>NC_138374.1:45345000-45386684 GCF_054177405.1 Leptonychotes weddellii | reverse complement strand
ATTTCCCCCCCTTCTGAATTTTGTTCTTTTTAGGACTGTTCTTTCTTGCAGTGGATCAGAACCATCAAGTCAAATCATATATTGTGATAGATTTAAGCATTGAGGAATGCTGGGGGAGAGAGAGAGAGAGAATGAGCACTATGGGCATGGATTTTCATGAACTGCATTGTAAACTAACTTAGTGGGCTCCAAGGAGAACACAAACATGACACCAAGGACTCATAGACTTGAATTTTGTTTATATCCATTTTATAGGCAATTTGTAGAAGAAAGAAAGGGCAAAAATAATACTAGTTATCTCATTGGGTTGTTTAGAGGATCAAGTGATCAGACAATCATGTGAAATGTACATCAGAGTGCCTACACCCAGAAGCTCAATAAACTCAGCTATGATGATGATAGTGGAGGATGAGGAGGAAAAAAGAGAAGGAGGGGGGCAAGAAATCTGCTGATGTGTTGCTCCATAAAATGTCTTTCCGTTGAAAATTTGCATTAACAAGGAGGAAGCTTTATATTTATAACTGGAAAATTAATTTTGAAAATTTTGTCATGAGATGAAACCCAAAACTTTTTGATAAAGCCTGGAGTCACAGAAATACTGCTCATTTGCATTCTTCTTTGGCTCATCATTCCCTAAAATGATCTTTGTGATAATGGAAGAAGCACTGAATCAGAAGAACTGAAAGCCAACCATAGCTTCTTCCTATAATAATTTTATCTTTTTGAACGCATTTTTTTAATCTTTCTAAATCTTATTTGCTTCATCTGTGGACTGGGGGTAATATAACCTATCTGTTAATGCTAGGGATTAAATGAATGATGAATTTAAAGCACCCAGTACAGTGTCTTGCACATAGAATGAATGAGTATCTGATGCTGTGAAGGGCTATGGATGTGCCATGTTTCTGGGGGACAATCCGCCTCCATCTCCAGGGACATGCCTGATACAGAAGACAATTCTACCAAAAGAAAACTCAAAACAGAGAACTTTTATTATGTTAATGGCTAGATGGCCTAAGGACTTATTATGTTCAGGGGCAGAAATTTTGTTATGTCTTTTCCTGTTAATGTTAGAAAGAAAATCCTCACCCCATTAGAGTCACTCATTGTAGTGTTGCTCAACATGTCCCAAGCCCTTCCTGCCCTTGAGAATCTTCCCAGCCTCTATGCTGTAGCTGTCAGGGACTGTAACTGCCTTTAACGTCCAAGAGTGATTGGTAGATATCATGCCGCATGGTCCCTAGAATACATGGGCATAGGTCATTCCAGATGGGAAGATGAGACATGTGAATTGAATTGCAGAAGTGAGAGTGGATATCCCATCTTGTTCCTAATGGAGGGAAAGCACTCAGTCTTACCATTTTCAGTATGATGTTAGCTGTGGTTTCTGTAGGTGACCTTTATCAGATTGAGGAACTCCCCTTTTATTCCTGTGTTTTTGAAAGGTCTTATCATGAAGGAATTTTGAATTTTGTCATTTTTTTCTGCATCAGGTGAGATGATCATATTTTTCTCAATCTGTTGATGTGGTATATTAAATTTATTTTTAAATATTGAACCAACCTTGCATTTCTAGGATAAACCCTACTCAGTCATGATGTACTATACTTGTTATGTACTGCTGGATCCAATCTTCTAATATTTTATTACAGATTTTTGCTTGCATGTACACGAGGAATATTGTTCTGTGGTTTTCTTTCCTTGTAATATAGTTACCTAGTTTTGGTATCAGTATAATGCTGGAAGCAATAAAATAAATTGGAAAGTGTTCCCACCTTCTCAATATTTTGGAAAAGTTTGTGGAGAATTGATATTATTCTTTGGTAAATCCTTGGTTGAATTTGCCATTAAAGCCATTTGCACTTGGAGTTATCTTCATAGGTTGATATTAAACTATAAATTTGATTTCTTTAAGAGACATGTGGTTCTTTGGGTTTTTCATTTCTTCTTTAGTGCCTCAGCTTTTTTATAGAAGACAAGTTGCACGCCCATTAAGCCTCTACTTTTAATAATTGTGGCTATCAGATAATCATTGTGTTATTTACGGCTTAATTACGAATTCTGCTCATGATCTCCTAGGCCTTCTGTTTGGTAAACAGAGAAAGTCTGGCTCACTTGCTCAATGCATTCATGCCTGCATTCATTCATTTAGCAAACATTTTAACTACATTTTAAATTCCAAGACCCATGGTAGAGAATCCATAGATTCAAAGATGAATAAAGCAGTGTCCCTGAGTTCAAGTAAATTACATTTAAGTGGGAATAATAATGACCTGATGGGCTATGATACAGTGGGGTGTGTGTAATCGTTGTGTAATGAATGGTGCACAGGGAGAACAAACAAGAAGCCACTAATTCTGCCTAAGGGAAATCAGTGGAGGCTTCCAAGAAGAAATGCCATTTGAACTTGGTCTTGAAAGATAAGAAGAATTTTATGTGGCAGAATGGAGTCCTACACGTGAAATGCCATGGGATGTTTGGGGAAAAGTCATCTCAGATTTTCTGAGGGTAGGAACATTTACTAACAGAAATTAATTGTTTGGATCAGGGCAGTGAAAATCTGAATGGTCAATGAAAAAAGTTAAATTGCTTTAATTATCGCAATTCTTCTATTTAGGTGTTCTTAAAATACAGCTGGTATGCCTGATCTAATATCACTGCAGAGTGGACTTCAGTTGAATTGTTGCTCCATGATGACTCTCAGATCTTTAGATCCTATTTTTATTTAAATTCTTATTTTCATGGTTGTAATAGTAAATACACATTTTCTTCAAGGAAGATGTGGTCATTGAAATAGATCTTAATTTGAGTGCTGACATTTCAGTAATGAAAGAAGAAAAACAAGATCCTGTGTAGATAGAAGGGGAGAGGGAGGGAGAGGTGAAGGGGACAAAGGAGGGAGGGAATACAAATACCTGTAAAGTGTGGACGTTGTAGAATTTCTCCCAAAGTCAGTTGATTGCGACTGTTCACAATTTTACCTTCAGTACATTGATCATGTCAGGTCAACTTAAGCTGCTCTATCCAAATTCAGCTGGATTCATTGGCCTTTGAATATATCATGAAAAACAATTTCTTTGTATAAATTTGATGAGGAACATCTCTTCCTCACTGAGGTTAACTACATCTCGATTGCCATACAAGACCCAAGTTCACATGTGTTATTGCAGTTAATGTTGGTTGTGTTGCCTTTATAGAACCATGTTGGCCTCTTGGAACACCTCACTGTCACCCAGGAGCTTGCAAATTCATTGCTTTAATTAATTAGTGGAGGCTCTTTGGAAGTTAGGGTCCCTTGTTTTTAATTTTCAGCTAAAGGCACCGACAGATTTCCATTTAAAAAATAGATGCTGTCTACTTGATTTGCTTATTACTCTTTGCTACTAAAATATAGCTATAATGGCTCTGTGGAATTGTCAGTTATTTAAGTATTCATGGGTATTTAGGTAAAGCCTGGATGGTTGGGAATTATTCTGACATAACTAAATGTGTCATAAAAATATTTGCTCCAAGAGTATGCTATAAATGCATATGCCCAGTTCAGGGAACAAAATATAACTTTAGGTTTTAAAACAAATTATTAGTATATATTTATTGCCCACTCCATGCTGAGCACAGAGCTAGGCACCCAAGAGACTGTAGTAAACAGATCAGACTTTCTGCTCTCATGGGGCTTGGGTTAGTGGATGTTCGTTCATTCATTAACCTATGAATACATCCTGAAATGCCTCTTATGTGCCAGGCACTGTGATAGCGCTGTGCTTTGCTATGCAGGTGAAACATCAGTATGGTGTTGTGCCTGGTACTTAGCCCAGAACAAGTATTTAACTGACTGTAAAATTACCCTTTCTCTTCTCGTTACCATATTACAATATTCCACATTAAGTAAGAATGTGGAAGGAAAAAACACATTTTGGTCATAATAGCAGAGATTGCTTTTTCTCAATAAAATACACATTTTCTTCCCCTTTTGGGACCACAAAGGTGGACTTCAACTCCGTCTCCCTTGAAGTTAGATGTGGTTAGATGAATGTGGTTTAGCTGAAGAGATGTTAATGGAAGAGATGTGTCTCATTCCACAACCAAGCCTTTTGAGGAGTGGCTCTGCCTCCTTCACTTTTCCCGATGGCAGGACTTACAGGAGATGGCAGAACCACAGCAATCACATAGAGGAGGCTCCCTGCATTGGACATTTGGGTAAGGGAGACACAGACTTCCGTTGTGTTAGGTCACTGAAATTATGGAGCTTGTTTGTTATAGCAGCTTGCATAATCCTCACTAATATAGTAGTGGGACAGTTATAAGATGCCTCGTTATTGTAAGAATTACGACAATCATCACAAGATATGCTATCATTTGGCAATGACAATAAATGCTATTCAGTAGGTGGAGTTCCTTTAGTCAGGTGATGAGGGAGTACATAGGCAAGGATTATTACTCCTATTTTAGACATGAAAATCAAGGCTCAAATAAGTCACGTGACCTGCCAAAATTCACAAGCCTGGAATATAGAACAATTAGTACTAGCACCAAGGTATCCTATTTCTTAGTTCAAACATCTTACTCTTTACCACCTTCATTATATTTATATCTGAAAGTATTAGTTGGCCTTAAATTTTGTCTACTTATTGCCTTCCTTCCCCCACTGGGTTGTAGTGTCCATGAGCTGAGACCTTCTCCCCTTACCATATCACCATCTGTAAGAGCACTGACAGGCACATAGTAGGACCTCAGGAAATAGCTATGTAATGAAAGAAGGCATGACTAATAACTGAGTAAATAAGTACTTTGCTAGTCAGGCATGTTGTGATGCAAATTAAACATGACCTTATACATTTTTGTGAAGGAAAGATAGAAGGAAGGAATGAAAGGATGGAGTGTAGGGGCACCTGGGTGGCTCAGTCAGTTAAGTGTCTGCCTTTGGCTCAGGTCATGATCTCAGGGTCCCAGAACTGAGTCCCGTGTCGGGCTCCCTGCTCAGCTGGGAGTCTCCTTCTCCCTCTCCCGCTGCCCCTCGCCACCTCCACTTGTGCGTGTGCATGCTCTCTCTCTCTAATAAATAAATAAAATCTTAAAAATAAAAGATGGATTGTATATATGGATTGTGTGTGTCCATGTCCGTGTGTGTGTGTCCGTGTGTGTGTGTGTGTGTGTGTGTGTGTGTTTAGAAAGAGGAAGGCACAGAGTGATGGGATTGCAGTAGCAGGGACTGATAATTTTTCACTCTCAATTATTCTGTTTTGAATAGCAAAGTGCTGTTTGTGGAAAACATTTTGACCTGAAAGGATCTCAATCAGTGCTAACCAAAAGGCTTAAATAGGTCACCTGATGGAATCCAGAGAAGAGACGGCAAAGAAAGTTAACACAGATTTGGAGATTATTCCCGGGGTCATTACCGTACACTTACAAAGATCATATGCCAAGATAAACAAGCAATCTCCTCCAAAATTATTACTGTGAAAATTTTCAGGCCTATAGGAAAGTCAAAAGAATAGTACATTGAACACACATATATTCTTTACCTAAATTCACTGTTAATATTTTGCCACATTTGCTCTCTCTCTCTGTATGTCTATGAGTCTGCATGTGTCTACACACATTTTTTATGAGACATTTAAATAAATTGCAGACACCATCACACTTCAGCCCTAAATAGTTCGGCATGAATATCCTAAGATAAGGACTGTTTCTTACAAAACAACAAAATACTAAGAATATTAACATTAATTCGGGGTGCCTGGGTGGCTCAGTTGGTCAAGCAGCTTCCTTCAGCTCTCAGGTCATGATCCCAGGGTCCTGGGATCAAGCCTGGTGTCAGGCTCCCCGCTCCGTGGGGAGCCTGCTTCTCCCTCTCTCTCTGCTGCTCCCCCTGTTTGCGCTAGCTCTCTATCAAATAAATACATAAAATCTTAAAAAAAAAATAACTCAAACCATTGTCTACTATACAGTCCATAGTTAAATTTCCTCAATCTTTCCAATGATGTCTCTTACAACTTTCATTTTAATCTAATATCCAACCAAAGTTTGCCTTTGGTTGTCAAGGCTTTTATTTCTTTTTTAATCCAGTGCAGGAGTTCTCAAGGGTGACCCCCCTGACCAGCAGCATCAGGATCACTAGAGAAATTGTCAGAACTTGAAATGCTGGAGCCCCGCTCCAGACCCACTAAAAGAGAAACTCTGGGGGCTGACCTTTGTTGTTAACAAGTGCTCCAGGTGATTCTCATATATGCTGGGGCACACCTCCCACCTTTCCTGCTTTTCATGACATTTAGGTTTCTGGTTTTTTGTTTTTTTCAAAAGCCCAAGTCAGTGTCATTGTAGAATTTCTCATATTCCAGATTTTTCTGGTTGCTCACTCATAAATTGATTCAGGTTTAACATTTTGCCAAATGTTGGTGATATTGGGTCTATTTCATCATGTTGAGAGGCACATCATATTTAATGATCCCTTTCGTAGTAATGCTGGTTGATCATTTGGTTAATGTGGTTACTGCCATATTGATCCACTCTAAAGGTATATGTTCCCCTTTATAATTAATAAGTAACCTAAACAGTGGCAATCTAAGGCTGTGTGAATATTTTCTTCTCCAATAAACTTTCACCCAATACTTGTAGCATCTGTTGATAATACTTGCTGGAATTACTACATTGGAATATGGTGATTTTTCCAATTTTGGAAATTAATTAGCAGGCATTCATTAAATAAGGGCTTTTTCTCTTATATTTATTTATGTACTGAAGTATCATTATTAACTCATAGCTTTCTTCTCAATTCAATGTGTCAAATTAATTACTCTCATAATTCATTTTGATATCAAATAGTGCCAAATTTGGCTAGAGAGAGGATCTTCAAGCCACCTTCTGCGTTCATGACCTGCTTTCTGGCACAAGATGTTTCAGACACTTTGTATATTTCCTGCCCACATCCTGGTTATTTTAGATGGCAGTATTTTGGGGGGAATCAGTTTCTAGGTGCCAGTTGTCTGACACACATTCATACATATGTGAGTTTTAATCATTTCTTATAGATCCCTCCAATTTAGATTTGCAGTTTTCATTACCATCATCATTGTCACCATCATCACCTTCCGTATTTAGTTTTCTAGGGCTGCCATAACAAATTACTCAGACTGAATGGCTGAAATAACACCAATTCATTATCCTTTAGTTCTGTGGGTCAGAAGTCTAACATGGCTCTTCAATGAGCTAAAATCAAGGTGTTGGTAGGATTGTGTTCCTTTCTGGAGACTCACAGGGAAGCATCCATTTCCTTGCCTTCTCCAGCTCCGGAGGCACCCCCAACCCCCATTCCTTGGCTCCAGGTCCCTTCTCCCACCTTCACAGTGGGGGGTGTTTCATCTCTCTGATCCTTGTCACATCTCCCATTGTGACCACAGTCTTTAGAGCTTCTTGCCTTTTTAAGGACTTGTGGGATTAGGTAGAGCCCAGACAGTTCAGAATAATGTCTCCAACCTAAAGTCCATACCCTTTATCACTTCAGCAAAGTTCCTTTTATCAAGTGAAATATTATAGTACAGTTTCCAGAAGTCAGAGTGTGGATGGACATCTTGGGGACCATTATTCTGCCTACCACATCTTCCCTCATTCTTTGTTTTCCCTTCTCTCACAGTGAACTACTAACTCCCAATACTTCAGTGTATGTACATGTTTTCTTTACCCTACAATACACACAAAATAATATGAGAATTATAATGGCAGTAAAACTAACAGCAATAAGCTTACTAAGTAAAGCTCAAGATTTCTTTGCTTGTATTTTTTTTCCTCAGAATATATCTCATTCAGGTGTGCAGTTGAAGTATGGTGTTCCAAAATTACTTGATTTTCTGTTCTTGTGTCATTATGTTATTGATTTGATATGCAGTTAGGTTCATTTTTTTCTCCAGGTGTATTCGGTTTTAGGGTTTGCTTTTTCCATCCTTTTGTATTCACTTTTGAATATGTGAAATATATGAATATAAAGAGATATATTCAGAGAAGTCTCAGCTCCATCCCGATGCCCGCCACCCTATTTTCACTTACCCACTACACGTAGTCATTCTTACTAGTCTATGGTTTATCCCTCCCATATTTCTTTTTGTAAAACATAGATGAAGAGGTGTGTTTATTTTTTTAATCTTATTTTTACTTCTTTCTTACCCAAAAGTAACTGAATTTATGTACTTTTTGGTTCCTTGCATTTTTACTTAGCACTATGTCCTGCATCTACATCCATATCTCTCCATATCTATGTAATATATATATGCAGTATATATACACACACACACCTGTATCAACATTTTTATCTCTATATATCTGTATGCCTATGTCTACATCTATACTCTGTCTATAGCTGTATCTCTGTATATCTATATACCTACATTTATACCTATATCTCTATCATCTCTATATATCTATACGTACATTTACATCTCTCCAGCAGTATATCCTGGGAGTCACTGTATATCAGGTGATCATGGAAATCGTGAGAGGAGTAATACGTTTTTAATTATGCCTTCTGTATTGTCTAACTTATTAACAACAAATATTATATCTGTGGCTTAAGTAAAAAGGGAAATACATATAGAGAAAATGGCTTTTTTATGCTTTCTGCTACCCCATCACTCCCCAAGGTAGAGCTAATCTTTTTTCTGTGTTTGCATAACATTTTGTACATAATATTATTATAGCAAATTTTATTGCAGTTATTTTTATTTGACAAGTCATCTGCCTTACTGGCCTGTCAGCTCCGCAAATGTAAAAAGAGTCTCTCCCTTTCTTTTCTTCTTAATTTTGGGTATCATGGATTGTTCCTGGCACATAGTGTTTCCCCAATTACTTGTTTTGCCTGAAATTTCATTAAAGGTTCATTCAGTTCATCTAGTTTTTAATGTGTCTGTTTTTAAAATTAAAATATTTTATCGAAGTTATGAAACTCTGTTAATATCCTCATGTGAATTAGTGATCAGAAAACTAGTTGATTCTTAGAAAAGGTGTGGAGGGACATGCATCTGAAAGAAGACAGTTATATATATATTTAAAGATTTTATTTATTTATTTGACAGAGAGAGAGAGAGAGCACAAGCAAGGGGAGTGGCAGGCAGAGGGAGAAGCAGACTCTCACTGGGCAGGGAGCCCGATGCAGGACTCGATCCCAGGACCCTGAGATCATGACCTGAGCCGAAGGCAGATGCTTAACTGACTGAGCCACCCAGGTGTGCCAGGACAGTTATATTTTAACTCTAGAGTTGAAACCCCAAGAAAGGGGAGAGGGAGTATGAGGGTCATAGATATTCTAGGAGGGAAGGGGACAAACCAAGGAAAGGAAGAGAGGGACATGGAAAGAGAAAGATCTCTATCTTTGTGTCAGCCATATGAGCTATGCACAGCATAGAAAATATACGTAGATGATAATAGCGATTATATTATTAGAACAGACGTAAGAAGTGTTTTCTCCAGACACTAAGAAACCAAGGTCCGGAACAATTGAACAAGTTGCACAGGACACATACTATAGACCTGGAGCTAGAACCTGATCTTTGGACTCCTCCACATTTCCCAGAGTTGATATGACCTTTCTTGTGCTTCTAAAAGGGGCACATCTGAAATCAGCCACACTGCCCTGAGGATGGAGAGGGCCCAAGCCTTCTCTCCTTTTAGAGCTCTTTGAAGTTGGGCTACTAACCTCAGGACTGAAACACACATCTCTGTCTTTCTTGACCTCCTTCAGTGAAGTCAGCTATATTTGTGGAGGTGCATTGTTCAGCCTCAGAGCATCGTTTAAATTTAAAATCAATAAAGAAAAGTGAACCAGTAAGAGGCACAGACTGATTAAGTGCTGTCTGTATGAAGAGGTTTATCCTCTGCCACATTTCTGTTGAAATCCTAAGAAATGTGAAGAGGATGGAGCAAAGTGAAAACAGATTAAAAATTATGTCAGATACCAAAATGCAGTAAGGCAACTGCTTCTTTGGCAGGCAATTGAGAATTGGCAACTTTGAGCTCTGATCCAGCGTAATGATGTCAACATATTCACACCCACATACACACCATGTGCGCATATAACACAGTCATAGTTGAGATGCACACAGACAAAAGTAAGACATACAACATATATAACATGATTTACTACAAGACCCACAGCACGCATAAAACAGTGCACACACAGGCACCCATGTGTAACACATACACACAGAACACACAACACACACTTGTGCAGGCACATACATACACACTCATGAATTTGTTCTTGACTGGTAGTATGAAGATGTAACTCTTCCATCTGCCAACTTATCCCACATTTTTTTTTTTGATGAAAAAATAGCAGTATAGAGGAGAAAATCTCATCATCAGAAAATTCAGTGGAAAAAAAAATTCCCAAGACATTGTCATGTATTACTGGTTATTTTTGTTGGTTAAGAGAATTATTTGAAAACAAAGAAGCCTTTCACAAAGCCTCTAAAATACAAAAGATTTAATAACATTTACATCTGTGTATCAGCCATGTCTGTAATGCAAGTCATGAATAACACATAAACCAGAGCACGGAAAGAACAGAAGTGCTCACACATCATTTAAAATCCAACCCACCCCATCGTCAGTGGAATCAAATACACAGCAGGAGCAGTTCCAGTTGATACACACACAATATAGTCATTGAAAATGAAAACATATTAATTATGTTCCGTAAGGTTAGAGAAATGGCAGGATTCACTAACCTGTTCGATTTCTCTGTTGAAATTCTGTACCAAAAAGTACATCACGATTTGCTTTCTTATTTTTCTTAAGAAATTACAGAGCAAGCGCTTGTATGCATTTGTCTTGTTTTACTGTTCATGTACATCTGCACTTGGGGCTCAGTCCTGCTTCCTTGCTGTGCTGAAAATGGGGAAAGTTGGCTTAAGAAGATGGGTCCTTGTTGCAAGTGAGTGACTTGCAATAAAGGAATTCATTGTTGAGCAATGATATTTTCAAGCGCCGATATGTGCCCAACTCCCAAGTGGCATATGTGGAAATCCACACCGCTAGGAGAGTAGTTGTGTGTTACCAAAACCTAGAGCTCACGTAGCAACACGTTTGATCAAGAAACACAGCGAAATCCTTCCTTGTTCTGATTCAAATAACTCTCTGAGGCCCAAATTTGGAATTGTGCTTTTCTGGATCAGTTCGTTTGGCTCCTACGAATTTCCAGGGATCTCCTAGGCTCTCCATATATGCTGTGAGATCCTCCCACTCCGCCATAGGGAAGCCTCTGGTGCCATGATGGAGAAGGACGAGTGCAGGGAGGTGATTTTTGTGCGGGCATTTGCATTTGACATCTGTTCATAGTGATCCTTTAAGTGTTACTGTGTTTTATTTCCAGGAGTTAAGAGGATATTCAAATAATGTCTGTATTTGATCAGCACTTTTTGTTTGCTGGCTTTTGCTTTGATGTTTGTTTGTTTGTTTGTTTGTTTGTTTGTTTGTTTGTTTAACCTTCCTTCTTCTGGTCATTGTTTCCCCTTCTGTCTTTTGTTGGAGCCAGACCATTGCATGTGGGTCCTGAACAGTTTAATATGAGCTCTGTAAATGTCAGGGAACCCCTTCCTCTTTTTCTACTATGTATCCTATTTCACTGAGAAATTTCAAGCCCTTCGCAGTCCTCATTGCAGCAAAAGGTTAATAGTCATCTCTTTTATGTACTATAAGTGCTCGATTCTTAAGGACAGCGTTTCAGGGCAAGCTGAGTGTAATTGCTAAATAATATAGTCATTCTCATTTTAAATGAGTGATACTTCTGGTGTTCCGGATGCTTCTACCTGCGTGTGTGTACGTGTGTGCATGCGTGCGCCTGTGGCAGGCATGGGTGAGACCTCCACTTGGGGGAAGTCACAGCCTTCCCATAGGAGTCTGCACATTCACGCATTTGGGTTTTAAATGCTGTGCCGCATCCCGGGCCTCTTAGGCTCTGCAGATTATGTATAATAGATGACCTGCATTTACAGAGATGTGTGCTATACAGATGTAAATGTTATTATGGCTTTTATATTTTATGTTCTTGTTGAAAGATCAGTTTGTCTTTGAATAATATGGCTGTTCAATTTTTTTGGAGGGGAGGGGGTTATCTTTAAAAGAATATGAAATGGATATTGTGCATCATATATTTCTTAAAAGTAATTTGGAATTTTAGGGTCTGGGATTGGGGCTGACTGATACACTGCCAAGATGAGATATAACCCCTGGAAAATAACAGCACCCGCACATGCCTGCATCTGTCCAACCTCATAATTCACTTTCACATTGGATTATGGATGTCTGCGTTCAGTGAGTCTATCTTCCCTTTAGGTATTATTTCAGCCCTTTGAGATAATAAGGAAAGTTTAATTGCATTGTTAATTGATTTTTTGCACAACATTATTACCTTGATTGATTACAGAGTTGATGAAAATGTTAGACAGAGGCAGCGTGGAGTATCAGCCCAGCGAGGAGTGGGAGCCTTGTGCAGAATAGATAACCTTGATGTTAAGAGCTATATCCTTCAGATATGTCTTCCCTTGACATATTGATGGCCCTTGAAAAGGGAAAAGCTGATTGTATGCAGAATGCAATCATTAAACCCACTTCAGCTCGCTGTTGATTAATTTGTTTTTTCCTGAAGGATCTAGTTAGAGGGAAGGCCTCACTTGTACGAACAGCAGCCATTTCGTAGGCTCCATCCAGCTTGTACTTAACCTTCTAGGTGAAGAGAAACACTGAGAGGCTGGTGTGGCTGAGACAGGAAGACCATCTTAGGGTGTCCTGAGTGCGCACCTGCTGTTCACAGATGTCCTCATGCTCAGCAGCATCCTCTCTCCTCCACCAAAGTGTTATTTCCCCCCAAATACCGACTCTTTGAAAATTCCAAGACCAGGGATCCTTTCACTGACACATGGCGTAGGATGCGATGGAAACTTGTGGATGCCCAGGAAGATTTGTTAACTAGGCTTCTAGTCATTTCTGGAGAAGACCTGGCACTCAGGAGTTTTAGGATACCCCTGAGTATAACCGAGGTAAAACCTGGCATAAACATGCTCCCATAATTGGAGAATTTGGTTCTTATTGGGGTGTGTGTGAGGTGTGGGGGTGGAGGAGGGATTTGTATGTAGCACGATAAGAAGGAATTTCTGGAGATGGTTTATTGTATTTTCAATTACTCCTTTCCCTGGCCCTCTGTAACTCTTTCTAAGAGATATTTATTGATAGCTGTCATGGTTACTACAGTCCAGAACCGTCCTCATGGTACCAAAAACCAGGTTAATTGATCTGCTGTTTGATTGATCCATTGGACTTCTGTCCTGTTTCCCTCTACCAAACCCACACCACTTCATCCCTAGCTGCCCAACCCTGGACAGAGACTAAGAGGGCCAGTCTTCCAGGATAAAGGGACTGGCCTTACCCCCTACAGAAGAATGGAAGCCCATATAGGTGCAGTAATTCTAGAGAGGGTCCATTTTCTGGGGAAAACAGGTGGCTTCCCTCTTCCTCTCTCTCTCTACCCCAGCTTCTACCCATATTATTCTGGAGCATTCTGACTTCTTTTGCCTTCTTCTTCCCTTTGTGGCTATCCTCAATATTCACTTAAACCAAATTTTAATTATATAGCATTATTGGAGGCCTACCAAGAATTACGTCAGCATCCTGGAGTCCTGACACCCCCCCTACCCACCCCCAGAGGTCATGTGGACTTTGGGGCAAAAGAGAAACAGCTCCCAGAGCTCCCAGAGCCACAGAGCACCCTGTAGAAGGAATTCACGCTATGGTCCAAAACAGTTTCTCCTCAGTCGGCCCCACCGCCCCCTCCGTTCAGAGTCTTTCTTCTGCTGAACTAACGACTGGCGCTCGGGGAGTCTAATATCCACAGAGTCTTGGCCCTCAATTACCGTAATGGCTTATAATGAGATTTTGGCCAAGTAGCAGGTAGCAGGTTATTACTTCCTGCTCAGCGTGGGCAATGTCTACGCTGTTAATTTGTGTTGCCGAATGTGGCTCAGAGCTGGGCATCAAACTGTCAGAGCCAGATGTATTCTATTAGGTGCGAGGCTCACATTGGCCCATGGGCAATTTTTTTTCAATATGGAGGCATGTTAACTCACCACAGGGTGAATCCTGACGAATTCAAGCCAGCCAAATAAAAGGGGTAATATCCCAAGCCATCAAAGTAGTATGTTCCAGAGACAGATAATACCTGGTACCACCCATTGTCAGCAATGTCTCTCCAACCCAGGCCATTCCACTGATAGGTAAAAAGTGCACCCCTCTTAATATTGTTGGAGAGACTCTGGTGCCTTCATTAAGTTTTAATGAGCCTGCCCCTAATGAAGGCCCTTATAATATGTTCTTCTACTGTTTACTTTGTCTTTATCTTGGGTAAAAAAAATTGTACAAGAGGTTCATATGGCTCTTATAAACTGCTTTCTACTATTAATTCTTACTTAACCTATAGTTTCTTTCATTAGCATTAGCATATATATGGACTTTTTATTTTTCCAAGGCAGGTTAGAGGATGGGAAGTCAAAGATCAGGAAATAATGAAAATATTTTGGCATTTGGCATTGAGATTTGCTAGTGCCCAAGAATTATGCTGTGCTTTCTGCAACAACATATTTTTTTTTATATAATGCAAACTTCTTTCAGTTAGCTCATATATCAGCAGATTCCTTTTGTTTTCCTTTTGGAGAAAGCAATTTAGAGTGTCCTAGAATTAGGAAAGATTATAGTAATATCAGTACAGGAAAAGTTTGTTTGGATTCTAATGAAGGGCAGATGGAGGCTGGACTAATGCGCGCAAGAAGGAAGGTCTTTCCCCCAATCCTTGCAGAGTTTAAATTATGACAAACCTAGTTGTTATTGGCTCTGCTTAATTTTATTTGAGAGGTTCTTTTTTTTTTTTTGCAGCTTGAAGAATAAAAAAAACAAAAAAGCAACTTGTCTTTATTTTCAATGACTCTCTTGAGAAATTTTAGCTTGAAGAACTAGACAGAACTGTGGATGTTTTCCCCCCTTTTGATGTAAGCTTTCTAATAGGAGCAGATCTGAAACCCAAAAGCAAATTTGTGCTTGAGAGCAAAGCCAGAATTCCCATTCAAACTCTGCAGGAGGACCCCCACTGCTCTGATTTGTTCATTTAAGATTCTATCCTTTTAGAGAAAAGCTAAAGACTTTCTGGGAAATTTTTTCTGCAAGTTTTTTTTTTTCCTATACTTCATAAATTATGGTTTCGAGGTTCAGTTCCACTCTACTTATCCAAACAACTCTTTTCTTCTTTTCTTCTGTTAATACAGTCTACACATCACTTAAATTTAGACTTTTATGTTTTTTTGTTTCTTATTAAAGAGCTGGCACAATTATTATAATTATAATAATAATTATTATTATTAATTTTAGGTGCCATTGGTTTTCAGAATGTTGTTTGGAGACAGTAACTCATCTACTAAAACTCAATACACTAGGACCCTCAGTCAACTAGCTTTTCTGTCTCTGAATTTGTGTGATCTTAATTTTATAAGAATAAAAGCTAATGTCAAGGGTTTTATTTTTTAAAAAGGAGTCCCTTGGGTTTTCCTAGAACAGTGTTTCTTAAAGTGGGGTCCCCTAATCAGCAGCATCACTCTCACCTGGGAACTAGCAAAAATGCAAATTCTTGGCCCTATCTCAGACCCACTAATCAGAAACTCTGGGGATGGGGCTCAGCAGTCTGTTTTATCAAGCCTTCCAGGTGATTCTGGTGCAAGGGCAAGTTGCATCCTAGGATTCTTTCATTTATTCCACACACAAAAAATAATCTACTGAGTACCTACATGCCCTGAGCCTCATGAAGCAAGGATGAAAAGTTGTCATCTCTACCCTTTTGGAGCTCCTACATAAAGGAGATCCTAAGACCTTGAGAAATGTTCAATGAACAGTCTTCCCATTCCAGCTAAGCTTCTAAACTGTATCATCCTCACTATAGATACTCAAAGAAATCCTCATTTGTGGTCACTGTGATATACCTGGTAAGACAATGAAGCTGACTTTGGTTTTACATAGTGTTGAGGTACGAGAGAAAACTCAGAAAGGTTTCTAGTTAGTCATGAGTTAATGAGATAATTTAATTAGTTAACTGGAACCCAACATTCCCCTAGTGGCTAGTCAATCACATGACTGTTATATGAGGAAAGAAAGTGTATGGGAAGAAAGTGTGTGAGAGCCATTTTACACATGCTTCGCTGACCACGTGAAAGGTCTCTCAGCTGAGATGGAGAGCCCCACCTGCACTCAGCTCTACTTCCCCTGGTCTAGTAACACCGATTTTTGTTTACTCCCTTCTCTGACTGAATCTACTCATTGCTTTTACTCCTAAAAAATTCTAATTTAAAATGCCATGCTCTAGAATGTTATACCTTTATTGCTGTTTTAAAAATAATGATAATCTTGAAATCCCTGGAAACCCATGAGTATCTCATTTCTCCTAAAGGGAAGTGGTCATTTGCTGTCAGGCCATGAAAATAAACACTGACCCATGTACCAGAGACTAATGATGGGCACCAAATAGTGGTCAAAGAGAAGCTGGAATTATTATTTTATTTTTATTTGAGCTGCTTTTGCCTTCCTTCCTTCCTTCCTTCCTCTCTTTTTTTAAAAAGATTTTATTTATTTTTGAGAGAGCACAGAGGGAGAGTAAGAAGGAGAAGCAGACTCTCCACTGAGTGGAGAGCCTTGTGCAGGGCTTGATCCCAGGACCCTGAGATCATGACCTGAGCCAAAGGCAGATGCTTAACTGACTGAGCCACCCAGGCACCCACTGTCTCTCTTTTCTGATTAGTCTGGACCAGATACTCTAAGAGGGAAGATGATAGCTGGGTGGGTTTGGGCAGCTATGATTTGTGTGGATGGAGTATACACATCTTTTGTATATTTTATGGATCCAGTTTTATTTTGTTTTATTTTTGAGTTTTCTACTTTTTTTGCTGTCACAATAATTGGTAACTCCATGCCATTGGGTAGCATATTTCCTTTTGGATTTCTGCAATGAAAATGATATTTTTCTAGGAAATGCAGGTATTTTTCTTTGTATATTAGTTTGCATACTTCTTTATATTTATGCAGGTATTATGTAAACATCCCCAACCCCTGAGCCTGGAAGATGAATTAGAGCAACTGATGGCAAAGAAAATCAGTCTTCAGAATCAAGGCTAGGGGAATCCAAAACGGGGTTGTTTGGTTGCCCCATTCCCCGAAAGCCTTCAGTATAGATTGAGCAAACATGACATATTGATCATTACAGAACTTGTAATTGGTGACCAAAAGCACAGTGTGCCTTTAATGGCCCTTCCTGAATAGTTGCCATCATTTTTTTAAGAAAGCTGCTGTTTTTCCTAAATTCATGCTGCCCTCTAGTGGCAATGCTCTTAACTTCAGACGGAAGATGGAAAAGAGGAATGTGGACATAATGGTGGAAATGGTGGAGGTGATGAAGGGGTGAATTTTTCTTTCTTTTCTCTCTCCTGTCTGAAAGATTTCTGAGTTTTCTTCAATAAAAAGAAAAAAGAATACCAAGAAAGAAAAATGAAGCCATACCACTTGACCACTGTCCACTTTGATTGACAGCTTGGTTTATGTGACATCCATCAGTGAGCAGCACAGAAGGGAATTTCATGAATCTGAACTGATTTGCATTCCATCTTGGCATGCACTTCGGAATCCAGCCCATCTCAAATCCATTAAACCCCACTTAGAATACAGAGATGGGGAGTAGGGGAACATGCTCACACCAAACGGGCCTTGAAGATTCAATTTCTCCCAATGGAAAAGTAGGAGTCAGCCTATGTCAGATTGATCTTTGGAGTGCTCCCCTGTCTTAAGGGCAGTTTCCTATCATTCAGAGATACCTGGGCTAGACAGGTAGAGTTGCATGGACGTCTGGTCTGGCACTGTGACCTTGGCGAAGCCACTTTGAACCTCATTTTCTGCCATTATGAAACGAAAGACTTGACCTAAAATGAAGATGTTTAAATTTTGTCTCAATGAGAATTCTTCAATACAGTTAAAGAAATAATTTTAAACAGAAGTATTCTATTCTGTGTTTAAGCTTGCTAGGAAGTATAGCAAAATAGAGTGTTCTTGTAAGAGTATATAAATAAATCATTGTTTAGGAAGTCAGAATAAAAACTTTCTGGCTTCATTTTAACTCGGCACAAAAAATGTAGCCTGAGAAGAAAAACCGAAATTTGGACTACTAAGAAGATTTAGCAGGTTTTGTGTTTTGTTTTGTTTTGTTTTGTTAATGGAGGGATATTGTTGGAGCAAGGAAATCTTTACTATGGCATTGATTTCTGATGTGTATATGTTCCTATTTGATTGAAATACAGCATATGTAGAGATAAGAGCCAAACATATTAATGAAGTTTAAAAAAGAGCAAGTGAGCCCACCCTCAGCCTGGGATTCTTCCCATCAGTCTCTGTCTACCCGAACAACCTCAATACAACACAATTTAAAAAGTATTGACATCTGAGGAAAAGTGTGTTGACTGTTTCCTTTCCAGGATTCACATAATGGAAACATCTGCTGCCAGATAACTTTTAATTCTGTCAGCCTAATATTTCCTCTATGTAGAAAGGACTTTGAACGGCCAGGTCAGGTCTGGGCAGGGCCACGGCATCTGCAACCTGAGGGCAGGGACCACGGGCTCAAGGTGGGATAGTGGAGCTGGTTACTGAGGGTCCACTCTAAGGTGTGGTTATTTCTGGAGTTTGACCAGCTTTTACATTTCCCGCTAGCAGATTATGTGAGGACAAACCTGGCCCTGCATTTTTCTCCTCCTTTCCGACCTCCTTCCCTTCTTCTAAAATGACAAGCCTCATTTCAGCTGCCCTGGGAGCCCAGAGTGCATTTTCCACAGGCTCTGGCTTGTCACACATCAACCTGTCTGCCCAGTCATGTGACCGTTTGTGCAGCCTCCCCCAGGCTGGGAGGCTGGCGTCTCAGCCTTGCATTCCTATCACCTTCAGGGCAGGTTTTGCCAAGATCCTTTCTCTGCTGACTGGTTTCCCTCCCTGGCTTTTTCTTCCTCACAAACACGCGGGTGAGGCTTGACAAGGCCCAGCATTTGTGTAAGCAGAGGCTATATAATCTGTTTGCTCTCAGTGCAAATTTTAACTTCCCACTGGGCCTCCCCTGGGGGACTGAGCACTGGGGCCAAGTGGTCTCTTCTCAAAGAGATAGGTGGCCCCGCATTTGAGGTCAGTCAGCTTTCTTTCAGAATGTGGATGCATCCAAACCCTTGGATGCTGTGACCCATGCTGTATTTTTGTTTTTGTTTTTGTTTTTGTTTTTTTGACCAGTGCTTGGTAGAAAGCAGCACGTCATAACCCCACCATTTGGATGCTGTCATGCATCCAGAGTATTGATCTTTGTCCTGCATACTCTTTGTGCTAAGAAATGAATAAAAACTATCATTTACTTTAACTTATAATAAGCATTGCCGGTAGAAAGAGCCAATCCAAAATAAAACTGACAGCAACTAAACCTGCACATAATGTAATTTATTATGGGCAAAAAAAAAAAAAAAAAAACTGACCAAGATTTATATCTTGTTGGTATATTCACGGGGAGAAATTAGCCTTGGTGGAAATAATGAAAACAAAATAAAATTGAACCAAAACGACACACAATAAAGTGAGTTGACTAAACTTTAACAGAAGGCACAAGTCTTCCTGTCACAATTCAGATTTGCAAAATTTTACTCAAGGTAATGTGACTTTGTAAAAATTGATGACTCCAGGATTTAGAAGCTATAACCGGTCAACTTTGATATTGGGCAAAAGCTGAGAAATTTAGCCTTGATGTAAAAAGTACATGGAAAAGAATTGATTCCATTGAAAATAAACTTGAAAATAGAAGCGAAATGTGAAACATAGAATATAGTTTAACTTTGCATTTAAAACTTAAGGAATTAAATTGGCTAAATGGAGTTTGCTCTGAATAATTAATGCTTTCTTAAAGAAAAATTACCAGGCTAGTCTCCATGTTTATATTCATAAGCATGAAGCCAAAGCATCCTTGGGGTCAAAATGGCAGAATTCAAAGGTCTGCCACGGCAGTATCTCAGGAACAAGAGAGCAGGGCATGCTGCTCCTACCTCTCCTGGGGTTGTTTTGTATAATAAAGGAGGAAAGTTCTGGAGTGTGCTCATTTGAGAGACTAGGAGACATCCCTTGCATAGCGTTGTTTGAGGTAGTCACTGCAGTAGTCAGCAAGGTTCCTGTGCCCCTGACTGATGGAGGAGACAGCAGGAGTCCCTACAGATGTTTTTGGGATCAGCAAGCATTGAACAACCATGGCACCCGATTCCAACCCAAGAAGCAGATAATAAACTGAGACACTTGCCTAAAATCACCCTCAGCTAGTTTGGGAAAGAAGTCTCTCACTTTCTTCTTTGACTTCTCTACCTAGAGAGCCTTTCCCCTTTTCTTCCCAGCCTGAGGCTCCTCAGAGGGTCATGCAGACGAAGGGAATATCTGCATGGCATGGACGGTGGACTTTGTCCTCCTTCCACAAAAACAGCTCCTAAGCAACCCCTTCCCTTAAGACCTTTTACAATATCTCTTCTTTTCATTTTGCTTTTGTATTTAAGTAGCTGACACTGAAGGAGGATGTTGTGCTGGGAGCCTGTAATTCTGCAGGCTCTGCTAAATCCGGTGTGATAGCCACAGCAGAGCTGATAGCTCATCGCACAGGCTGACCTCGGGGTACTGCTCCAGCCACTTCTCAAGATCATAAAACATGGGTGTTTATTCCCTTCTAGCTCCCAGTTTACTCGCGACCCACACATAACAAAGACCGACGAATGTGCTTTCTGCGGAATGTCCTTCCCCGTGTATGATGTTTACAGCTCTTAAGGCTGGATGATAACATTCACTTCACTTCTCTCTTTCCAGCCAGATAATGTGATGGCTTTGTTTCTGTGGGAGGAAAGTGTTCAGCATAAAAACAACCCTGGTGTTTAGGAATTGAGACTGTTGCCTTCTGTCATTTTGCCCCCTTCTTTAATAATGCAGATATTCAATCTGTGTATATTTTTAAGCTGTTTCAGACATGTAGTCTTAGCAGAGGTTAAGGTATGAGCGTTCAGCAATTGAAATTCCTAACTTTGTGGATTCTGTTCAAATTGTGTATAGGTAATAATTTCAGTGGTATTAACCTATTCATCAAGTATTTATTGAACACCTCCTCTCTGCTGTTTCAGCCACTGGGCATTAGAAATTGGGGAGGAGGGAGTATTGTAGAGGTGACATGTTCACAGGTATGTATAGTGTCACATGGAAGCATAGTTCTAGAACCTTCATCAGTGGACCAGAAAGACTCTCCAGATACTCTTTCCCTGTCACTGGACCCACCTCTTCACAACACTGTCATCACTTTTTTCGGAGGCCGTAAAGAGCCTAGTTCCTTCCTTTACTTGTACAGATTGGAAAACAGGAGTTCTGTGAGAAGCCCTCTGTCCTTTGCCTGTTCCATAGCGCTAATTGCAAGATCCTAGGGATCAAAATCACTAGATCAAAATCTGTTTGTCGTTACACAGCAATAATTACATTTGTGATAATAGCATTTAAAATGATGATTACCAAAACTAATGTTCATAATGATAATAGCATTGATACTTTTTGCTTTATTTTACAAATACGAATTTATCGGTCCAACCTGTACTCCATCATCAAATAAGTTTTTATATTTGTATGTTTATGTGTGTCTAGATTATTATTGTTTAGATTATTGTTTAGATTAGATTTTGACTATTACTGTATAGATACAAAAGGCCAACCACTTACTCTGAGACTTAGAGTTGAGCTCTGTTGAATGTAAAGTTGATAAGTTAATGGGCTCATATCAAAGCTAACGGGGCATGGGCTAGGTTGCAGGAAGCACTTCCCAGCTCTGAGTGTGGAATACAGGCTGCACAAAAGTGAGTGGAACTTCTTTCCTTGGGGATTTTGAGGTCCAGCAGAGCTCTTCTATTTATTATGGGAATGTGGGCTGGATGTGTTTCAAGAGCTAACTTAGTTGAAATCAAATTTTTGATTAACTGACCATTGGATTTGCCTTCTCCATCAGGCAGTGTTGGATCTGACATCCCTGTCTTCATAAGGGAAGTATTTGAAAATACTAAATCACTTATTTCAGAGCTAGAATGAACTTCCAAGATTATCTGGCCCCTTGCCTTCATTTTGCAAATGGGGAATGCAGCCCAGTAAGGAAAAGGCACATGGATGTGGTCACATAACCCTTAGGGGTAGAGCTGGACTTAAATACAGGTCTTCTCCCACCTCTCCTTAATAAATAGACATCAGAAATGCAAGTGGAAGTGCAAGGCTGTCCGGGGGATCAGGGAGCCCAGGGGTCTTTGCTGGACTCTGCACGAGTGTACAAGGCATTTCTACTCAGGACTTTCAGGGTCTTCCCCGGCAAAGTCTCTGGTACTGCTCCGCCATCACAGTCTTGCATCAGAAGAAAAGAGGCTGCTTCTCGCCCCTCAGGCAGCCCCAAGGTCTTAACTTAACCTGCGTAATTAGAACATCCATTCCAGAGGGGGAAACATTTAAAAGATAAAGGACCTCTTTAAAACAGATTCTTCCCCATACATTTTTTTCATAATTATAGTTTTAAAAGCTTACGGTGATGGGAGAGCTGGCTACTTAAGAAAAATTAGGAGTCTCATTTGGCAGGAGCAGATTCCCCAGGGGACAGCACACTGTCATTTTTCAGGGCCCCTGAAAAGAGCCCCCCACACAGACAGATACATGTCGGCCTGATGCATGGCAAGCCTGTTTCACTTCTTATGGCCAAAGCCAGATATTTTAATTAAAAACACTACATATGCCATTAAATGTGTTGTTCCCCCTGCAGTCCCAAGACGTTATAGTTCGAGGAGATACAAACAAGTGAATGCATTACAGATGTACACGGAAACCACCGCCTACTGAGTCACAACCAGCGGGTTCCCAAATTCCAGCCTCAGAGCGCCTCCCTGTCAAAATGTTCTTTGCAAGTAAACTGTTCCCTCTGTAATTTTCACCGTTTATAGCAGTTGCCATGATGAGAGAAGAGGACCATGGGGAGGCAGGGGAGAGAGAAACATGCTGCCACCTCACTTAATTTATAAGCAGATTCGATTGTTTTACAAATAATCTTCCTGATAAATAAAGTCCAATGGCCACACATAATCTTCCTGATAAATAAAGTCCAATGGCCACACATGGGATTGTGGGGTTGAATTTTTTTTTCCTTCCTTGTTACATTTATTTATTTATTTATTTATTTATTTATTTATTTATTTATTTAACACTAAAGTCCCATGTGAGGGAATGATCACCTCCCAACGTGAGCTCAGGTAGGATTCTCAACAGAGGCAACACTTGCTTAATTTAAGCAATTGTAGGTGGTGTGAGTTCAAAAATTTCAGCCGATTTTAACTGTCACTAGCCAGACCACCTTTCTCCCCAGGAGAACGTGAGCAGCTGGATTTCATTTTTGGCTGCCAGGCCGTCCCTGTGCCTTCCTGCAGCAGCCCGCAGACGGAGTGCCTTCCCTGTAAGGATTTTATTCAAGGTGACAGCGCCTCACACGTTGGCGCTCTGATCACCTCAAGTAGCCGAGATACCAGGGGGATGAGTGCACTCCTCCTGCAAAGTCCAAATTTAGATTGACTGAGGTTATCCTTAGGCCCCTTGACCCCAAGTGCTCTGACAGAACAGGGCTGCCAGGAACTTAGAGCAGCGAGTTCTGTCATGATGTCTGGGGAGAAATGCTCTGCAGGAGCGGGTGGAGAAGAACCCAAGTGATAGGGAGTGATGTCAGCTTTCGTTAGAGCGGCAGACAATGTTAGAATATCCTTGGCATAATATGGCACTGGTATCTCTGTCAGCATCTCTGTTTTCTGTCACCGCACACAATCCTGGGCCTGTCTCTAGCCCTGACAGTGTCTCTTCAGATCAGGTTATTGCCAGCACAGAGACTAGATCTGCTCCCCACCATACAGCCCTTTGTTTGAAGTCTGCCCTTTTGTCATCAATGCACTTGATGCCTATTTAAATCTGACGGTGAGTATGGTATCTGTTTTCCCGTCAAGAGATCATTGACAATATTAATACCTCATGTCCTTGCCTCATTCTCTAAGCTCTGACACCTCGCCAGTCTCCTGCATTCATCAAACAGCCCTCTCTCACCAGGACGTCTATAAACATTCTCGCTTCCAGGCCCCAAGGAACAGGGAAAGCCTTAAAAAGGACTTTCATCAGTGCCGACCAGAAAGAAGGCCTGGGGAACAGGGCTCAGAACACTTCACCTCCCTCCCTCCACATTCCAGCCCACGTTCCAGGAGTAGCCAGCTTGTTTCCAGGATGGCACTTGCCGTCCAGGTTGTATCTAGGCAAGGTCTGGAGTTGACGGTTACCAAGGAAAGAGGATAGAGTAAAGAAATTCAGTCCCTGAACAGACTGGAGGGTTTACTGGAGAGAATGCACCCACTAGTGGGTGGTGTGTGTGTGTGTGTGTGTGTGTGTGTGTGCGCGCGCATGTCTGCCTTTCATTCTTTTACTCAAGAGAAAGACTGTGTTCTTTATGACATCTGACAGCCCTATCCATTTCTTTTTATAAAAATTCATGCTGGGGGCGCCTGGGTGGCTCAGTTGGTTAGGCGACTGCCTTCGGCTCAGGTCATGATCCTGGAGTCCCGGGATCGAGTCCCGCATCGGGCTCCCTGCTCGGCGGGGAGTCTGCTTCTCCCTCTGACCCTCCTCCCTCTCATGCTCTCTGTCTCTCATTGTCTCTCTCGCAAATAAATAAAAAAAAAAAATCTTAAAAAAAAAAATTCATGCTGTCCTGGGGTTGTAGAAAGAAATTAACATCCCTTGGCCTCATCCTTCCAGATTTTTGAGGGTTTATTTGAGTCAGTTATGCTCAAGGAAGCCCTTTGTGGATTTGCAGAAACATCTGAGACACTCGCACCCAGGCCTGTATGGGATACTGTTCCTGGAACAGAACCTGACCAGCCAAGCCTGACCAACAGGCCAGCTCCCAGGGTTGGTAACGATGTTAGAACAACCACAGGTGCTACATGATACAGGACAATAAAGGGAGCGGCTCGGTGCTGCCAACAGCCAAAGGAATCATTTTTAGCTCCAGGAAGGGTCTCAAGGAGGTCTTTTCCAAGCTCGATGTTTCCAAGCACCTATGAAGTGTAGAAACTCGGGATTGGGGCCAAGGAGAAAACATGGCTAAAGGGGGAGGATTGGTCTGCAGTAAACTTGTTCATGGAAACGTGATAAACAGAAGTAATGAGAGCACCAAGACCAGCCTGAGGCCATGAGACAATGTCATCCTCGCCCTTTTGCCAACTCGCAAGAGATTCTGTGACCCCAGGAATTCCCAACTTTGTCCCAGGCCATCCAAACCGGGGAGCATCTGCCCTGTCCTTAAAAGTTTCTAAGAGCCATTTTTAATCCTTCATTAAGAATAATATTTAAAGTTCTGTTGTAGAGAATCATCTCTTGTAGAATCACCAAAATATTTACTTAGAACTTCTGCTGTGAAGAACCTGGATAATTTCAAGTACTAATTTACCCCAAATGAGCAATAGATGGTGATTGTTGGTTTCACACTAACAAACTGACAGAAAAAAAATAATCATGCATACAGGCAGCTATTTTTACAGGTAGATTTTTGGCTCATGAATTAACGTTTTATAGACACTTCTTTGCTTTTTTCTGGTTATGCACACTTCAGAGACTCAAGTACTTTTAGTAATAAGACAACTCTGTGAAGCTGAATTTTAAGTTACTTTTTCTAAGATTAGAAGAAAAATATGGCAAAAAGCAAACTGTAATTATAAATATTTTCTTTGAGAAAAACTGATTTACCCTTACTGATCATACAAAGCTTTCATAATAACTATGGCAGGTGATCTCTTATGGATATTTAGAATAAATATTGAGTTGGTTAAATGATTTGATCCTACTCTAGAGGTATCTTTCATACTTAAACTCTCCTACAATCTCCTTGAATGAAACAAAAACTGTATGTGGAGTCACAAAATTATTTAAAATAAAACTAAAGATGAAAATCAATGGCATTCCAACCTGAGAATTCATCTCAGCCCTTTTGGGGTACCTGGGTGGCTTGGTCAGTTAAGCGTCCAACTCCTCTTGATTTCAGCTCAGGTCTTGATCTCAGGGTCATGGGTCCAAGCCCTGTGTTGGGTTCCATGCTGGACATGAAGCCAACCTAAAAAAAAAGGGAAGAAGAAGCCCTTTAATGCTGGAGGCTCTTGTTAATTTCCATGTGGCATTTTGTCAACACCACCACTGTTCCTTGATCACCCAGATGTGTTTGATGCCTCCTGAGATTTGGAAGATTCTCCCTGGAAGGTCATAATATTGATTCATGACAAAGGACTTGAAAAGAGTCACATTCTGGGAAGATTGTTTTACATCTTTTGCTTGGGTAGGACCCATCTTGAAAGTCTTAATTTTCCATTTTTAGAAACTCTACTGAGGGAACCTAGAGAAAGGGTTATGCTTTATTTTAAGGTGTACTAGGCCAAACTAGAGAAGTCTCTGAAAGGTGGAAGAGAATTTGTGCAGGAAACACGTTATTCCTAGAAGCCTGTGCTCTGGTGACATTTTATGTGAGTGTCAACTCTGAGGACAAGGAAGTAGGGTCCTTCCTTCTCGGGGCTGACTCCCTGTGCTGCCACCCACTGGATCCGTGACCCTGTTGCCTGTCTGCTTTTCTGCACCTGTGCCTCCTTGCTGTACTGATCGTGCCACCTCTGAAGATGTGTTTGCTTTTCTTTGCAGGTGTCCTGGGGAAGTGCCACTATGTTTACTATGGGAAAAACTCAGAGGGCAACAGGTTTATCCGAGACGACCAGCTCTGATGGCAAGTTCTGTATGCTTTAGCCTGTGTCATGAGAATAAAAGAAAAAGGGCAAGTAAAAATAAAGAAAAAGCTGAAGGAAAAAACAATGGCCCACACTGCATCTCTGTGGGAAGGCTATGACTTCCGCTTTTGGTAACTTCTGCTGACTTTGCCAGGCCTGTCAAGATCATCCTTTTGCCTTAGACTGAGTGGTCACATAGAGATTGACATGATTGCCCTTAAGCAGGTCTCATCCACTAGGGTGACAGACAGTGGCAGCAAAGCACCAGGGCTGACAGGAGGAACACCATGATAGATTGCCTGGCCCCTCCACAGCTCACAGGGGAACAGAGGTCACACCTGGGGCCTCCCTGAGCATGCTCACTGGCTGTAGTCAAACAAGAGAGACTGTGTCTTCAGCTTGTCTATTGAGTAGAGAGCCCTCTGATACCATTGTGCTGTGGGTTGATTTTTAGTGAAATAGTCACAGTTTAGAGGAAGGCTACCCTCCCTTATTCACCTTAAATTTTAATCCCTTCTATTCTGCACAGCCGCCCCCACCCCCTCCACAACATAGACCATCCTTTAGCATCTTTCTTTGTTGCAGGCAGTGCATTCTGGTTTGCAGTTTTTCAGAGAACGGAAGGTATAAGTTCTCAGCCAGGTCAGACATTTATGGCTGGCTTTGTGTTGTTACACTTCCCGTATTGGAGTAAATAGCTTTCCCTAAATCCCTAACTCAAAAGCGTAGACTCGATCTCATTTTGTATATTTCTAAATCCACTTCTTGCCCTGAATAGTAGGCAATGTAAGGCATCTTTCCCAGCACCAAGCGCTGGTTGCACCGAGGACTCTGATTTATTTAAGTATGTATGTTTGTATTTATTTATTTATTTATTTATTTATTATTTTATGTTATATCACCATACATTACATCATTAGTTTTTGATGCAGTGTTCCATGATTCATTGTTTGTGTATAACACCCAGTGCTCCATGCAGTACGTGCCCTCTTTAATACCCATCACCAGGCTAGCCCATCTCCCCACCCCCCGCCCCTCTAGGACCCTCAGTTTGTTTCTCAGAGTCCATAGGCTCTCATGGTTCATCTCCCCCTCCGATTTCCCCCCCTTCATTTTTCCCTTCCTGCTATCTTCTTTTTTTTTTTTTAACATATAACGTATTATTTGTTTCGGAGGTACAGGTCTATGATTCAACAGTCTTACACAATTCACAGCGCTCACCATAGCACATACCCTCCCCAATGTCTATCACCCAGCCACCCCATCCCCACCCCCACTCCAGCAACCCTCACTTTGTTTCTGAGATTAAGAATTCCTCATATCAGTGAGGTCATATGATACATGTCTTTCTCTGATTGACTTATTTTGCTCAGCATAATACCCTCCAGTTCCATCCACGTTGTTGCAAATGGCAAGATTTCATTCCTTTTGATGGCTGCATAATATTCCATTGTATATATATACACCACATCTTCTTTATCCATTTATTTATTTATTTTTAACCACACATACGTCCAGCAATGCCTGTGGCCATATTTGTAGTTTGGAGCTGGCTTGCTCCTTTGGGGGCTATTTAAAGATAGTGAGGTGATGAAAATAGAGTGATGGGTCAAGAAGTTAAAAAAGAAAAGGAGGACTATAGAAAACACCCACCAGACCAAGCAGTTTTTAATAGAGGGCACAAACCCTTTGAATTTTCCTCAGGACCTCTCAGAAATGAAATCCATAAGCTCGTGTGATGGTCTTTGTATATATCTTTGGCTCAATTCCAGCACTAATGTTACAAGAAAAAGCATAATCGTACGGGTGGCTATAATTTCATTTAATATCCGATACACTGGTAAAATCACTCTAGGAGATATTTGAAAGGCTGGGTGCTCTTGGAACAACAGCATTTATTTTTCCTTCTTCTGTTTAGACCAGGTGGTCATTGTCCTGGATCTCCCAGTATTAGGTTAGATTGAGGACAGCAAAACCTGAAAGAAAGTCCTTCCAAGTTATAGATAACACAGAACTAGAGAGTTGCTACTGTACAAGTCTTTGGGGACTCACAATCCCCAAGGACCTGAGACGAAACTACTTTCTCAGTTCTAGACCGTTTACGTGGCCTCTGGGCTCCTGAGTCAACACAGTCCTTGAATGACTTGGAACGAGGCTGGCAGGAGTCCCTCTTGTAGATTATGCAAGTTAATCAGTTATGGAGACAAATTTAGATCAAAATCCTCAAGGCCATTAATAATTAGAGGATATGAAATGTTTGCCTTTATCTCTCAAATCCATTAATAACCAGAGCTGAGTACCTTTTCTCTGTTTGATCTACAAAACAACATTGGGGTAATGCTTTAAATTAGCTGCCTTAGGTCCCACCCTGGCTCTTTGTTTAGAGCACCAACACATGTTTTGTCCATGGCATATTATGGGCAGCCAGATTTCTGTGCAAGGGCAGCTAGACGAGTCCAATGTCATATCCAATCTACCAGCACATATATCCTTGTCTTTATAAAAGGCTTTAACCCTGCCTCAAACAATAAAAAAGCACTTGTGAACTGACCACAGAATTTTTCCATCTTTATTTTTCTTACTTGTTTACTTTTCTTAATGTCAGAACCATTTGTATCATGCACAGGAATGTCTCCCTCAATGCGAGCTTTGGAGGCAAAAAATATTTTTGGAGTGAGTTATTGACCACATTGTTTCCCTCTCTTTGGGTTGTTTATTTTCTTCCAAAATGGTGTAATAACTTTAATTACGATTAGCTTTAATTATCATTTACGTAAAGGCCATCACTACAGTCCATTCATCTTAATGATAGAATTATTATGAGTTTTGTTTCTCTTGAAAAGGGATAATGGTCATGAATTTGTGTTGGGTTGTTTACAGTTCCACTATTTGTGGAGCAAGATTCGCTGTGTAGAGCGAGATGTTGGTCTGAGTCGTAGAGCAGGAAATGACATTGCTTGCTTATCTTAAATTTGTAAGAATTTCCCAAACCTTGTTTTTTAAAGTAGAAAATTAGAAGGTAAGAAATTCAATCAAAGCTCAGAATTATTTCATACCTCCAATGGCCCCTTGGTCCTTCCGCCTTTTACCCAATTCCACTGAGCTTTTTCTTAGGAGATCACAGTAGCTGACATCCCTGTATCCTCTCTCCCAGGACACCGATCTGCCTTGAGAGCCCCTGCAATAGAAGGCCATCCGGAGTCCTCTGTTGCCTCTGCAAAGTCAGGGCAGACTGTCTTTTTCCTAAGTAACGCAATTTTATAGAACAATTTGTTCCTTGGGGAATAATGTTTTAGATTGTGGGGAATCCTATTAAAAGTACAACTATTACAATAATTTGCTTTTACTTTTACCAGCCTTCCTCATAAACCCTCCATCTGTTTGTTGCTTTAAATAGAGGCACATTATAAGAGATTATCACTCGATCAGGCTGCACGTCTGAGTGTTGTGCATTTTCACATATTCACGTATACTAAGGAATAAAAGAAAGCAAACCACGGATTCTGGATGAAAGGATTTTTCATTTGTTTTGTTTTGTTTTGTCTCTGTGTGTGTGTGTGCGTACGTATGTTCCAGCAGAGATGTATCTTGCACATTTTTAAGGGAAAATCTTTCTTGTTGTTTCTAAGAAATAACCTGGCTGTCTTTTTCTTCTTTGTTAATATGAAGATCAAAAACAATCCACAGGGCTCTTTTCATCAAAAACAATAACAGTGTTCAGTAGTTGCTACTTCATAAAAGCAGCCTAAGTCAGATCTGCGTCACTGCCTAATGCCAAGGGTGGACAACCAGGGTCCTTTGAGACTCTTCCATGGTGTCTATCCAATGCAGCTGATCCAATGTGACATTCACCATCTGCTTATCCCAATTCTGTTTCCAAGAAGCCTTTGCTGAAGAAGAGTGTTTACCATTACTTGTTCTGCTCCCTCTAACTTGTCCAAATACCATGTGGTAAACTACCGTGACTAGGACCTGGAAAGAAAAATGAGACCAGAGGAGCACAAAACATGTTGGTTACTTAGTCATATGACAAACAGACCATCAGCCCCTAGTGGAGTACTGTATATTACTCCCAATGCATCAGCAAACACTTAAGGGATTTGAAGAATACTAGAAGACACAGCCACTGTCCAAAAATATTGTCTTCCACTATGTTTACCTGAAGTTTTCCAGCTTAGGAGTCCTTCTTTGGGGAATTATAATGTTAATTTGTCACTTTGTGGGTGAAGTAGATAGTAAGTTATGTTATTTGTGCCTATTAACATATTAGCATGTGTTGATTTTTCTAAAGTGTTATGGAATGTGGGCTGGAGAACATACAACCTGGGACAAGGGAGTTTTGCTAAGAAACAAAAGAGGAAATTTAAGTATGGAATATATCTGGGAGCGAGTTCCTAAAGTAGGGATGATGTAAACGATAATAAATGAAATTATGCCAAAGGAGAGAAATGAGGCAGAGCTGGAAGCGGACACAGTGGACAGGAAAAAATAGGGAGCTGAGGGAATAATGAGAAAAGAAGCGAAAAGACCATTTTCCACCAACTAGAAGGGTTGCTGATGTTCAGCCTGGCAGTGATACTTAGCAACATCTTCTCCTTAAAATGGAATTATCTTTGATACAAGTGAGGAGAGCCACTATTCAGTCACATTTTATGAGTTTCTCTGCCCAAGACAATGAAACAGTGAGGAAAAAATGGACTACAAAGCAGTGTGGGCATAAGCAGTCATATGTGTGATGGCTGCCTATGCACAAAGATGACTATGGGGTGTGATTAATATTCAACAAAAACCAGCATCCAAAGGTAAGTTCTCTTGCAACTTGGACTGGCTGAAAGATAAGGGGAAAACTTGGTGTCTGGGCAGTTAGATCAAAGAGAGAAAATAGTTTCATGCTCTTGCCAAACCTTCATATGTTCGTTAAGTTCAGAGGTAGAAGGATGTCTTGAGAATATGACATAAATGCCAAGATATTTAAGGAAAACGATGAAGGCCTCTGTGTGGGGCTGAAGATGCTGGCAATAGGATTTGAGTGTCCCTGGGTTCAGGCTGTAAATGGTAACTCCACTCATAGGACAAGTGGATGACATCTAAGTTCAACTGCATAGCCTTAATTAGCATGTTGAATAATCTGGAAATAATTAATGGTTATGTTTTCTCACATCAATTACCTTAAACCAAATTTCCTTTTCCATGTTGGAATAATTCCTTCAATCTTAGAAATAGGGATGAATTTGAGAGGTACTGGGAATAATTTCCTTTAAACACTAACTTTTCAATGTGACTCCTTGTGATGAGAGGGACAAAGGTGGCTCATGGTGGGCTTAACCATGATATTTAGACTATTAAGTGATGGACTTTTGAAGTAGGTAAGAATTAATATACACTATCCATTCACAGAGGTTACTAAATCATAGTTTAATGATACAGGCGTACTTCATTTTATCGCGCTTGACTTTATTGTGCTTTACAAATCGTGTACATACAAGTGGTGTTTTTTACCAGTTGAAGGTTTGCAGCAACTCTGCATCGAGCAAGTCCATTAGTGCCATTTCTTCCAATAGCATTTGCTCACTTTGTATCTCTGTATCACATTTTAGTAATTCTCACAATATCTCAAGCCTTTTCCTTGTTATTATATTTGCTAGAATAATCTGTGATCAGTGATTACGGCTCACTGACAGCTCAGATGATGGCTAGCATTTTTAGCATAAAGTATTTTTTAATTAAGGTATGTACATTGGTTTTTTTAGACATAATGATTTTGCACACTTAATAGACTACAGTATAGTGTAAAAATCATTTATATGCCCTGGGAAACCAACAATTTCATTTGACTTGCTTTCTTGTGATATTCCGTTTATTGTTATGGCCTGGAACCAAACCCACAATATCTCCAATGTATGCTTGTATTCACCTGTTCTGTTCTATCCTTAAAACATCAAAGTCAACAAACCCAGATTCTAAGCTGCATGCTCTGTGCTTAGCCCATAGTTTTAAGTTAGACCAGCTTGTTTTCTACAGATCCCCCTTTCCCTTCTTGCTTCCAGCTGATTTAATCTGTTCTTATCTCTCTGATCATATATTCCTTTCGGTATGTCTGACTTTAGTGTCACTTCCAATTTTGGCCATTCATTCTCATTTAGTTTTAGTAATCTTTCAGACATTCCTTCTGGCTTGACTCTTCTACCTTGGGCCTTTGCATTGCTACTCAGACCTTTACTTTCCTCAATCCTTTGATGTCCCCAGTTGCCTTGGGTAAGAAATTCCATTTCAGGATGCTGTAATGCCAGCCCTGACTAGTTCACACCCCTTGGGGAAGATTGGGGGGAACTTGGACATCACTTGTTTGATGTATATTTAAAAATCCTTAGTCCTGTTAACACTCAACACTGATTTAATTTCCAGCTAAAAATCCTAAACTGTGGCTTGTAGCTGACTTCATTACTAAAGGCTAAGTTTTATCTGTGATAGTTTCTCTTATCTTTGCATTTTCCCCATTTAGCTATTAAAGCAATTCCCAGTGGTTTTTAGTTCTTCTTATGAAACTTGTTTTCCTCTTCTGCACAGTTTGGCAGAAACTAGGTAAGAGTATGGCCTTCTGTTCATTAGTGCCTATATATGAGAAGAATAAACCCCACATTTGCCTTTCCCCCAATTATACAGCACTATTTCTCCCCACCTAAAGAGAACTGAGGACTAGTGTGTGTGTAGTTATATACATAATTCCTTCTTTTTATGCAAATGGATCCATATACAATGCCCTGCACCTACTTTTTTTTTCACTTAACATCCCTTAAAGAACAAAGATGGATGATGTGATGGTTAATTTTTTGTGTCATCCTCATTGCCCATGGGAGGCCCATGTTAAATGTTATTTCTGGTTTCTCTGTAAGGGTGTTTCCAGATGAGATTAGCACTGAACAGGGGACTCAGTAAAGTAGATTGCATTTCCCAGTGTGGGTAAACAGGATCCTAGTCCCTTAAGGGTATGAATAGAACAAAAAGTGGAGAAAAGAATTGTCCCTCTTTTTCCTGCCTCACTGCTTGAGCTGAAAACTCATCTTCTCCTGCCCTTGGACTGAAATTTACACCATTGGTTCTCCTGGTTCTCAGGCCTTTGGAGTCTGGCTGACCTATGCCCCTGATTCCGTGTGTCTCCAGCTTGAAGATGGCAGAGAGTAGTAGAACTTGTTAGTCTCCATAATCGCATGAACCAGTTCCTCATAATAAATGCCATACCATCCTGAAAAATACAGGCAGTATAATACTGCTAAAAGAAATGTTAAATTAAAAAAGATATTATGATCATGAGTATCTATGTACCTATCAATATAGGTCCACATATATATAAAACAACTGAAAGAACAACGTGGAGAGAAAAATAAGCAATTTTAGTTGGGAATTTGTGCATCTATTTGGGCATCTATTACCCAGAGTGTTTCAAAAGTCTTAGTAGAGTTTTACGCTTTAATGAGTCCAAAGTTTTACGCTTTAGGTAATGTGCCTTAAATGCCACAGTTACAAATATATCATTTGGCAGTGTACTTATGTATATTGCCCTTCTAATTTATTTTTGTGGGTTTGAAAAGTACATTTTTAATTTTAACTTATTTGGATGTAACAGTTTCTGAATGACACTCTCTCTGACAGTGGCTCAGTGGAGGAAATCTACTACTTGGCCACCGAGGTCACCTGATCTGTGTCCATTAGACTTTTCCTTGTGAGGTCATTTTCAAAGTCTCTGTCATGTGTTTTTCAAAACCTTCTTCTTGGAGTTACAAAATTTGAAAATTGACTAGAGTGAGTGTAGCACAAGACAGTAGTTATATTGAATTTTAATAAGAAACATATCAATATTTAAAAATATACACAATTAACGTTTCAAATATTGTTAGTGGAAGTTAGTAGCACTTACCCTTCTGAAAGGCTTAAAGCTTAAAACTGCACTAAGACTTTTGGGACTCCCTGAATAATCTAGATATGAAAACTTGGCTCTAATGTGTGAATCTATGGTTTACCTTTTAACTTTGTTATCTTTTCCATTTTGATGTGATCAAATTTCTTAATTTTTGTGATATACATGTGAGAGAGGTTCAGGGTCTGTGATATGTCTACAGACATTCTTCAGTAGTTGAAATTATAAAGTTATTCTGCTATATTTTCTTCTAAAAACTATAAAATCTTGTCTTGCGTATTTAGGTGTTCGATCCTTCTGGAATTTGTGGTGGTGTGATGCAGAGTTAGAATTAGGCTTTTTGACTACATGGCTGGCTTATTGTTCTACTTCATCTTTTCTCTCCTTTTCAGTGTCAACTCTGTCATTGCCAAGTTTGCATATACCATGTGGCATTCTTTCTGGGTTTCTCATTTTTTCAATGTGTGCATTTGGCTTTCCTTGTGCTTGTATTACCCTGTTTTTGGTTTTTGTTTTTTTTTTAAGATTTTATTTATTTACTTGAGAGAGAGACAGCTAGAGAGGGAACACAAGCAGGGGGAGTGGGAGAGGGAGAGAGAAGCAGGCCTCCCGCCAGCAGGGAGCTCGATCCCAGGACCCTGGGATCATGACCTGAGCCGAAGGCAGATGCTTAATGACTGAGCCACCCAGGTGCCCCTATATAACCCTTTTTTAATTGCTATAGCTGGGCAATTTTTTCTTCTTCCCCTCTTCCCTTCATTCCTATATTCTTTCCTTCCTCCTTCCTCCCTTCCTTTCATCAACTTTATTATATGTATGATTTCTAGACAACACCAAATGCCTTAGTTTTAAGTTTAAAATTCAGTGAATACACCTGTATAACAACAATGCCAATCAAGATATGATTCATTCCCATCACCCCTGAAAGTTCCCTTATACTCCTTTACAGTCAGAACCCCTAACCCTACTCAAGAGCTAATTTATTTCTGTTACTGTAGTTTTGCTTTTTCATGAACTTGATATAAATGGAGTCATACAGCATATACTTATTTTGTGGCTGGGTTCTTTTGCTAAGTATTATAACTCTGAGATTTATTTACATTGTTGCTTTTTGTTATTAAATAGTATTCCATTGTATGAAGAGACCACGATTTATTTCTCCATTTTCCTTTGCGGACATCTGCCTTTTTTCAAGTTTGGGGATACTTTTCCTTTTCTTTTATTGTGGTAAAATGCATGTAACATAAAATTTACCATAGAACCACTTTTAAGTGTCTAAGTCAGTAGCAATATGTTCACAACATTGTACAGCCCTACCATTCTCCATTTCTAGAACTTTTTCATCATCCTAAGTAGAAACCCTACACCAATTAAACAGTGACTCTCCCATTTCCCCTCCCCTTCCAACCTCCGGTAACCTTTATTCTACTTTCTGTCTCTATGAATCTGCCTATTTTATGTGCCTCATATAAGGGGAATTATATCATAATTCTCCTTCTATGTCTGGCTTTTTTCATTTAGCATAATGTTTTCAAAGTTCATCCACGTTGTAGCATGTAGCAGAATTTCATTTGTTTTTAGAGATGAGTAATAATCCATTGTATGTATATACCATATTTTGTTTATCTATTCATCTTCATGCTTCTTGGGGTTGTTTCGCCCTTTTGGCAATTGTGAATAATGCTGCCATGAACATGGATGTACAAGTGTCTAAATCCCTGCTTTCAATTCTGTTGGGTGTATACCTAGGAGAGGAATTGCTGGATCATATGGTAATTCTATGTTTAACTTTTGGAGGATCTATCATACTGTTTTCCGTAACAACTGTACCATTTCCAACCACAGTACACAGGGGTTCCAAATTCTGGAATTTTTTGTTTGTTTGTTTTTGTTTTACAATATCCATTTAGTGGTGTGAAGTGGTATCTTGTGGTTTTGATTTGCATTTCCCTTATGACTCATGGTATTGAACATCTTTGCATGTACTTGTTGGCCATTTGAATACCTTCTTTGGAAAAAAGTGTCTTTTCAAGTCATTTACCCATTTTTTTTTTTGGTTCATTCTTTTATTTTTTTTTTTAAGTATTTATTTAAATTCACATTCAGTGTATTCTAGTACCATACTGTCTTAATTACTATAGCTTGAAGTATTTTTAATAATGTTGCCATGAACATTCTTGTTCATGTTTGGATATGTTTTTTATTACTTTTAGGTATATATTTAGCCATATAATTCCTGGGTTATATGTTAGGAGTGTTTTTTCGCTTTACTTAAAACTTCCATGTTATTTCCAAAGAGGTTGTTCCATTCCACACTCTTAACAGGAGTGTATGAGAGTTCAGTTGCTCTACACACAAGCGAACATTTAGTGTTATCAGTCTTTTAAAATTTTAGCCATGATATTTTTTTTTTTTTTAAGATTTTATTTATTTATTCATGAGAGAGAGAGAGAGGCAGAGGGAGAAGCAGGCTCCCAAGGAGCAGAGAGCCCGATGCGGGACTCGATCCCAGGACCCTGAGATCATGACCTGAGCCGAAGGCAGACGCTTAACCATCTGAGCCACCCAGGCGCCCAGCCATGATATTTTAAATGCAGTATTAAAGTGTTGTGATTTTATTTGCACTTCCCTGATGAGTAATTTTGAGCATGTTTTCATGTGCTTATTGGACATTCATGTATCTTTTTTTGTGAAATTTAAAAATTTTTTTCCTTATTTTTAAAGATTTTATTTATTTACTTGAGAGAGACCTAGGAGAGAGAGAGCGCACAGAGGGAGAGGGAGAAGCAGACTCCCCGCTGAGCAGGGAGCCTGATCTGGGGCTCTATCCCAGGACCGTGAGATCACAATTTGAGCTGAAGGCAGATGCTTAACTGACTGAGCCACCCACATGCCCCATTTTGTGAAATATCTGTTCAAATCTGTTACTTATTTTTAACAGGCTTGTGTGTTTTCTTATGATTGAATTGTAAGAATTCTTTATATATTGCAAATATTTTCTCCCCATCAATATCTTGCCTTTTTGATTTCTTACAGTCTTTCTTCCCCCTTCTTGGAAATTTCTCTTTTTAAAAAAATTTTTTCAGAGGCGCCTGGGTGGCTCAGTTGATTAAGCATCTGACTCTTTATTTTGTTTCAGGTCATGATCTCAGGGTTGTGAGATAGAGCCGCATGCTGGGCTCCATGCTGGTTGTGGATCCTACTTAAGATTCTCTCTTTCCCCTCCCGATGTCCCTCCCCCTTTTCTCTCCCTCTCTAAAAAAATAAAATAACTGGGCACCTGGGTGGCTCAGTCGATAAGCGTCTGCCTTCAGCTCAGGTCATGATCCCGGGGTCCTGGGATCAAGCCTCACGTCGGGCTCCCTGCTCCGCGGGAGGCCTGCTTCTCCCTCTCCCACTCCCCCTGCTTGTGTTCCCTCTCTCGCTGTGTCTCTCTCGTCAAATAAATAAATGGAATCTTTAAAAAATAAATAAATAAATAAATAAAATAACTTTAAAATTAAAAAATATTTTCACTTTGCAATAGTTTCACACTTGCAAAAAAGTCACCAAAAAATGGTGCGGAGTTTCTGCGTATTTTTCATCCAGCTTTCCTAAATGTCTTAATAAAATCTTATATAACCATGAAACAATTATCAAAATCAGAAAATCAATGTTGGATACATTTAATCTACAGACTTTACATTTCATTGGTTGTCCCACTAATGTCTGTTTGGTAATCTATGGTCCAGGAGTTTATTAGAGGTTAGTTAATTTTTCCTCTATTTTCTGAGAAGCAAGTTCGGTTTCATTTATTTTTCCCTCTTGTGTGTATGTTTTCTATTTCATTAATCTTCATTATTTTCTTTGTTATTTTCTCCCTTTCACTTACTTTTAGTTACTTATCTTGTCCTAGTTTGCTAATATAGGAACTTAAATAATTGATTTTTAAACTGTCCTATTTTCTAACATGAGACTTTAAAGCAATACATTTCTAAGTACTATTTTAGCTTCATCCTGTACATTTTGATATGTGGTGATTTTTATGTCCTTTAAAAGTATTTAATAATATCCTTTGTGATGTCTACTCTGACTGATAGATTATTTAGAAGTGCCTTAATTTCCAAATAGTTGAGTATTTTCCAATAATTTTTGGTATTTTTCTGTTAAATTTGTGTGTATGTTTGACAGATCAAACTCTATGACTTTGATCCTTCTAAATGAGCTTAGCTTATAGTATAACTTATTGGATGTTTTATGTACAATTTAAAAGAATGTGTCTACTGCTATTGCTGATATATTGTCCTATAAATGTCAACTAACACAAATTGATTTATATTTTTGTTTAAATCTTTTATATCCTCACTGATTTTACATATGCATTTTTATTAATTACTAAGATGAATGTTGAAATCTCCAACTATAATTGGGAGTTTTTCTATATTTCCTTTTGGTCTTTAAGTTTTTGCTGTATGTATTTTAAGGCTCTGTTATTAGATATTGCTTACCTATTCAGAGTTATTATATACTCATATTGAATTGTCATTTTTAATGTCCTGCCATATTTCAAATAATATTCTTCATTCCAAAATCTACTTTGTTGTTAATGTAACGATTTCAGTATTTGTATGATTTATCTTTTTCCATTCTTTTACTTTTAGCCTTCTTATTTGAAATTATTTTCCTATTATAGCATATAATTGCTCCTCACTTTTAAAAAAATTGAATAATCTCTGCTTTCTAATGGACTGTTTAAACAATTTACATGTAATGAAATTAACAATATATTTAGTTTTAATTCTGACATCTAGCTATTTGCTTTATATTTGTACTTTTTGTTCTCTGTTCCTATGTTGTCTTTTCCTGGTTCCTTGTCAATTAATTTAGTAGCTTTAGTGTTCCAGTTCACTTTTTCTTGTATATGTAGTTGCTCTAGGGTTTACAGTAAGCATTTTCTACTTACACAGTATGTTCTTAATTCATTTTTACTTCCCATGCAATGTAGTACCTTACAACAGGATACTTCCATTCCCCCCTGCTATCTTTTGTGCTATTATTGTGATATATTTTATTCCTATGTATATAAAATTCCTAATACATTTTATCATGTTTATTTAAACAGTTAGCTTTTAAAGAAATTTTTAAAATAAGGAAAAAGGTACACCCACACCCACATTTTTCTAATTCCCATATTTACCATTTTTTGTGTTCTTTGTTTCTTTGTAGAAATCTGAGTTTTCATTTAGAAACATTCTTTAGCATAAAGAACTTCCTGTAACATTTCTTATAGTATGATTTTGCTTACAATAAATTCTCTCAGCTTTTGCTTGTTTAGAAATGGCCTTATTTCACCTTCACATTTTAAGGATATTTTCACTGGATATAGAGTTGTAGGTTGACACTTTTTCTTTCAGCACATTGAATATGTCATTTTACTGTGCCCTGTATTGTATCATTTTTGATCTGCAGTCGTTCTAATCTTGTCCCTCTGTATATAATGTGGCTTTTTTTTTTTCTGGCAGCTTTTAAGATTTTCTCTTCATCAACTAGTTTTTAGCAATTTCATTATTATGTGCTGTGGTGTGGTTTCTTTTTGTTTGTTCTGTTTGGGAGTTGTTGAGCTCCTCAAATCTGAGTTTATAGTTTTCATCAAAATTGGTTTAGCTATGTGTTTTGTTTTTAGAAATTCATTTTTCCAGATTTTCCTACTTTCCTAACTTTAAAAAAAGTTTCTTTCAACTTGGCTTATTACCTGTAGTTCATGGGGTGTAACTTTCCTGTTTGTTGTACCTGCTGAATCTGATTATGATATTTTTGTTTATAATTTTTCTTCTCCTCCCCGTCCTCCTCCTCGCCCTCCTCTTATTGTCCTACTTCTCCTCCTCCTTCTTCTTATTGGTATTTGTTTGCCAAGATAGCACTTGATTTTCTATGCTAAGGAATATCTCTTTTGGACAATTTAAAATTTGCCTTTGCTTAGACCCTGTGGATATTACCATTTCCAGGGCAGCTTATAGTTTCATTTTCTGCTTATCTTTCCTTCCCTATGAGTGGAGTGGAAATTTGAACTCTATATCTCTCATTGCACAGACTTGGATTTTCAGTTTAATGTGGATAAATCTTTTACCATATATTTTTCAGAGTAGTTAATTGGGTCCCATGTCATGTTCTTCTGGGCTCTAAGCCTTATTCAAGAGCTCAAATTCAGTTTTTTTTCCTTAACAGCCTGGATCTTAAAACCTCCTCTCCTAGGCATTTATCCTTTATTCAAATCCAGTGCCCCTGTGGGCCACTTGCCTTTTATTTTCATACTCAGGCATGGTTTTGGGTTTCTTTTTTATTTTTGAAATTTGCAAATTTTCAAGTTGGTGTGTATGCATGTGTGTATTCCAACACTTTATAATGTTTTTAGTGGTGGAACTTTCTTTCATGAGCTCTTTAACTGAAATTCTTACATGTCTTTATTTTTAAATATGAATGGAAAACAATCACTAAATATTTGAACAATAAGATATGACATAAGCTTTACTATAAGGTAAACAAAGGAAGGTTTCAAAGAAAATAGTTATTCAAGATTAGAGAAAAAAACACCAAAAAACAAACAAACAAAAAACACCCTTTATTAAGACGCTCAGAGACACGTGAGCCGACCTGTCATCCATAACATAAGAGGATGTCATGAAAAAGGGAGATTCAGGGGATAAAAATGATATCTTAATGATTAAAATATTTTCAGACCACAGTGCTTTGAAACTAGAACTCAATCACAAGAGGAAAGTCGGAAAGAATTCAAATACATGGAGGCTAAAGAGCATCCTACTAAAGAATGAATGGGCCAACCAGGAAATTAAAGAAGAATT
>NC_138374.1:45292296-45344500 GCF_054177405.1 Leptonychotes weddellii | reverse complement strand
GTTGGTTCTTTGAAAGAATTAACAAGATTGATAAACCCCTGGCCAGACTTATCAAAAAGAAAAGAGAAATGACCCAAATAAACAAAATCATGAATAAAAGAGGAGAGATCACAAACAACACCAAAGAAATACAAACAATTATAAGAACATGTTATGAGCAACTCTATGCCAGCAAATTAGATAATCTGGAAGAAATGGATGCATTCCTTTCTTTCTACCTCTAGAACAGTCAAACATCTTATACTATTAAGACCCTGAACATCTTTAAGGATGAACCAAAAGAGTAAAAAGAAAATGCCCCAAGTGGTTAAGATTGATAAAACGGGTATTGTTTTGTTTTGCTTCTTTGATTTACAGAAATGAAGAATAAGTAAAATACTCAGAAAGGGAAGTGATTGTTTTCTGTTTATGGGCTTGAATGAGACCTTCGTGTTCAATTTAAGAAAGAGGAAATGCATGCATTTCAGGAAAACTTCCTTAAAATTCTTCTTCACAGAATTTGTTTTTATCAAGATTGAAAATCAAATAATTCTAAAATCAATAAAGGGGAAAATATCTATTTAAATAAATAAATAAAATATTATTGCCAAAACAAAATAAATATTCAGTAGAAGAATTGGTTAAAGGATTGAAGGAAGAAATTCCAAACTACCTTCCACCATGAAGTAAAATAGAAAGGAAGCAGAAACAAAAATAGAGCAGAAAAGATAAGTGACAGGGGACAAATCTAAAAGGTCTAACAGTCAAGTAATAGAAGTTATAGAAAAAATATATATGGAAATGAATGAAATAAAATATTTAAAGAAATAATGGAATACAATTTTTAATAGCTAGAAGATATGATAAATTAAAACAAATGGAAAAATCATGGTGAAATTTCAGAACTTTAAGGATAAATAATTAAAAACTTGCTGAGACTGAAAAAGTAAATCAGATAAATATGACACTTTTGAAGGACTAACCTGCTATCATAATATTGAGTGCTAAATTATTGTAGAAAAATATTTTCAAAGTTCTGATGACAATGGTTTTCAATTGAAATTCTATACTCTGCCAAAATATGTAACCAATGTAAGATCAAAGTAAAGATACTTTCAGATATGAAAGAGAGAGAAATCTGTTTCCCCCATGATCCATTTTTTTCTAGTCAGCAACAGAAAATAATTTTTATTATCATTCCAGCTAAGCTTAAAAAAAATACCTTCTCTTCTCTTTTCCTCCATGCAGCTATGGATGGCTATCTGACCACATTCTGCCAATGATTTTTAGTGGCTGTGTTGGGGGCGGGGGGCGGTTCATGAGGATATCTTTAAAATAGAGAGAATGACCTCCTCTTATTCTTCCAATTTGTAGATACAGTAGCTGGAGCTCTAACATTCATTTTTGCTTCTTTGGCTTTCTTGAGAATGAAAGCCACAGGTGGAGGATAATGGAAAAGAAAGATGAGAAACTATGTCCCAGATTACAATATGAGCTCACCATACCAGCTCTGTATTGCCTGCCTCCAAAATCCTTTTTGTAATAGAGAAATAAAATTTCATCTTACTTAAGTTTCATTTAGTTTTGACTATTCCCTTATATGCAGCTACATTGAATCTAAGCTGACACAGAAAGCGATTTGAGGATATATGTTAATTAATGAGGAATTGAATCTTATTTTGGCATTCAGTTGGCCATGTGACCATATTTTGGCAAATGATCTGTAGTGGAAGTATTGTGATAGGAACTACAGAGAACTGTTTGGATTTAACTCAAGAGAGTTATCAAGGAAAACACCGGAAGGATATCTGTGCAAAAGGCATAAAGAAGGTGAAAATAAAAACTTTAAGAATAAAATAAAGGCAACTAGAAACTCCAGGGAAAATATAAAGCATTTAAAAAATGGCATTACTTTTTTCCATAATAAACTATAGTTACACAAGCAAAATCATTTAAACAGTAAGTGTCTTTACGAGGGAAAGTTTTCTTCCAGAAATGATCACTATTTGCTTCTGCTAGGAATCTTTATTCAGACTATGACAATTACTAAAAAATTAAATTTCTTCAGGATATTTAAATGTTGGTCTCTTTTCCTGAATTTACCTGATATGTGGTGCATCCTCTATAGGCACACTCTTATTCAGCTTGGGAAAGTTTTGTTATACATATGATTATTATTTATATTCCACTGATTCTGATTAATTTCTTCAGGAGTAGCAATTATAGCATCTTTCAAATATCTCAATAATATTATTAATAAGCCTTTATTTTATTTGTTTGTCTAATTGCTGTCATTCCTACCAAACTGATTCATTGATCATATAAACAGTATTTTTCAGCTCTATATTTCCAGAACTTAGCCTAGTATCAGGCACATCAGAAGTACTCTAGATTATTAAATGAATTAACATGAGAAAACTTTAGTTCATTATTACAAAAACATGTTACTTTTGGGCTATTTCCTCAAGGAGGGAGAAAAAGAAAAGAGTGAGAGAAAATGTGATTGAAGGGGAAAGGAGAATACTGAACACATTTAATAGACATCCCTTCTCCAAAGCACTTAAGCAGCAGCAAGCATACCCTCAGAGCATGTCTGATGATATTTCAAAGCTTCTCTTCACAGATTACCTTGCAATTCCAGGTCACAAGATGGGAGCTGCCAGTAGTCCTGGTATTAAACCACAGCACCAGCTTCCAGTCCTCCTTTAAGTGAGGTGGCTTGCGATGGACTAGCCTAGGGTAACTGTGCCAACTTACAGCTGCCCTGTCCTGTCTCCCTGCCAAATGGACTCAGACTTCAAGCGAGTAGTTTCACAAGCCTGCAAGGAATGGATATTTATAAAGACAAGTTATGTTGTGGTCGTATTCACATAGCATCACCATCAACTCAGCATCCAGGCAAACCAGAACCATATCTTCTGTGAACAACTGGCTTTACTTAATGCAGGATGCTAGGAAGAGAGACACATGGGGAAAATGAGGAGTAAGTAGGTCTGACCAACTTAACCAAATAGAAGCATATAACCTTCTTTTTTTTTCTTTTTCCTTTCTTCTCTCTCTCTCCTTTTTACATAGGGTCTTTCTCAGAGGCATTTGACATACAGTGGAAAGAGCATGCATCTTAGAATTAGTGGACCTTGTCCTTGGTTCAGTTTCTGCACTTACTGGCTTTGTGTCCTTGAGCAAGTCCCTTTCTATTTCTGGGTCCTGTTTCCTCATTTGGAAAATGTCAACCTCATTGAGTTATGTGAGTTATATTGAGCATTATAAAGAGATAATGGATGTGAGCATCCTTTGTAAAATGTAAACTATATTGCTCTTTTTCAAACTGGGAGATGCCTCAAGGCTGTTCAGCATATTGTATTCAATTCATATGTGAAGAATGTTAAAGAGAAATATTACCAAATCAGGAAGAATTGCTTGTGTTAATAAACAGTATGAGAAAAAAATTGCTAATACTTAAAATTCTTCTTTGTGTATTAATCTACTAGTCAAATTTTACTGAGCATATCATCGCCATCATCAAAAATATTTGAGTGCCTACCATTCATTTATTTGGTAGACATTTGTCAAGTGCTCAAGTGCAAGACCCTAGGTTAGCCCCTATGAGTGAACTAGTAAGGAAAAAGGAGAAGAGAATCCACATTCAGAATTAGATAGTTATAATAATTCAAGGCTATGAAGTGGATAAGTGTTATATGAGTAATTTCTAGAATCATAGCATATCTCACCTGGATATCTATATGATACCTCACCCCTTTTAACTCTTACCTAATGCATGAATTCTGTCTATACTCTTATAACTAAGAACTCACTCTATGGGGGGAATTTTATCTCAATTAGATCTAGTTGTTAGAAAACCCTTCTTTATAGTTACCACTTGGGGCTCTTGCAGCCACACAACTAGCTTCCTCTTCCACATGATCACCACTTGGATATTTAAAGATGGTCTTCATGCTTCTTTTGTCCAGGTGATAGAGTACCATTCTTCAGATCCCATTGTCCCTTCCTTTTGCCATCCTGCTTTGTCACTTGTGGGTCTGCCCAGGTTTCTGGTGTCCTACTCAATGTGTCACATCCAACCTGGCCTCAAAAATCCAGAGTGGTTCCCACAGGGCGTAATAGAATGGGACTCTAAGCTCTGTGTTGAAGGTTCTCATTGGAATTTACAATCCTAGAGATCATTAGCAAACCCTCATTTTGTTTACATGTAGTATATGTCTCTTTCATGTAGCTACGTGCTCTGATTGCATATTTGTGAAGTTTGCTTTTGAGAACCAAGTTCACAACTTCACAATTATATTTACTACATTTTATTTGTTGATGTTGTCATAAACACCTATCTCTAATACAGGTCACTCCTAATATAGTACTGTCCCTATCAGGATCAAGGGAAGAATTACTCAAGGGTTATTGCATAGTATATAAGTCATGCATTGATTCTGAGAGTTTACCTGTGATTCACTTTTAATCACTTCCCACAGTTGTATTTATGATGTCAATGTTCTCCCATTTCCCACAGAAGTGGCCTGAGAATAAAAGACATTTGATTTACCCACAATCTTATTAAGATTTTGAATAACCCTTCCCTCCAGGAGTCAAAAAAACAAGACAAAGTGGACATAGGAGTTAGATAGGGACAGGAATATTGGTTTTTATTGTTGATAAATTAAATTCAAGTATGTGGTATGGTACCGGCCAAGACTGTACTGCCTGTTTGCCAGTTGCACAGTAGAGGTGCTCTGCTCTCATGAGCTTACCTGCATCATGGCAACTGGAACAAAATATAAAATCAGGCAAGCAAATGGGCAGTACACAAAGAGAGCCCAGAGGGGCAGACCTTCACACAAGAGGGCCAGAGTCCAATTTCCCACCTCATATTCACTTTTCCCCTGGGGTGAGTAAAGGTGCTACTTCTAAAGAGTGACCTAGTCCATTTTCTGAGCCAAAGAGGCATACTAAACAAAGGAGAGAATGGTTCCCTGAACAGTTCTTGCATTCACAAATAGGTGCTGAGTTCCATTACCCCTATCTGCTGCAGGATGAGCTGGCTTGTGTGGGTGCATGTACCTCTTCCATGGTGACCTACCTATCTGCACACAAGGCCCTATGGCCACGCCTGTTTGTCCTTGGCCTTGTGAGTTTTTGTTTTAGGGGCTAATGGTCCAACTGTCAGCTTAGGAACTACTCACATCCTTCCCAGCACACCATTGCCTTCCCTTGGAATCTCACACTCTATAAGGGCTGGTGTTACTTGATGTTAGACACCTGGATATGGAGAGAAAATCAGGCTTATGGGTTTGCTTTTCTCTCCCTGAAGTCCCAGACTCCAAGTTGTGCTGCCCTGGGTGTGAGCTGAGAGGAGCAAACTGCTGGCCAGAGAAGATGAGCATTGCTGTTAACATGCCCCTTAATCCCACTCCGGGGAGGGGCGGGGGGGGGGCGGGCGGTTAGAGTTATACGTTTATATTCCTTTTTATCCTGATTTCCTTTTTACTCTTAAGATCATCTTCTTAACTTCTCATTTCTGGGTACAAATAGTTGTCTGATCTTGTACAAGTTACCTGGAATCTTTTGCAGTCTCCTGTTCTAACCCAGAACAATTAATATATATAATCTCCCTACACAAGCTGTATGTCCCTACTTCTTCCCCTTCTAGGAGTTAGTTGGCACCATCCCCTACAAACATGGTTCCTGGGTCCATTTGCTTCTATGCGTGGTTGTTGAGGATAAGCCAGGTCATAGAAGCCCATTTACGGTATTTATAAGATACATTTGTACTAATTATTCAAACCCTCCCCATTTTTTTATTCTAATAATACACCCCCTTATTCTTTTCAAGTAATTCCATAACCATTATCTCATTTGGACTTTTAAAGGATCTCATGAATGAGGCAAATCATCCTTCTGTCTTCCCATTCTATATCCAGAGATAGAGGCACAAAATAATGGTCATTAGCTCAAGGCTTAGAAGAGAGCTGGGAGCAGAAGTGGAATGACACCACACCTGACCCCCAAGGCAACAAACAGTCTACTGCATCTGTCTGCACAAGCTTTATAGGATTAGGACTCTTGTGTGGCTGACAAGATGCTGCCCCACAAGAAGCCAGCTCCGTCAGTTCTAGTTCAATGCCCTGCTTTGGCATAGCTTCTTGAGAAATCCCATCCCCTGAGTAAATGGAAAGAATTATTTATTGTGGGGGAAAATAAAATAAAAAGTGTCACCATTATATGGTGACAGATGGTAACTACATTTACAGTGGTGAGAATTGTATAATGTATAGAATTTTTGAATCACTATGTTGCACACCTGAAACTAATATAACATTGTGGGCCAACTCTACTTCAATAATAACAATTGAGAAAAAAAATCACAGAAGATTTGGGTGACGTTTTTGTGGCAAAAGCCAGAGTTTAAGTGCAGTGGAAACTAATGGGAGATGAAGCAATTCAATGATACAGTTTACCTCTATGCAACCTGTTTGGAGTGTTAAAATAGCTCAGATGGACTAAAGGAAAAAGAAAACACTCATTTTGTCCTTGTAGAAGACCAGTGAAAGAACTCTTGTGCTATCTGTTAAAGCCACAGGGGAGAAAAATTTGGATGGATGCAGAGAGCACTTCTGTGCCTACATATTTGTTGATATTATGTTAATGAAAAGAGTGAATTACAGACATACATCCATACAGAGCTTGCAACACTGTGAAGTTTTGTCTTTAATTAAGACCCATATTCTTGCCCGTCTATCCTATATTAGAAAGAAAGTATTACTAAAAAGAAGAAAAAGAAAAACAATAGACAACTAAAACCTCCCACCAAGAAAACCTCTGCAATTTTGGATAACTCATATGCTCATATGCTAAATTATTCCACTTTAATGAAAAGAGAAAAAAATGCAAAGGAATCCATGTGTTTAGATGACTTGAGTGCATCCACGCATATCCCAAAGCAGCACGTTTCCAAAGGGCAGAGATAGCCTCATGCGATGCCTCTTTTCTTTGTTTAATTTCCTCATTCTCGAAGGAGATGTGCCCAAGTTCTCTCTCTCCCGCATTGTTTTCAAACCTGGTCACCACTGCATGCATTTCTAAATGACAAGGCGACTGGGTCTAAACTTTGATATGTTGAGAGAAAACTCAAACTGACAGGTGGGGGAGGCAGAAAGAGGAAGGCACTGCCCAATCCTCCCTCATCCCAAATGTCATCTCTTCCTTGTCCAGGCTAAGTAGGCAATCCTGATGAAGAAACGAGCAGACATTTGAAAGTTTCTGACAGGTGTCATGGGCACAGGCACTGAGTGGCCAGGAGTGATGGAGCTTGACGTGACAGTGGCAGAGTGATCGAGGCTGGCTCCAGGACATGCAGAGTTTGGTGTATGTCAATTCCAATTCTTGTCATGCCCCGACTCCAGAATGGTAACTACAAATGGACAGAGCCAGTGGGAAGTGTTCAGAAAACTTGAAAACGTTCTTTCCTGACCAAGTGATATTGCCAAGCTGCAATAACCTAGGATCAGTCACCCAAAGTAGGTGCACTCCAGCTAGGGAGGGTCAGGAGCGGGAGGCAAAGCTGGTCACACTGGTTTGATGTGCTTTCCCTTGCTCTCTTTCTTTGTTCTCTGCATTGCCCTCCAAGAAAAGGGTTTCAGTTATTCTAGTTCTTTCCCACATTTCTGTGTGTGATTTTTGTGCTGCCAGCATTTCCCCCACCAATAACTCCTGATGACTCTAATTCCTTTAATATAATGATCTTTGCAGCAGATCCTGCAGAATCTAAATATTTGGCAAACCTGCTCTTCTGACCTGGCTGGAGAGTGATTTATAATGGGAAAGGAGAGCTAGCTTCTCGGTAACACTGTGCAAATAGTTTCATAAATACTCCTCTGTTGCATTATTTTGAAATATTACTTCTTTTAACAGTCTGCCGAAGTCAAATATTTCTGCTAAATAAAAATCCATGGCTAGTCCTCTCACCCAGCCAAAGTAACAGGTGGTTACCAAGCTCACCTGGTGGGAGAGCCCGGCTTGATTAACTCCAGCCCAGAAGTGATGGTTAACTGGCATTAGGGCATGATGGATGGCAGCAGATGTGTGTATAATCTTTAGCCTGGCCTTCCAGCTTGCTCAGAGAGTGTATTTATTTAATGGTTCTTAACTCAATACACTGGCTTGTCATTAAGCATTTTTAAATAACATAAGGACTTTATAAGTACATTCATTTTATAAAAATCCAACAAACAATTATTTGATAAAAAGTCAGTGGTACATATAGGCTCTGAATCTGGTTTCCACTGAAAATCCCTTGGAGCCTCAGGCACAGTGATAAATCAACTGTGGTGTGACTGTCTGCCTTTACAAATGCCAACAGTCAATGCTGAAGTGGAATGAGAATTCTGGTGTCACAGTGACCCAAGTAGAGCCTGAAATTTGAGAATATCAGGGCCCCTGAATAGATACTTTAATTGCAACCTGCCTGTGGAGTGCCAAGTAAGTTTTGGCCATATGTGCTGCTGTATCTCAGTTTCAGCTACTTTCTGCTCTGGTTTTGTCCTTGGTGAGTGGAGATGACCCATATAGCAGAGTATCTCCTTCTGCCTGAGAATAGTGATGGCCGGCTTGTGTCAGGAACCCCAGGCCCTCCCTGTGCACACATCACTCCTGATATCTCATCCTTTTCCATGATTCCAGCTCATATCTCTACAATGTTTACTCCCAAGTATGTCTTTCTAACTAATTCTGTCTTCCAGCCTCTCGCCTTACAACTCCATACTGACAATGACCCCTGATACGCATACATCTGAGGCTGAAGGAATCCTGCTTGTTCTCTGCTGGTTCTCTACTCTGCTGGTGGTTCTGCCATTCTGCCATTGGCCCAGCTTCTTAATTTCAGTACGACTTTAAATTCTCCTCTTCTTTTTCTCCCTGTAGTCAAGCCGTCATTCAGACTTGTCAGTTTTCTTACATAAAACTTACCCCCCATTCTGATTCTTGAAATGTTTTTGTAGCTTGCTTTTTAAGTTATGTATTTTCTTCATGAACTTTTCAAACAATATGGCAAAACATAAAGGAAGAAAAATGCAACCAGAACAAAAAAAAATTAAAAGTAATATCCAAAATCGTACTGCCCATAAGTATCTCATAAAATTAGAGAACATTCTTCGAGACTGTTCTAATGCACATACATGGATGGATGGATAGAGAAAAACTAAAACAGATTATGCTACCCATGTTATTTTAATGAAATATAATTTTGAGAGGAAAAAAGAAAAATAATTTAAAAATAAGGGAATTGCTTAACTTCAGCTGTTTCTTTACCATAAGAGATATAAATGCCTAAATTATCTAAGGCTAAAAAACTATGAACTTGCAAATTTAAGAGACTGTGGAAATATTATACTTCTTAAAATTCCACTTCAATTTTAATCAATAGTGATCAAATTCACACAATGAAGGGTAAGTGGGTGGCCCTTTTTTACTTCCTGTCAAGATTCCTAGCCCCACCTCCCAAATTTATTTACCAAGAGTTATCACACTTAGGTTCTGTAATCACAATGTACAGAGCATAATCACCTTAGTTCTTTGTATTAATTTACTGCTCACCACCAGTCTTTTCTCTGGAGCTTCTCCATTTCTGAGTGTTTTGGTTTTGATTCCTCCTGCTTGGTTAGATTTGGTTGTGGAGTACTTTTCTCAAAAAGTTTTGTGCTGCATTCTCTGAGTTCTTTGTATGCCAGATCACACTCTTGGTCTATCAGCAAGATTTAGCCATTGCAGTACTGGTTTCTGACATTGAACACCCCATGCTCCTTTTACAAGTCACCGTTCTCTTTTATTAGGCTGGATTTCATCATTGGGTGGTTGTATTCTCATCCCCACCCCAACACCAAAAAGGAAGGGAAGGAGGGAAGGAAGGAGAAGGAAGGAAGGAAGGAAGGAAGGAAGGAAGGAAGGAGGGAGGGAGGGAGGGAAGGAAGGAAGGAAGGAAAGAAGGAAGGAAGGAAAGAAGGGAAGGAAGCAAAGAAAGAGAGAGAAGAAAAAGGATTAAAGCACCTAATAAAAGGTTCTTGCTATATGATCAAGTTCTGTCACACTTGAAAATGTCTTCACTTTGCTCCTTTACTTGAATGTTCTTTAGAATGTTCCACTCATTTTTTCTCAATATGCTATAATTTCAGTTTCTATTTTATATTTGAAAAAAGAGATGCTTATGGGACTTTTTTATGTTATTTGTATTGTTACTAATGTTATTTCATTGTAAGCATAATACATTTTTTAGTACTTTTAACTGAAATTTATTGCGGACTTCCAAGTGAAATAGACTATTTGCAAATAGTCTATGCCTCGAAAAGAAGGTATGTTCTTATTTATTTTTTTAAAGATTTATTTATTTATTTGAGAGAGAGAGAGTGAGCAGGGGGAGCGACAGAGGGAGAGAAAATCCTGAAGCAGACCACCTGCTGAGTGCAGAGCCCAACACAGGGCTCACTCCCAGGACTTTGAAATCATGACCTGAGCTGAAATCAAGAGTAGGCCGCTCAACTGACTGAGCCACCCAGGCACTCCAAGAAGGTATATTCCTTATTTTCAGTGTTTAAAGCTCAGAATATATCAAATAATACACCTATTTTTTTTTTTTTTGAGAGAGAGTGAGTTGGGGAGTAGGGACAGAGGGATTGAGAGAGAGAGAGAGAGAGAATATTAAGCAGGTTCCACACTCATTGTGGAGCCTGACACAGGGCTTGATCTCATGACCCTGAGATCATGACTTGAGCCAAAATCAAGAGTCAGTTGCTTAGCCAACTGAGCCATCCTGGTGCCTTCCTTTTTAATTATGTTATTTGAGTCTTCTGTTTGTTTCCCTATAAAGACAGAGGAATTAAAATCTTAGGCCAGCATATTTTTGCTTATCCATATAACTATAGCATTCACATTCATAAATCATGTTGGTTTATGGATGTGAATGCTATATTATTGAATGCATGTAATCACAACAGTTATGTATTCATTCTACATTATACTCTTTAGCCTGATATTATTAACATATATATTATATATAAATACATAAATAAAATACAGTATATTTAGGATCACTTAAGGATTTGGGGGTGAATTCAATAAGATATATTATTAAGTTTGCTAATTCATTTTCTTTTTTATTTCATCTTCCTTGTTTATAGTTGCCTTTTTTTCCCCCACATCTTCTTTTTTTTTTTTTTAAAGATTTTATTTATTTATCTGACAGAGAGACAGAGAAAGAGGGAACACAAGCAGGGGGAGTGGGAGAGGGAGAAGCAGGCTTCCCGCTGAGCAGGGAGCCTGATGCGGGGCTCAATCCCAGGACCCTGGGATCATGACCTGAGGCGAAGGCAGACACTTACAACGACTGAGCCACCCAGGCACCCCTCCCCCACATCTTCTGAGTCACAATGTATTAGGTATGTCTCCTATACAGAACTTAGAGTGTCACTTTTATTTTTCTCTGTCAATATTTATGTACATTTTATTACGAAAATTTTCTAACAATTAACAAAGTTGAAAGACTTTTAGAGAAATGTCCATGGGTTTTGTTTTTAATCCAACCTGAAATTCTTTGTGTATGTTTCTGTGATGGTCAGCTTTATATCAACTTGACTAGGTTTTAGTACCTAGTTATTTCATCATACACTAGTCTAGGTTTCTGTAAAGGTATTTAGCAGATGTGATTAACATCTATAGTCAACTGACTTTAAGTAAAAGATTATTCTTAATTATCTGGCTGGACCTGATCCAATCAGTTTAAGGTTCTTAATAGCAAGAAATCTGAGGTTTTCTTGAGGAAAAAGAAATTCCACCTGTGCACTACAGTATTAGCTCCTGCCTAAGAGACTCCAGCCTGCTTTTCCTGATGGCCCATACTACAGATTTTGAACTTGCCCAGCCTACCCCACCATCATATAAGCCAATTCTCTGTTATAAATATCTTTATATATATAATCACTGGTTGTGCTTCTCTGTTGAAACCCTGACTGATATGGTGTCCTAAAGGGGTCAATAAATACACTAGCTTATTTTTTATTTCTCGTTCTCCTTTTCTACTATATTATTTTATTCTATTCCTATCCTTTCTAGTCTTATTAAAGTTTAATGTGTGTGTATGTGTATGAGTGTGCATGTGCATGTGTGTATGTTGTAAGTGTTACATCTGCTAATGTCTTGGACACAAGGGCCAAATATACAATGACTGGAGAGTTATGTGCAATAATCCCTCAAAGATAGTGCATGTGGACAAAGTGATCCAAGAAAGAAAATATGGAGTAGCTGCATGGTGTGTACAGTCCTGTACTCCTCTGTGTCTTGCTACATTCAGCCGTTAATTTCCTGGCGGTTTGAAATATTAACACGTTGATAAATATCGTACATGAATCAATGATTTCCTCGGTATTCCAGCACCATGTCTACCAATTTCAAATCACGTATGGCCTAAACTCATGTAACAGAAGTATGCATTGTAGGGGATAGATGATACTTGATTTGTGAAACTTAAATGGTATGCTTTGATTTCTAGCTGTTAAACATGAGGAAGTCAGCATACTTTTCTACCTCTCATCCTTTTCTCCTTCGTTGCTCCATTTCTGTTTGTATAGTTTCTGTATTATTAAAGCATGTATTATTTTATTCTGTACTGTTGTCCTAATTGCCAATTTTATATATTTACACTTAGTTGTAAGTTTGCAGTTTAATCTTTGTTATAGACTCAATACTTAGTATCAGTACCACTATTAGACTCAGACAAAAGGATCCTTTAGCAGTCCCTGTTCTGGCCTTTTTCCTCTGAATGTGGATGCCATAGACTGAATGTTTGTGTCTCCCCAAAATTCATATGCGGAAGCCCTAACCCAATGGTGAGATGGAATTTGGAGGTTGGATCTTTGGGAGGTAATTAGGTTTATATGAGCTCATGAGGGTGGGGCCACCATTGTGGGATTTTTGTCTTTATAAGAAGAGGGAGAGAACCAGAGCTCTCTTTCTATCACATGAGAACGCAGCAAGAAGGCAGCCATCTACAAGCCAGAAAGAGAGTTCTGACCAAGAACTGAATCTGCCAGTATCATAGTCTTGGACTTCCCAACATCCAGAACTGTGAGAGATAAATGTTTGGTATTTAAGCCACTCAGTATATAATATTTTGTTGCAGTATCTTGATCTAACAATACAGTGGCCCCTCCCCAGGGGAAGAATCTACAAGAGCCAATAGGAGATACCCACCCCAAGCCCACATACTCATGTTTTCATTATAAACCCTAGAGTTGACTACCCAAACCACTCTAAAATCAATTCTATGGCTTGAAAGCAGCCAATATAAAGATGCATTACTTTTAAAAGGAATAATAGTGGGACAGACAGCTGATGTCCCAAGAGAAACTATAGCAGCTTGTGGACAACAGAATGGTATATTTGAAGTACTGAAATTAAATAACTGCCACTTTATAATTCCATACCCAGCAAGAAATATCCTTTATTAGTGAAGACAAAAATAAAGTTTCTAGACAAAGACTGAGAGAATTTGCTGCTTGCAAGTGTGAGCTAAATAAAGACTAAAGGAAGTTCTGGTAGAAAGAAAATTATCTGACAGAATCAATGGTAGGCAGTAAGAAATAAAGAGCACAATAAGAAAGGGAAATATGTGGACAACCAGAAAAGCATAATGACTGTACCAAAGAGTAATGTCTTGTGTGATTTGAAATACATATCCACAATTAAAATGTATGATAACAACTAACATGAAAAACATCAAAGATGCTAGACTAAAGGGAGGTTAAATAGTCTAAGGATTTTCTGGGAAGAGGTGAAAGTACTAACACATTAGATCCTAATAACTCAACAATGTATTTTGTAATATCTAGGAAAACCACTAAAAGAATAGAAGGAAAAAAAAAAAAAAGCTTTGTAATGAAAAAAATAAAGGGAAGAGAATAATAAAAATATTTGATTAATCAAAAAATTTTGAAGAAAAGAGAGACAAAGGAACCAAAAGTAGATAATAAATGAAAAACATTAAGATGGTAAATATAAACCCAAATACATTGGTAATAATATTAAATGTAAATTGCCTGAATATTTCAATAAAAGACAAATATTCTTAGACTGGATAAAACTTCAAACTCAAATTATATTATACTTACAAGAGACAACTTAGGATAAATTGTGGAGTAGTTTGAATATTAAAGGATGGAGAAAAGATATGGAAACATTAGCCGTAAGAAGCCTGGTGTAATATCAGATAAGGCATGAAGCATTACTAGAGACAATTTCCTGACAAAAGGTCTATTAGCCAAGAAGATAGAAAAATTTATATGAACCTAAAAATGACCTCAAAATATGTAAGTAGTAATTGAAAAAAAAAAGGATAAATCAATAAGCAAAATGGGAGAATTTAACATGCCTCTCTTAGTAACTAGTAGAACAAGCATACACAAATTAGTAAGAATCTAGAATTCATTAACAACATAATGAGCAAATATGAATCTAATAGAGGACATTGAATTGAACATTGAGAGAATCACATTCTTTTCCAGTAGATATGGAACATTTATCAAAATTTGTGACACACTAGACTTTAAGGTTAGTCTCAACCTACTTCAATGTCTCACCCTTGACACTATTGACATTTTGGGCTTGATAAAATTCTTTGTCGTGAGAGACTGTTCTGTGCATTATAGGATGCTTAGCAGTATTCCTGGCCTCTATCCACTAGATGCCAGTATTAGCTCCCCTCCCCAAGTTATGACAACAGCACTCCTCTCCAGATACTGCCAGATGTCCTCTGGGGGGCAAAATCATGACTGATTTAGAATATGTTCTTTTAAAATAGTTTAATGAAGCCAGTGATCAATAACAAAAGATTATTAAAAATCCCTACAGTATGCAATTAGGCAATAGAGTTATAAATAACTCATGAGGCAAAGAAATAATTGAAATGGAAATTGAAATATATTTTAAATTGAATTATTATGAAATAAAGCTTATCAAAACTTATGCAATGAAGCTCAAACAGTTCTCAGAAGAAAATATATAGAATTAAATGCATATATTAAAAAGAAGAAAGTATAAATTCAAGATAGGAAGGTCAGGATTTATGGCCAAGTGAGATTGGCAAATGTTCTCCCAAAAAGTAACTATAAAGCTGGGCAAAATTAACCAGTAATATTATGTCATTACTCCAGAATTCTACCAAAGTCATATAATGATCTGTGATAAATCATTGAATTCAGGATAAGAACACTGGGATTCTGTGGCATTCAGACCTGGGAATGGGGCTACTACCATTACCCCCTCCTTCAGCAGGTGATGTGGAGATTCTGCCAGGACAGGGTAGGCCATGAGGACCAGCAGTTTTTCTGACACAGTTGAGGAAGACTCACTCCATTTGGGGCAGTAAGTATTGCCCATCTTCAATGGAAATGAATTCTCTAAGACAAACAAGTGGCAAGGCCAATGGCTTCATTCTAGTAGCCTGAAGTTGTAGTCCTGACTGGGACAAACATATTTTTGGCTGAGTCTATATACATCGTCAGTGGAGACAGAGAGCTCCAAGCTATTCTCACACTCCTGGCTTACCCTGAGGCTACATATATAAAGTACAAGACTCAAAAGGAACTAGAGGACAGTAAAACACAAGGCAGACTGAAAACATCCTGGATTTTTTTTTTAAAAGATTTTATTTATTTATTTGAGACAGAATGAGAGAGACAGAGAGCACATGAGAGGGGGGAGGGTCAGAGGGAGAAGCAGGCTCCTTGCTGAGCAGGGAGCCCGATGTGGGACTCGATCCTGGGACTCCAGGATCATGACCTGAGCCGAAGGCAGTCGCTTAACCAACTGAGCCACCCAGGCGCCCCATCCTGGATTTTTTAATGCCTCATATTTAGAATATGTAAAGAACTCTTATAACTCAATAATAAGATGAAAAATTCAATTAAAATACAGATAAAATACTTGAACAATCATTTCATCAAATAATATATAGAAATGGCTAATATGCACAAGAAAGCACTTAATACCATTAATTCCTAGAGAAATGCAAATTAAAATCACAATGAGATATCACTATACACCCACTAGAATGACTATAGTCAAAAAGAAAGACAATACCAAGTATTGGTGAGAATGTGGAGAAACTAGAAGCCTTATGCATTGCTGATGAGAATGTGAAATAGTACAGAAACTTCAGAAAACAATTTGGCAGTTACTTAAAAAATTTGAAGATAAATTTAATATATGATGCATTATTTCTACTCCTAATAATCTACCCAAGAAAAATGAAAACATATGTCCACACAAAGATATGTGCATTAATATTCAGAGCTGCCTCAGTCTTTTCTCTTTTTCTTGACAAACCCCTAGGAAGATTGATGGGAAAAAAAAAAAGAGAGAGAGAGAGGGCACAAGTTACAAACATCAGGAATAAATAAGGGAATGAAAATACAGATCCTATAGACATTTGAAGGAGGGTATCATGAATGATTTATGCCAATAAATTTGAAAAACTAGATGAAACATTCAATTTAAAAAAGGCAACTCACTAAAATTGACACAGGAAGAAATAGAAAGTCTGATTATCCATTTATCTGATAAAAAAATTGAATTTCCAGCAAAAGTATCCTTTAGGAATGAAGGTGAAATAAAAACGTTCACATATGGAGGAATGCCAAGAGATTTTGTTACCAGCAACAAGACTGATCTAGAAGAATTGCTCAAGGAAGTTCTTCAGACAGAGGGACAGGATAACAGAAGAAAACTTAAAACTATGGAAATAAAGGAAGAACAAGAGAAATACTAAATATATAGGTAAATATAGGGGGCTATCCTTTTCCTACTGAGTTCTTTAAAAATGTATTTGTCCATTAAAATAAAAAATTAAAGGGGCGCCTGGGTGGCTCAGATGGTTAAGCATCTGCCTTCGGCTCAGGTCATGATCCCAGGGTCCTGGGATCGAGTCCCGCATCGGGCTCCCGGCTCAGCGGGGAGCCTACTTCTACCTCTGACCCTCTCCCCTCTCATGCTGTTTCTCTCTTGCTCGCTCTCTAAAAAATAAATAAAATCTTTTAAAAAATTAAAAAATTTTAAAAAAATTAAAAAATTAAAAATTAAAAAACATTGTCCCAAGGGGTTTTCACTGTATACAAATATAATATATAAGACAGCTATAACCAAAAAGGGGAGGGTGCAGGAACCTATATTGTGGTATACTTCTTACATTACACACAAAGTGGTAAAATGTTGATTCTAAGTAGAATGTTAGAAGTTAAGATTGTATTTTTTAATCCCTAAGGCAACAAATAAAAGTTATATAAATATATTTAAAAACACAATCCACAATTTAAAATAGAATGCTGAAAATGTCTGAAAACCCCAGAAAGGGCAGGAAAGAAGAAACAGAGGAATAAAAACCAGAAAACAATAAAATGGTAGATTTAAATCTAAACATATCAACATCACTAAATGCTAATGGTGTAAACATACCAATTACAAGACGAAGATCATCAGAATTGATAAATATATAACTAAAAGAAACTATAGAAACTCTCTGGAACTATAGAATATACATAGATTAAGAGTAAAAACTACGAAAGTCTACCTTACAAACACTAATTTTAAAAAAAGGCTGGACCATTTATATTAGTATCAGGCAAAGTAGAATTTAGAGGGGAAAAAATAACCAAGGATAAAGGTGGGTAAATTGATATCATAAAGATCTTAACTAGGTATACAACTAACTACAGAGCTTTAAAACTGACTACTATGGGCTGAATTGTATCCTTCCAAAAAATGTGTTCAGTAAGCTCTAATCTAATATAAATGGTGTCCTCTTGAGAAGAGGAGAAGAGACACAATGTGACAGCTGTCTTAATACTTGTTACCTTTGGAGGGGCACTGACTGGCATGAGCCCTGAGGGATTTTGCATAGTACCAGTAATGTTGTACTTCTTGATCTGGGTAGTGGTTATATGGTGGTGTACACTTTGCGGAAAATCCATTGAGCTCTACTGTGTGTGTGTGTTATATTTTGTGTATTTTATATTTTGTATATTTTGTGTTTCTGCATGTACATCATATTCCAATAAAAATTATATTTAAAATTTCTAAAAATAATTAATATGCCTATTGTCTTTATGCCCAAGTTGTATAGTCCTAGAACCAATTTTAGCTTCTATTATTCTATTCCAAACAAATAAATAATAGGTATGTAGGTAGGTAAATAGGTAGATAGGTAGGTAGGTAGGTATAGGATAGATATCTCCAGGCCCCCCTGAAGAGTACTCATTACATGTTTGGGCAGGAGAGAATACCTTGATGTTGGCATACAGTAAGAATATCTTCAACAGTTGCTGGGAATAGGGTTAAAAACAATAAAGTGGGCAGTCTGAAGAGAAGGATGAGTAGTTGTAGTAATAGTGGAGGGTTTATAAAATTTAAAACGCTATTATTAGTATGGAAGTGTTGAATTACTATATTGTACACTTGAAACTAATATAACACTGCATGCTAATTGGAACTAAAAACTTTTTAAAAAAATTATAATTATTAGAACTTGTTAACCTCAAAAGGGACAAAACATAAAACATACTCACAAAATGGACAAATTATTCAATTGGTGATATAATTGATTTATTTGATTGCTCCTATATTTCCCCTTATTATATAGTCAAGTGATAATTGTATACTATGCATAGTAAAACAGAAGTTCAAAAATTAAATACCATTTTATAATTTTTTAGCAACATGAGATGATTGTTTCATAATTTCACTAGTCTTTTGTCTGCCAGAGATTGACATGCCAAATCCTTTTGTGTCTTGTTTTGATACTGTGGTTAGAAAGAAATGAATGAACATTAAATAATTATCTCTGGGGGGTAGGGGTGTGGGGTAACTGAGTGATGGGCATTAAGGAGGGCACGTGATGTAATGAGCACTGAGTATTATATAAGACTGATGAATCACTGAACTCTACCTCTGAAACTAATAATACCCTATATGTTAATTAATGAATTTAAATTTAAAAATAAATAAATAAATAGTTAAAAAAAAGAAGTTCAGAAAGATAGAACAACATAAAAACAAAAAACCTGGATGAACCAACCAAACAAAAAAGCTAAATCTACTGAAATGATACTGTGAGGATATTTAATCTTAGACCAGAGGGCTCACTTCAGGAATGGACCTTATGCATGTTTGAAACATGGGTCTCCTGGAGTTCACCATACCTGGAAAGTTAATCATTAATTTATGTAGTCCTGCAATAAAGAGAAATGTGCTGGGATATAAAGCATTTGTCACTTGCATCCAAAGAGCAAGAAGCACCACGGTCAGAGACTTCACATCAGACAGATGGATGAGGGGAGAAAGAGACAAGAAGGTATTTTTTAAAATAGGAGAATGACAAAATCAAGCTTCTTGCAGCTGGTTGAATACTCATTCCATGGAGTGTTATCCACAGCCGCTGTTTTTTTGTGAGGGGCTTGGGAAAAGTGGAAGCCTCTCCCTGTATCCAGTACCTAGGGGCAAGCTCTCACCTCATGCTTTGTCAGAGTATCACCTCTCATACTTGATCATCAAAGAAACATCACATACTCTGACCATGTCTGTTGGTGTCTTTCACTCAGTAGTTTTGTCCCACTGGCCAACCAGGCATGTAGACTCAAGTTAAATTTTGCAGGCTCTTATTGCCATTTTGAAGATGTTGCTCTTTATATTAAGTATAATGAGAGTTTATTGAATAAGTTTATCTTACACTGACATCGTATTTATGTTTTGCAATGAGCACCATGGCTATCAGATATACTCACTGATAAGAAATGTGGGTTTCTTTAGGAATTTCTTGCGGAAGTCCAGTAAGAAATGGTGCTGGCATAGACAAGGACAGGGGTCAGCAAACCTTTTCTGTAAAGGATGAGGTAGTAAATATTTAGGCTTTGTCAGCCATATGGTCTCTAGCAAAACTACTCCACTCAAAATGGCCTCGGACAACCTATTAACATCTGGATGTGTCTGTGGTCCAATAAAACTTGGTTAACAAAAACAGGAGGTGGGCTGGCTTCTGCCTGAAGACCAAAGTTTGCTAACCCTGAACGAGGATAATGGTAAGGGAGACACATGGTTTTAAGAAGTAAATCAGAAGGTCTTTCTCAGGGATCTGATGTGAAGGGGGGTTGGTGATGACCCCTAGATATGGGTCGACTTCGTAGCCTGGTAGTAGAGGCCCTTCATGCTCTATCTCCACTCCCTCTCCCATCCAAAGGTAGTACTCAGCAGTCAGTGTTTTTGGCTGTCCACATTTGAACACCTTACCAAAGCTTCCAATGTTTCCACCTATGAATCCTCACTACCCTACAGTAGATGCCCAAAACTTGGTTTGCCAGTTTTCTGGCAGTGCAGGCATGTGACTTAGGCTCCCCTGGTCAGATGTTTCTGTGTGAGACTCTGATTCAGAACCTAGGGACTCAATTAAGCAGATGCCAGTCAGACTCCACTCTGAAGGGATGGAAGGAGAAATATCCCAGACACTGCAGTGACTGAGATGCTAGTGACATGTCCTGACTCAGCATCGGGGCTATGTATGAGCTACAGCCTGGGCCAAGTGGCAATAATGTCCCCACTGACATAGCCCATGATGAAGGAGGCTATGTGTGCCTGAAGAACCTCCAAACCTGGTTCTCTGGCTCTCCCAGATACTCTGTGAGTCATATAATATCCTCTAATAAGTTTCCTTCTTGAACTAGCCAGACTAGGTCCTGCTGTCCATAACTAAGAACCCTCACTGGTTCACTGCTTCATCTCTCCCTCAGGCCTCTCTCTGGGCAAAAGAGAATTCCATAGAAGTTCCTGAACTGTTCTTTCTCTGCAGCATCTTTTGGTCTCATCAGGGCTATAAGGGTTGCACAAGCAAAACACTTTTTTAAAAACCGAAATAAAAGAATCATTAATAACTAAGCACACTAAGTTCAGAGGAGAAAATAGTAAGCTTGAAATCAAGTTTTCAAAAATAAAGTTGATGAGCATAGCAGCTGATAAGAAAGGAGCAAGGCAGTGCACGCTGGAGGAAGTCCATAGTCAGGGCCTCAGAAGCAGGGAGGAGGCTGTGTACAGTTTGGGTGGGGACATAGATCAGGTGGCATATGGATAGGCAAGGCCAGATCATGCTAGAGAGGCCGTGTGAGGGAGGACGTTCAGAGTGCAGCAGCCCCTACAACTACTGACCTATGATTACTTCCCAGTGCTTCTCCTTCCTGGCCTTTGTACATGCTGTTCCCTCTGCCTAGAGAGATGTCTCCCTGTTCTTCCTGCTGCTAGCCTCAGCTAAACACCACCTGTTGTGATGGGCTGCACCGTAGATCAAGTTCGTGGGAAACCAGGCTCTGAGACTTTCATGCAGGTTTATTGGAGAGTGCCCTCTGGAACAAGTCCTGTAAGGGAGTGAAAGGAGCAGGATTGGGTAGAGAGAGAAGCTGGACTGCATGCAGCTGTACCAGAGGCCTCAGCAGATTCCACAATGGGCTCTGGAGCTTCAGAATTATCCTGCTCCGAGGCGAGGGAGTCAGACATTTGTGCCCTCTTGTGGGCCAGTTATTGGATACAAGTGCTCCAGGAAGGGTGTGTTTCCTTGGGTGGGGAAATTCTTTTCAGTTAAGGGCAATTCCACAAGTGTAGAGGAGGTGGGTGGTTAGGAAGTAAGGAAATTACAGGCTAACTCCCATCAACCCATCTCAAGTAGGTCCCATGTTATCTTTTATTTTTTTTATAGCATGCTATTATTTTCCTTTCTAGTGTTTATGATGATACATAATTACATACCATATTACTATCTCCTCCAATAAACTCTAACAATCATGAGTATAAGAACCATGCCAATTATAATCATCATTTATCCCTAGCATCTAGCAGAGTAGGTACTCAACCAATATTTGTTAAGTGAATGAATGAGTGAATGAATACAAAAATAATCAATGCAAGAAAGCCGACTTGGCTGACATTGGAGCAGAAGAGCGAGTCTGAATGCGACCCGGACCAAGGAAGGAGGGGCCTGTGTTTACAGCTCACCTGAAGCCTCCAGAACTACAGCGAAAGAGATGACAGTGAATGGGCTACCACAAGACAGTGTGAGGCAAAAACATACTGGACAAGCCTATGTTTTATGGAAGACCAGCCACCTTTGATTTTGCTAATACTGAGGGACTTAAACCAATAGAGTTTGAAACATGAATGTTGACTGGAAGAACAATCATGAGATGCCCTGCAGGGGTTGGTGCATCACCAACAGATCTCTAGAAGAATTCAGAGCACTTCCTGTCAAAAGATGGTTCCTCTCTCATATCATGGTGCTGACAAGTGGTAAAATTAAATGTCAGCCAAACAGCTTCCTTTGTGGGTGAATGGTTTCACAATCCATGATGCATGTTCACACAGCAATACATTAAGGGTAAGATTTAACATCAAGGCGAAGACCAGGTAATTAATCAAAACCCTGATTCATTTTTACAAACCTGTGAGCAGTGCATTGGACTGCATATTGTGGTTGATCCAGGACTTTCTATTCAAATGGGGCAGACCATATAGCTCAAGACAATATGAGGTGGGAGTGTAAAAATGTCACTAAGAGGGAAATGACTTAAAGACTGAGGCCAGAGACATTATGCCTCATTTCACCTAAACTTGTGCTACAAATTAGAGATTCAGCCTCCCACCCAAGGATATGCTAAAGAAAAATATTTTAATGAAAAATTCAACCAAGCTCATGGACGATATAAACTCCTAGCTACTCTAAGTTTGAATATAAAGCCAAGAATGAAGAAGGGATCTCTTATTGAGCCCACAGCTCATATTACTGGGGAACAATTTTAGGCACCTAATTGAAGCCTTTCAATTAGAAACAGTGTCAGCAGAAATTCATCCTTTATATCCAGCACACCCAGCATGGAGGTTCCCCCCTTGTAGGGTGTTTGTATGTATAAGTCTCCAGGGCAATGCTTATGATCCACTGAATCATTATCTTGGTGGCAAAAGAATAGATCCTGGAAGCATAGTCATATTCCTAAAAATTTACTTTTCTGTATATGTTGACGTTCCAAGTGTAGCTTTCCAATGAGAGGAACACAAGGCTGTGAACATCGCGAGCTCTGGGAAAGAAACTGAGTGTGAAGGAAAAGGGGAAAGGTCTCAGTGAAAACGAAAAAGGTCACTTTAGAGTTTTAAGTGGGAGGTAATGTAGCATTGTGGAAGGAGCACAGGTTTTAGATTCAGACCCACTCAACTTCAAATGCTGTGTAAGCTTGGGTGTATGATTTGACCTCTCAGAGTCAGTTTCCTCTTCAATATGACAGGGTAGTAAAACCAGCCTCAGAGAGACACACACAATGCCATGCGCTTATCTTCATAATTATGATAGATATTGTTATGGTTGTTCTTATCACTCTCTCTACCATCTTGCCAACAATATAGGCGTTCTAGAAGTGTGTTCCTCCCCCTCATCAGGTATCCCAGAAAATGGGATTGATTCAGTATTTTTTATCCCTTTCACACTCAGACTAACTTGTGGTGTCCTACCCTCATGGTTTAGTGGTGCCCGCATCTGAATTTCCATAGGAAAATAGCTACCCTTGACAGAATGTCCCCTTGGGACCAAGTCTGTGCTTAACCCTGGAGGAATGGAGAGGAACAAGACTCCTGGAGCTCACAGGCACTGAGGGAAGAGACAGGAAACAGATCGCTTACCGTGACATGTGGTAGAGAGAGGTTCCAAGTATAGCCAGGGTGTGGAGGGGGAAGCCTGAGGGGGTCAGAGAATGCTTTCTGGAAAATGATCAGTCAGAAGAGTGTGCCTGTCTTAAAGGTTAGCACTAGCTCTGTTGGGCCTCAGTGTCCCAGCAGGTACCTTTATTAAGCCACTCCCAAGCTCTTTCTCCCCTGAGTCAGAGTGTCTTCTTTACGTTCCAGGTCACCTAGAACTCATCATGCATTCAAGAGTCTTCCTCACAGAATACTTACAAATTAGATGAAAAGTTGGGATGATTGAAACTTAGGGCACTCTAATAAAGAGCAATAGCGATGTGGGACTTGAGTGATTTGTCAAGACTGTATGTAGGGTCCAGGGGAGAGTCACCGGCCATGTAGGCTTTCTTGGTCACACAGTGCCTTGGATACCTAGCCAAATGCTAGAACATATCATGGACTCAGTGCCCTAGCTCTGGCTTAGCAGGAGGCCGTATGTTGCCTCAAAAACAAAGTTCTCCCCCTACCAGGGAGCCCTTAACTTGGTGGGTTTTGCCTAGAAGAATATTTACAGTGAATAGGGCAGGTGCCACTTATGCAAATTCTACAGTGAATTCCCCAGAGATTCATTACCCCCTCAGCCAGACCTAAGACGTCCTCCACATGCTATTTCCAAAAAGCAGGGCCTCAGAATAGCCAGGACACCTCCCACCCCAGGCCACCACTGTCTATTGATGGAAGGAGCTCATGACATACTCAGATCTCTCATGGTTGTTGTCCCACCTTTTTATCCGGATCTTTGCTCTCCCTATGTTTCTCATATTCTGGGATTCTGATATCCCTCATGCTGAGTATATGTTTTCGTGCAAATCAGAGTCTGGGAAATGAATCATCACCCCAGCTTTGGGTGTGGGAGAGTGTGGGCCAGGGCTGGCGGATGCAGAAGAAATCCCATTATTGGGTCCAGAGGCAAAAGTATCCTGCTCTACACACCCTCAACATAGTCATGTTGGTCTCATATTATAAAATGATAGAGTACAACATGGTTAAATACATCACTGATTTGCCAATAATAGGTATTGGTGTGTAAGTCTAACTGGTGGTACAGCTAGCTGCCTGAGGTATTGATTTTACTGTCTAATGGTTGAGAGAGATGTTATCTTGATTAATTAGAAGTCAAAAACAAATGCATCTTCTATTAAATCTCTTGTGGCATTCACCTGAAAAAAAATTCTACACGTCTTAAAAATGTCAGAAACCTAAAAGGACAGGGTGAGGAGGGAGCAAACCACCCCTTCCGCCACCTGTCCTGAGTGAAGATAATGTCTGTGAGTTCTGGGTAAGCTGATGTGAGCTTATCGACCAGAAGGAAAGGGGGGTGCCAATCTTTCTCTTCTTTCCAACTTCAGCCTTAAATTCAGAAATTAAAAAGAGAAAGTACCGCCGAATATAGTACTTTCCCGGGAGTTACGTACTACAGCCTTTCTGGGTTTGGCTGGATGTAAACGTTTCACTTACCCTGCCATCCCAAAGACTGGTAAATTGTTGCGTACGGGACGTCCTCTGCAAGAAGCATTTTAGAAGCACCCAAGGGATAATTTCCAGAAGCCATGAATAGAGTGCTAAACAATATTGTTCTTAGAGATGAAAGGTATAAGCATATCATCTGCATGATTGCTAAATTTTGGTCAAAGTATACTTTTACAGAAAAATCAAAGGAATTTTAGAAAGAGAAATATTACTTGGGCATTTTGGTGAGCTTTAAAAAAATAATTTATTGACCTTAAAATACCAATCCATATGACATGATAAACCATAATATAACATAAAACTACAATGAGAGTTGATCTTCTTTGGGATTTGTGAACTAATTTCTATAAAACAATCTACATGGGGTAGCTGTTGTTGTTTTTCCACATTTTCCTTTATGATCTATAACTTTATCCTTTCTTCAGCTTGAACACTACCTGTATCAATGAAACTGAAGGTGAATCTACCTGCCATTGTGGGCATGGCAAGAGGTTGAGTTATGAGCACATTTGGAAAACATTCTTAACTACCTGTGCTGAAATGTAACTGCTCCGCCATTTCTTAACTATTTGACATTGGGAAAATGATATGGCATTTCTAAGCCAGCATCTGATTTGTTATTACTGATTTATTCAACAAATATCTATTAACAACTATTCATTGAAGTGAGGAGAATACAGTGATAAACAAGAGATACCTGGTCCCCACCCATATTGGAGATGAAGTTGTAGTTGTGCCATTCTGAATGGGGTAGTGTATGTAAAAGGACTTTGGAGTCTATTATCTGTTTACTAACTGTAAAAAACTATTGCTATTTGCATTGCAATTGCTAGATGATTTCTCTCTTCATCAGGACTAAGCTTAAGCCATCCTATGTCATGTTGCAAAGTGTTTATTTGAAAGTCTAAGCTACAGAATTTGAAAGACTGCCAAGTTCACTTTATTTTTTTTAAGGACATTTTTCTAGCTAGGAGAGAAATTTTTACCTGCAGAGCTCAGATTAGAGAACAGTCACCTGGGTCAAGGTCACCTTGCTAAGGGCCCCAAGAGGGAGCCCCCCTCTACAGCTTGACCGAGAGTTTATTTTTCTTGCCAAGTGTCAGGATGCTACTCTTTCTCTAAATGCTTCTCCAATCTCCTTGCCATTCCTCAATTTCCACATGAGCCAGATCAGATCAAGGCAGATCTTGGCTTGAAGTTAATTTGTCCATTCAACTACCTGGCAATTCCTGAGGTCCCTCTGTGGGCCAGGCTCTGGGCCCTGAGTTAGGGATGCAGGAGATTCTTTTGCCCTCATGGGGCTCACTGGTTTAGATGAAGGTCTTCAGAGAAGGCCTAATTTCCTCCTCTTCTGGCAATATTGAGGGAGAAGCACAGAAATGAACCCGTGGTTGCCTGGGGATGGTGAGGTGGGGGGTGGAGGGACTTACATGAAACCTTTCTCCTGATCTACCTCATTCAGCAGCTCTATACAATCAGTGGGAAAAAAATGGCCTTAAGAAAGCTACTCTCAGCACCCCACAATTTATAAGCACAGAGTGAATGATTTAAAGGATCTAATTTTTAGACCTTCATGTTAATTTTATGTGGATGTTTCCACGGGATTTACCAGGAGAAAAAAAAATATGTATAAAGTGTACCCAGTTTAGACTTACAATTATCCCCTTCCTTCTAGTGGGAAAGGACTTCATAAGTGGGAAACTCCTTTTCTCTGACCCACTGAAATCATTCACTGAAAATAAGAAGCACAAATTCCTCCTTAAGAAGCCGAGACATGCATGAGACTTGCTCCTAGGCAGGTCTAATTTGCACCCTATCATCTATTCACATCTGAGTAAATCTTCACTAAGGGAAGCTCTTAGTCCATTCAATTAATGGGCAGTGACTATAGCAACCTGGGGAACCTGCACTTTTTCTCCAATTCCCGTGGGATATTTGTGTTTGGCCATGGTTAATGGCAAGTGGCTTTTGATTCTTAAGTGTTCATCTTCTTGGGCATATTCAAATATATTAACATAATTCTTCCATGGGGATCATCCAGTTGAACCCATTATTTCATGGAAGAGGAAATTGAGGCCTGGCGATGAAAATAATTTTCCCAAGGTCAGTAAAGATGTAGGAAGGCCCATGATAGGAATTATTCCTCTGTGTCTATTAAAAATTCACCTATTCTGGGGGCGCCTAGTTGGCTTGGTTGGTTAAGGGTCTGCTTTCAGCTCAGGTCATGATCCCAGGATCCTGGGATTGAGCCCTAGTATCAGGCTCCCTGCTCAGTGGGGATTCTGCTTCTCCTTCTGCCCTTCCCCCTGCTCATGCTTGTGCTTGCTCTCTCTCTCTCTGAAATAAATAAAGGAAATCTTTTAAAAAAATGAAAACTCACCTATTCTTCCAGACCAAATTTAAATCCTACCTCTTCCAGGATCCATTCCCTGAGCCCTGTTCTTCCCCTGTGTGTGCGCTGTACTTTGTCCTCCTTTGTGTCTAGTTGGCTCCTTCTCATCCTTCAGGACTCATTCTCAATGACACTTCATCAGAGAACCCCTCTCTGATTACTGAATCTAAATTTGATCTCTCCCCAAATTTTCTCTGAGGGTACCCAATTACTTTCTCTCATAATACTCATTTTTGGGGGTTGTGTTTTGTGTAATGTCTGACTCTCCCATAGACTGAAAGCCCCATGAAGATAAGGATCAATATGTACTTGGTTCACCAAATTAGACCTTTCACTTAGTCTGGTGCCTGCCCCAGAGTAGATATTCTATCGAATGAATGAATACAAGAACCTCCTGCCCTCATATTGTATGTCTCCATGGGCCCTGGTTGCACTTGCTTTTATCCTCACTTAATGCTTAATATTTCATCACATATGGATTTTTCTTATAATTTCACATATTCCTGTGTTACTTTTTCTGGTAATATTATTTGCTAATTATTAGTAACAATATCTAGTTATATATCTATACATATTTGTTTATGACTTGTCAAGAACTATCATTGTCTTACATTTATTAAAAAAAATATCTCCTAACTATTTTAGAGGTGAGGAAACAGAGAGACTAAAAGCATTGTAATGCTGGGTTGGCTCCCTCTTAGGGCGCATGGGAAGTTGTCTCATACTGAAGGGAATCAGCCATCCCACTTTGCCTGGGACTGACTCTGAGTTAGCACTGAAGGTCCCATGACCCATGAAATCCCTCAGTCCTGAGTAAATTGGGACCATGGGTCACCCTACATAAACTCCTTTGTAGATCAAATTTCACTGTGCTATGCCCTGGATCAGTAGCTTACATTTGTAAATTATCAACCCTCTGCATGAAAACAAAGTCCATTTTCTAGCTATACAAGTGCTTGGTATTCTAAGGTCAAAATATTAGGTGGTGTTTAAATATTTAGGGTCATAAAAATAGAGCTCAAGTGTTATACAAATTTTCTTCTCTCATTTTTCATTTTACACTAAAATGAAAATCAAATGATGTCAGGCACATTGATGACCACGTCTTTATAGACATAGTAGCTGATGCCCTCTTCCACATTCTGAGGAGTCCTTTACTGGAACTTTCCTCCCCTAGGGTTCTGGTTCTTATGCCAACTGGGCAATGAGTAATTTTAAGGATATGGAGCTCTATATCTATATAATAAAAAGAATATATATATAATCCTGACGATATATGGATATATATACATATATACATACAAGAATACAATATGTATATATTATATTATATATATTACACTAATAAATGTATCATATTAGTATATAAATTATACTGATGGTAGGGACTGAAGTCCATAGCAGACAGCCAGGAAAGAAAGATAGACATGAAGTCAGGAAATCAAGGACAAGCTGGAACCGACAAGGCTGAGTTTGAACTGAGGAGGAAAGTCGGGAATCCATGTTGGTCTCTTACCTCCTATAGACCTCCCGCTTTGATGAGGGGGTAGGCTGCAGGAAAAGCTCATACTGGCACCTCTTCCAGGCATTGGAAAAGCTGAAGCAGATGACCCAGCAGCTGGAGGAGCTGTGAGCCTGATGTCTGTCCCATGCCAATCGGATAAGCCAGCAGATAAGTGGCGATGTATGATTCCCTCCACTGACCTCTGGAGAGTAAAAGAATATGGCCACACGTCTACTGTCCCCTTCTAAATCTCATACAAAAATATCTCACGTGGCATTAACTTGGAACTATTCAGGGAAGGGGATTCTAGGAAATGTGCAGTTTAGCTCAGCTAATATAATACAAATCCACTGCAGCCCACCCCTTCTAGACGTGACTTCCATTAATGGCCCTTCCAGCTGTAAACAAAGACAATATCAAAATTCTGTGAAAGATCAGAATGCACCTAATACTGTCCTCAGAATCCCACAATCTCAAAGGCCTTCTAAGATCTTTCTCAAAGCAAGCTGTCTCCAGTGACTTTTCTGCTCCCAAATCCATAGTTCATCCTGTTCTCATCACCATACTTTTGCAACAAACAGAATTCTTGTTTATTCAGTGTTTTTATAATTTTTCTAAATTTATTCCTACCAAGCCTTGGCTGGGAGGTAGACTGGGGTTATTCAGTTCATATTGCAGGTTTGGATTTTGAGCGTTTGAGTCTTGCCTAAGACCCAGTTCTAGCCATCTTGAGTTTCCTCCCAACTGAGTAACAGTGCACACAGGGGCCTTTGTTTTCTGCAGTGCTTTATCTTTTAAAAAGAGAATTAATTTTGCCAATTTATTTTGGCCAGCACAAAATAGAGCAAAAATACCTATGGCAGAGAATAAACCAGGTGGTATTTCCAAAAAAGAGTTGCTTCTTTTTGTCAACACTGTCCAGCCTTCTCATAAATATACGACTTCCCTGTGTTTACTGAATGCTTTGAGAAAAGGCTCTTCATGCCTGTTTATGTGCATGCCTTGTCTTCCCAACTAGCCTGCATGGTCCTAAAGCAAGAGAGCCACCTCATTTCTCCTCTTGTGCCTCCTCCAAGTGTGCCACATACAAGGGTACCCGCTCTTTAAAGCAAAGCCCCACGGAGTAGGTGTCCTGCCTCCAACACGTTCTACTAAATCTGCATGCAAAATAAGCCTTGAAGGCAAGAACAATTTACACAATTAAATCACAAAGGGGCTTTCGGGTAAGAGGCAGCCAGGGAAACTATCCACCTTGTCTTCCAAAATGGGCCCTTGCAGTGAGCATCCCAAAACGACCCCCACAACAGCTGTACAAAACACAGAAGGCATTTTCCCAACCTCCATGTCATCACCTGAGTTGGACGTGGTTGATGGTTAGGAAGAGCTCGGCTAATTCAGTCAGCTTGGCTCTCTCTGCGGGGCTCTGACTGACAGGCCGGGCCCCTGCTCATCCCTGAAAACTAGCATCAGGGAATGACATACAGTTTGATAACATAAGATGCTTAGGTTTTTTGGCTCAAGTGAGATGTTCAGAGCTAATAGCCCTGTGAGCTGAGTTTTAGCTGCGATCTGCACCTTGAGATATCCGTTATGTCTGGCTCAGGAAAAAGGGAAAAGAATGAGAGCTTATTTCTAGAAAGGTTTCCGATGAGCAGCATTTGTCATTGAAGGGGAAGATGGGTATAATTAGCTTGTCAGTCTAGTTTGGGCTGAGCAGGCTGTCTCTGCTAAGAAAGATGGACTAACTGCCAGAGCCACTGACAGGCAGTCGATAGCGCAGCAATTAACGTCATAAATAATTCCAGAACCAATTACATCAAAATGGACTCAGAGCTTTAAAAAGGTACAGAATTCTCTTATTCTTCCTGCTAACAGCAAGAAACAGCTTTCATTTTTCTCTGTAATTACTTTTCATTGTATATAGCAATACAGCTGAGCTTTTCTGTCCATATTTAAGCCTTGTCTCTTCCCCCCACCGCCAGCCTCCCTCCTTCACCCCACAGCACAAGGCTGTGAAAGCAGTGGGGTGAATGTATAAGCTTTTAACTTGGCTGTTGCTGGAGAACTCCAGCTACACCTAAATGATGAAGAGCCAAGTTTTCGAAAATGTCATGGACAATGACAGCGGAGTGCCCCAAACAATGGCATTTGGAAATGAAGACATTTGTGAAATAAATGGATTTGTCTTATTATTTTAAAGGTTGCTGTGACTTTGCTTACACTGAATATATTGATTTTTTCCCCCTTTTCCTTCTTCTTTTTCTTCTCCTTCTTCTTCCCCTCCTCTTTCTGTACTGTTGCAAGCGTAGAAGCCAGGCCAGACTATTCCCTCTACACTGGAAACGCGATTCAATACTGCCCATGTGTGCTAATGGGCATTTTTTTTTAGAAGGGCGATCAGTCTCTTTAGCATAGTGTTTTGCTTAAAAGCTATTCTCTTGAGCTGTCTCAGCTCTGCAGCTCGTTCTCTATGCATTACAGTACATATGTAGATAACACAAAGGCTATTATACACATAATAGCAATGACATATATATTAATTATTAGATAGTCTTTTAGTCTTTTTTTTTTTTTTCCCCTTTTGCTCTAGCCCCATCAGTTGCTTCCACGGCTGGTTTAGAGAAAGGAGAAGATTGTGGGGAAGCAAATTGCTGTAGTATTCATTCACAGCTTTGTTCTGGGCCTGACAAACATTTCCAACTTTTCAACCATGGTGGCATTTACTCCGGAGGGACCAGGGAAAATGGCTCAGGAAGCTCCCACCGCTTCAAAACCAGAAACAGCTGCTGGTGTTGCTTGCAGTTTGCTGAGTGTGCTCTGGCTTTGAGCTTCCTGCAGCTTACGGCTCTCCCTTTAGCAGTAGGTGTCATTGCGGTGAGTGGTAATTACAGCAGAAGATTTTAGAGGACACGGGATAATTAGGCCAGCCCACGCAGGCATAAACACTGACATTTACCATATTAAAAACTGGAGATGTCGGCATTTTCCTCCCTCCCAAGACCACAGCATTAGCAACCTCACCAACAAAGACAAGTTTTCAACAGAACAAAGGGTCTTTGCATTTCGGGGAGTTTGACTGGGTGCCCAGTGCTTTGCAAGTTGGTCCTGAATGGGTTCTGCTGACCACTTGGAAAAGGATCCAGCTGAGGTTATGAGGCTCATGTCCTGCACTCCCGCTCCTGCCCCTTGGACACACAGAATGCCATATCCTTGTTTTGAATGGTGGAGGGGGCAGTGGAGCATGATAAATGACACCATGCAGAAAGCACGTCTCCCCTTCCACTCTGGGCCGGACACAGGTAGACTCTCTCGATATCCTCTTCACCTGGTACCTGGCACTGACACCAGGTATATTTCCTGGTTCTTTGGCAAGTGATAGGCAGTAGGAAAGTAGGTGACCTCAAATTCCAGTCCTATAAACCCAAACCACCCCTCCAAGGGCTGAGGTTGTTGAGAGGTCCCTCACCCTCCATCCCAAATAGAAAAGAAACAAGTACCTAAAGACAAGGTCAATAATACTTGGGCTGCAGCTGAAGCCTCAGTAAGGGAGTCCCTTCTGAAAGAGACCAGCCTGCTTCAAGGGAAAGGCTGAAGAATCAGAAAAACCTGGGTTTGAAGCCTGGCTATTTTCCTATTAAAGGGCCCTAGATAACTCAGATCTGCAGTTTTCCCTTCTCTAAAATGAAACAAAAACAAAAACAAAAAACTAGCCGACAGAGTTGTTGTAAGGATAAAATAGATGCATACATTGAAAGCATTGAGCACACAGGAAGAGTTTGGAAAATGACAGATAAAAAGGTAGGACGCACTTGATAAAATGGTAAAATTCTTTATGATTACAAAAGTTCATTTGCCCCAAATCGGCAACAGTGTTTGAGGTTGATTTCCCCACAGAAGAGAGGAAGCTCAAACCCAAATTGTCTCTACTTGGGAGAGACAGCAGTGATTAAATAAAGAACCCTGGGTACTTTCTTGACCCAAGACTTCGAGAGATGTTTGTACCCGATAAAGTGGTGTGAATTAGTTCTCACATTTGCTCCCTCACTGTCTCTGCAGATAGAGGGTGGACATTCCTCAGGCTGAGACTACATTCTGGCCTTTTAGATAAGAACTTGTCAATATTTAAAACATATTCCTAAATATGAAGGCCCTCATGGTCTGCACAAATTTTACTTCTCTTGAGGTGGGTTGTTGGGAATGGGGTCATGGAGCCTTGTGGTCTGGGAGAGTAAGGCAGTGTGGACCTGTAGAAAGACCTGAAGCCTTGTTCCAGGTGACTATGCGCTAACCCTGGGCAGATTACTTCCACTATTTAAGCCTGAATATCTTCACTTATAAATGAGAGAAAATAACTTACCGCCACTTACTAATGCTGTGGGAGGAGAAAATGAGCTAGCTCAGGTAAAAGACCCACTAGATATTAAGTCCTTGCCTCTTCCTTTGTGTATTCCCTTTGTCATCTATAAAACACCTGGCCTTCCTCACGAAATCTGATGTCAAATGGTATAAATATGAAGTACTTCCTTACTGGTAATATTCATGGTGCCCTGAGGAGCTTTCTGGTGTGGCTGTTCCCCTCTTCAAGATGTCGGGCTCTGAATTCCTTGTTTTGCTCAGTCAGCAACACATCCCTTCTGCAAGGTCAGCAGCAACAAGTGCTAGCGAGCTGAACTGGAGACGGCTTCTGCTCAGCCACCTGTATTTTCCCAATTAAAAATAAGCTTGATAAATTTATTTCAACTACTTTTAAGAGTTAGCCTAAGAGTGTTTGGACCCATAAAAATCAGAATTTCCAGAATATGTCAGTGACTTGTAAAAGAGGAGGACCACATATTTTAAATGGCAACCATCTTGGATAATTTGGCCTCACTGGAAATCCACATCTCCACAGCAGAATGGAGAGGATGGTCCAACAGTCATCTGTACTGAGAGTAAGTTGACTTGCACAGGGAAGGTCAAGGCAAGATTTGTGGTTAAGCCAACAACAGGATATGACATATGAACAGCCTTTGGGACTGGGGTGGTCTTTTTAGATGATGTCTGAGATGGTCTCAGAGCCATGCTGCCTATGGTCCTCCTTGCTCTGCTAAGTTTTTTTTTTCTGCAATATAGAATCTTATGCAACCATTCACATTCCCTCTTTTCCTTGGCTCTCAGGGAACTAAATTCTTGTCCACCCTATAGGTATGATCAGTTATTGGATAAGCACAAAGGTTTTGGAGTCAAACAAACTTGGATTCAAATTCTAGTCCCGTTACTTCCTTGCTATACAACTCTGGGCAAACTTTGTTTTTTCTTTTCTTTTTTCTTCCTTGTTTGTTTTTCCTGGGATACTGGGTTTAGTAATACACACTTCATAAGGTTTTAGGGTGAATTATATAACATCCAACAAGGTAATCATGATAGTAGTTACAGTAGTAGAAGTTATACTTGTAGAGTAGTAGTAATAATAATGGTAGTAGAAGATACTATGTTTTACACTCTTACTAAAGTCACAACTAAAAAATGATCAGAGCTAGAATTCCAACCCATTTTCTGACTTTAAAACCTCTTTTGAAAACCTTGTAGAACATGCACAAAGCATCTGGAACACAATAATCTATGATTATTGATTTCCTTATTACTTGATTTGGATGCCGGTCCTAGGTCCTGTGATTGAATTTTGGATTCATTTGAGACATCTGGATCCTCTGTTGGGCTCTTATTCCTCCCAGGACCCTTCCAAGGGGACAAATAGAATTTCAACACCACTGCCAACTTCAGGCTCTCTCTGCTTAGAGGACTAGGAAATGGGTTTGGTGGAGATGCTAGCTGCAGTATTGCTGAAGATGCATAGAGGTAAGTGTAAAACTCTAGGCCTGGGGTCAGAGATGCTGTCGAGTATTGGACATTTACTAAACTCTTCAATTTGTTTTATTTTCTGTGTAATTCAGAAAGTCTCCAGAGCCTACTCCCACCCCCCCATCCCTGCCAGTATCTCTCTCATTTTCCTCATCTTCCAGGTCTGTCTCCTCTTAATCCCCCAGCCAGTAAAGGTGGGTACATTTTGGTATGTTCCCAAGTGAATGGAACATGGAAACCACTCAGCAAACATTTTTTGAGTGAATGAAAGATTTTGATTTTGCTAGAACACTTAGAAATTTCACATGTTCAAAGATCCTCTTTTCTCGTGATGAGGAAACCCAACTTTTCCATGAGAAAGCAAACACCAACCTCTAAAATTTCAGGTTAAATTTAATTCTCTTAGATCACCAAGCTCTATTCTTACCAGAAGCAATTCAACTGTCTCTCCCTATTGGGCTTGCTATAAGCTCCAGCTTCTGGCAGCTGATTAAAACTACTTTTTTTGGAGGGATAGAAAGGGGAGAAAAAGGGAGAGCTTAATATTCCATTTCCTTTTTGTTGTTTTGAAACCTGTTTTCACACTGTATATCATATGTATTTTGGCTTTTGTGGACTATTGGAAAAAGCACTGTAGAGCTCTCTTTGAATATAGATTTCTTCATCAAAGCTTTGTGTCATCTATAGATTTGATAAGTGTGCCTTCATTGCCATCATTCAAGTCTTCAAAAAGAAGAATAATATCAAAAAAGCATTTTGAAAGTTATTTTTTTGTATTACCTATGATATAATACTTAAACATATAATTACATTAAATAAAAACATTGACTCCTACTTACACATATTTTCTGTGCTTCCCAACTAGGCAAAAATCCAAGCCTATGGGGCTATTGTTGTTGTTGTTTTTGTTTTAAATAATAACTTTTCCCTTTTTACCATCACTATCCATACATACTCTCATAATAATCAAGCATAAATAATTTCTCTTCTAATAGAGTCAGCTTCTACAATGCCATCTCTCTGAATGGACACCCTAGAGTTGATACTTAAATTTATTGGCAAATGAAGATAGCAGTAGCACCCAAGAACAGGAGGTAGGAAATCATTGTATAATGCATCTCATGAACCTGTCATGGTGAAGAAGAGAGACAACCCCATTTTGAGCCTATCAGTGATAAACAGAATACAGAGCTGAAATCTGGGCTTTCAAACAATTTATTTTCCAACTTATTACTTGACTTGACTATGTTGCTACTTGTGAATGTCAGCCTGATTAATGATATATTTTCAAGAATTAAGAGGACATCTCAAAAATTAAGTTTAGAAATTTTTTATTTCTTATATTGAACGAACTGTGTCCAGGTTTGAAGAGCAAAGAAGAAGCATTTAATTGGAAATTCTATGAAAAGAAAGGTAGACATAGGGTAGAACAGAATGCTCTTATTAATGACAGATTCATTGAAAAGTCCACATGCCAAAGGGTTAATGAAGTCTTCACTCGTTAATTTATACATCAGATATTTATTAGATATTTACTGTATATTTGGTATCATGATAATGAATTTAGCCTGAAGATATATGTGTTCTTCAGAATTGTCACAGATTTCTGGAGTGATTGCTTGGAGCAAGTAGGAGAAGGAAACTTTGGAGGAACTAGTTCTTGGTATCATTTTACATTCAAATACAACATACAGCTCAGCCTATTGGAGGAAATACAGATGAGAATTCCCTATGTTTAACATCTGTCATTAAAATGACAGCAATAAAGCCTAAAACCCAAAAAGGGGAAATCAGCTGGGTCCTTATAGATTGTCACAGCCAAGAGCAATAAAAGCTAAATCAATCACAGATCGTGGCAATAGATAATTTAGCTAGTACTGGAAATTAAATGAAAGGACATTTCCAGCACTCAGCCCCATTGTGGGAGGATGAACATGCCCTCAGAATTCAGATGGGCTCATTGAATAGTCTAGGGTGAAGATAGGGGGAAGAAGGGAAAATTATTTAAATGAGATTTAAATTGCTTTGTTTCTTTATTCCTCTGAAGGTTGCCTTTGTTATTACATTGCAATATTTAGCCATCAACATTTCTGACACACTATGGGTTTCTTGGCTTCCCACCTTTATTCAAGACAAGGAAAGGTGGCTCTCCTGAGAGTGGGCCTGTGTCTGGGCAGCTGGAATCCAATCATCAGTTTATTACTAGGGCCAATTTTGGAAAAGAGTTTTTTGGAACAGAAGCAAATGTGGATAGGGGCAAAGAGTACCACCAGGAGCCAGGATGATGTCTGTTCCAGTCCTGTCTCTAATACTATCAATCACAGGTCAACAAATCCGGGCTTCAGAATTCTCAGTGGCAAAGGGAAAATATCAGATTCAATGACCTCTCAGATCTTGTCTAGTGCTAAGACTCTGTTATTCTATTATAAATGATCAGTATGAAGAACAGAGTCCCAGTATCATGGCCTTGACCCTGAGGAAGTTTGGTTACTAGACAGATTGAATGCCCTGGATATAGGAATTCCGTGTTTTCCCCCCTCCCCAGAAAAAATTATATCTAGAATTAATAGATGGCTAAATGACCAATGGGCAATGTTCCATTCTTTGTGGACTGGATCTAATTCACTGCAGTGTTCCCAGCGAGGGTTTTAATTTTTCTTATTTCAAATACAGTATTGTCTTATGATCTGGGCTGATGTATGGGAAATCTCTGGATCTATTTCCAATATTTGCTTTCTCTAAAGAAAGCTGCCTTGTGTTTAGTTCCTCATTATGGGATTCCCACTGGATTTTAAGCCACCCTCCCTGACCCTTCTCCTGTAAGGGCTATTTCCTTAGTATTACATGTGCAAAAGAGGGTTCATGCCACTTTCAGGAGAAGTGAATGGGACTCAGGGGTACTAAAACTACTTGTGTAGAACACCAAAGGCAATATTTTAAGGGACAAAACACCTGCCCCCTTCTGTTGGCATGAAGAATTGCAATAAGCCTGGTCACTTAAATCCAAGTGAATGCACTTACACGTAATGTGTGTTACTTGTAAGGCGGGAAGCAAAGGACAAATTAGGGAAGTAAATGGGAAGGCTCCTTGGAGAAATGTCAACTGATCATTGAATCTTAAGACCATGTCTGAGGCAAATCTAAAGACCTAAAGAGATGTCTGTAGATTTGAAAGTAAATGATATTTAGTGAACTATCGATAAAGGGACATTGATAGTCCAACGGGACTTCTCTTTGAATAAGTTTAGGGGAGAAGCACAGTTTGGAAATAGAAAGTAAGTTAGGCTCTTAGACATCCTGACTTTCATTTCTCCACCAACCTACATAATTTCTTTTCCTCTTTAACTCCCATATCAGGTCTCTTCTCAAACATGAAGGTTTGCTGGCTGTTCTCAGCAATATCTTTTCCATCTATTCACAGAACTTGAAATGATGGCAAACATTTGGAGAGAACACCAGCCCATGTACTATGCACATTCCTTCTATTATCTCAGTAGGCCCTCTCAACAGCCTCAAGAGGAAGCTACACTTATTAAAAATAAGAAAGTTGAGTCTTAAAGAGGTTAAGCCAACTTGCCCATTGGGGCTAGGACCCAAATTCCTGAATGCTAAATCCAAGACCATGCTTTGAACCCACTATTTTATACTACATTCCTGCTAATGTAATGGTTAGAGCTGGCCCTTTAGAAATGATGCTCGCTTTTTTTTTTTTTTAGATTTTATTTATTTCACAGAGACAGAGCACAAGCAGGGTGAGGGGCAGAGGCAGAGGGAGAAGCTGACTCCCCGCTGAGCAGGGAGCCCGATGTGGGGCTTGATCCCAGGACTGTGGGATCATGACCTGAGCTGAGGGCAGATGCTTAATGACTGAGCCACCCAGGCGCCCCTGATGCTTGCTTTTGATGCACTATTTACTTCTGTATCACTGAAACGCTATTTAGAACTCTTTTGCCAACCTGGCCCTAAGATCTAAAAACCAAGGCTCATGACCCTTCTTTGCTACCTCCCTCCTCTGTCACCTCCAGCCTGCAACCACACCATAACACCAGCAAGCCCACTCTCCCCTTGGGGCCCTGACTAATTGCTTATCCAAGACCAGCTTCCTTCAGAATTGTCCTTTTGTCCGCCTCCTCTTGCAGAGCTGCATGGAGCCCAGGAGGCAATGTGAAGCGATTAGTCCCCATGTGTACACACAGCCTCAGCACAGCTGGATTGCAAAGCCAGTTTATTATCTTAAGAAAGGATCTGGTTTAGCCTGAGTTTACATCTCCTCTGCCTCCCATTCATGAGATGGGCTCAGGGGCTCAGCTTACATTACGTACACTCAGCTGGTATGTATACAATGCCAACAATATGGAGGAGGCTAACATGTGTTGAATACATCTACTGCATCTTAGGTCTCTGAAGGTCACTCACTAAAGTAATATATGGTGCTAGTGTTGGTGGCTGAAGGTCAAGTCATCTTGCTTTTCATAATGCATAAACCTGAAACTCACTCAGACACCAATCATATGACCTAAACCTTGGAACAAATATTTTACTAAGTAAATCAGTGAGCATGCTGGCATTTCTATTAACCTTCAATGCACTGCTGACAGAAAATGAATAATGATAAATAATAACTCAAGCCTGTAAATCATGCTTAGCATCAGAAGCAAGAAAAAAATGCTCGTGTGTGCTACCATCTGTTAGGAGGAGAGCAGCAGGGACTTGAGGAGAGAGGTGGGAGAAGGGAGAGCAGGCTGTCGCTGGCTAGGATAAGCACCTTTTGGATTCAATAAACTGACTGACAAAGGGTAGGCCACTTCTGGACAGGATTGATGGAGTAAGGAAAATCCCTTTTCCTCCTGTCTCCTGTCTGATGGGCATCAGTTTCTGACTTTGATCTGCCACCCTTGGCTGTTTCTTCTTTCCCCACCTCTTGCTTCATTAAATCTGTTTCCACTGTACTCACTGGGTTTCTGGGCCATTTGTAAAGGAGTCCTCTAACTCAACAAAACCCTCTTGGGAACACTCCTCTCCTGTCCCTCACCCCTTGCTTATAGCGCTTGATTCTTATTGCCCCGCAGGCAGAGATAGGAGCTGGAACACTGCCCTGAAGTTGCTACACTCCTCATAAATGTCTGTGCAGAGGGTGGTCCCAGGCAGAAGGACCTCCAGCCTTCCAGCCCAGAATAATTCACTGTGATTCCAATTTCGCAAAACAGAAATCTGACCCCCATATCTACAAGGTGTGTGAGACAGTGAGGTCTCCATTGAAACATTCCCCTTGTAGGGAAACCCTCGGGTTTTTTCAATAAAGTCCTAGAAGTTGATGCTTGACATCTAGGTGCATCTCTTCCTGGGGTTGTGAGTGTGCATTTGCTTTCCTCTCTCTCCTCTTTCCTACAGTGGGGCTAACATTTACCCAGTTGGCATTGTCTTTGGATACATTCTAGCCAAGAAGCAGACAAAGGCATGTTCTACGGTCAAATTTCTTGGAATAAAAATCCATACATATGATTTTTTGCTGGTTCTGGGAGCACCCCAGGTGCCAAGGCAGCTTTGGTTGCAGATTCATTGAGAAGTCGGGCTTGAGGTCACACTGACCCTTTCTCATTTCCAGAGGATGCCAGCCTGCCCAGACAACAGGCTGATGGAGAGGAAGCCAGGACTGTCAACAGGCTTTCCATCTCAGACTCTGTGAAATGGGGAGCAACCGTTCCTGCAAGGAGGCCAGCTCATTGGGTTGAAAGGAATTGTGCCGATTATAATGTGTGTGGCCGCTGGGATGCTGTCCATTCTGGCTACTTCGTGAGTTAAATGGGTTCTCCTTGGGAATGAAATAATCAAAGAGAGAATGTATTCTTTTTCTTGTTTGAAACGTGAGTCTTCTTTAAATGCCAGTAATTTAAAGTTATTCTGTACCCCTTGAGATCAGAGTTACGCTAAGTGAAGATAAACCAGATAGTGTAAATGGAAGAAAAGTAGTTCTAACTGCTCACAGAAATTTTGGCTTTTGCCTTTCCTTTATTTGCTATGGGATCCATTTCCCCATTTGGATTTAGGGCCTCATCAAACAATGGGCCGGGAAATGCAGCCAAAGAGCAGTGAGTTCACAGTGGGAAACTTACTGTGAGATCCCCACTAAGCTGAGTAATCGTGGGCATCCCCCTCTGGGCCTCAGTGTCTCCTCCCATAAAATTGTCTAACATTGTGAATTTGTGTGGTAGGTTTTCTCCTCATTGGCTTCCCCCACCACCATTCTCCTTATTTTTTACCTTCCCCACTTTTTTAATTAGAGGGTAAAACAGATGAAAGGAAAAAAATGAAAGAAAAAGCAGAAAATTAGCATTTTCTTGGCTGCACATTTCAGTTATTAATATTGCAATTTGAGGTAATGAAATTCACAAAAATGCAAAAGGTTTAAGGTTTGCCTGATAGGATGAACTCTGCTGCATGGTATATGGCTTGAATTTCAAGGTGAGGTTCATTATGCAGAATGCACAATGTGGGCAAGCTAACAATGCCATAAACCCTTCACTTTTGCATTTCTCGACTTTAATGTTGCATTACTGTAGGTTTTGGGTTTTAATATGCTGTATAAATACGGAATACATATTTGTAAGTACAGGCGCTGTGAAAGAGAGGATTTTTCTGTTTTAAATCTCGGGCTTTGAAAGCCCAACTCTGTTTGCTCTCTGGTTGACTTTGTTAGAAAGCTGGTGGGAGAAAGTAGGGCAGGGTGAGTTACCTAGGAACAATCCTCATTTATGCCCAAATCCATTATGAAAGGCACAGGCTTGCTTTTTGCCCTCACTGCAGTTTGCGGAGGATTTAGTAATGGAGACTGAGGGCTCCTGGGAGGGGAAGCACCAGGATAAAGGGAAGATTTTGCTTGGCTCATCCCTGGCACCTGCCCAGGCCGGCCCTTCCTCCGGCTCTGCTGATGGTCAGTGCCAACTCTCTCCCTGATGTCTCTCCGATTAATGATGTTGCTCACACGGAGCAGGGGGTGGAAGTCTCTGGGCAACAGAAGAGGTGAGAAAAACAGCACAGTTCATCTCTAGCAGAGGATGTGGTCAGTGAGCATGGGATGGATGCTCTATGGGGATAATGTTGAGTCCTCACTGCCAAGGACATTTCAGGCCTCCAACCTGTCTACCCAGGTGCTCTCCACTGTCAGAGGCAGCAAAGGGACCACTCTTTTCTCCCTTAGGAGACATCATCACAGCCTCGGCACTCCTGGTTGTCTGCTGGGAGACCCTTTGTCCAATGGCTGAGGTGGTAAAGGGCTTCTCATCTGGCATGGACTGAGGGGAGAAGGGCTCGATTTGTAAGAGAGGCTAATGTTGTTGGAAAGGCAGATTTGGGAGAGGAAAGGTGAAAACCAACTTTTTTAAATTCAAAGAGAAGATGCCTTCTACCCCAGAATGTCATTTGTGAGCCCTTACGCAGGGCCCGCCAGGTTGCCCCCAGCACCATTCTGACCCGTGCCATGCCTCTATGGTAACAGCATCCTTGCACGTCAGCATTACACACGCTCGGGGCCAAGGGAGGCCCTCAAGTTAACGCAACTCTTCTCAGTTCTCTCCTCACTAAACTGCTATAACCTTTAAGACAGAAACCTCTGTTAAGTGTCTTGACACTTTCTACTTTGCGTTGGAACTACTGGCATAATCTCCTATCTCCTTTAGTTTCCTTTGAGGTAAGATTTTATCATGTCACATTCAAACCACTCAGCATTTATGGAGGACCTACTGTGCGCCGGGCCCTATGAGATCTATGATACCCGCTTATTAATGCATAAAACAATGGTTCCTGCCCTCAAGGAGCTCATAGCCTGGTGAGGGAGGATATCACATGAATAAGCAGTGCTCATTCATTGGGATGAGCGCTGTGATAAATAAGCACACAAGTAGGGAAGAAGGAATTCTCTCTGCCTCAGGGAGCAGAAGGGTGGAAGAATCAAAGTGCATAAAGGGAATGTTAAATAGTTTAGTAGGACTGTTACTTAGGACAAAAGGGTGATTCCAGCTGAGGTGAGAGTGGAAAGTAGGCCAAGGCCAGGAGGTCAGGGGCGTATTTAGGTCCTTGCCTAGAGTTGCAGATTAATACCTGGTGATCTAGTTCTTGAGGCCCAAGAGGATCCACTTCCTCATCATGAGACCAAACTTGGGCCTTAGAAGGCATATGGAGCCAACCCAGAGGCCATCAACGCTCTCATTAGTGTGGGTCCTCTCTGGTCTAAATGCTATATTTTGAAGAGTACACAAAGTCTCCCCTTTCCTGAAATACTTTTCTTTTCTTTTTTTTTTTAATATTTTATTTATTTATTTGACAGAGAGAGAGAGAGAGAGAGAGCACAAGCAGGGGAAGTGTCAGGCAGAGGGAGAAGCAGGCTTCCCACCGAGCGGGGAGTCCGATGCGTGGCTCGATCCCAGGACCTGGGATCATGAACTGAGCCGAAGGCAGACGCTTAACCGACTGAGCCACCCAGGCGCCCCCCTGAAATACTTTTCTATGAGCTTATCTTTCAAATACTTTTCTAGGAGCTTATCCTAAAATTCATTGGTGTTACCCATGTGGATTCAGGCACAGCGTTAAACTAAAGGCATATATTAAACTCCAAATAATTTAGCAGGTAAAGGTAATGTATTCTGATGCTATTTGTCATGAAAACCTTAAACATTTTCAGGACAACTGCCACCACCACAAACCTAAAAGATCACACACAGGCATGCATGTCAGGGCATCTGCTGCATCTAGAAAATACTAAGTCTGTGCTTGAATGAACAAAGCCCCTCTTGAAGGGGGCAGAATGGTGGCTCTAGAAGCAATGATTGCTATTGTCCTGGTCTAGAGCATCTTACCACCTCTCAAGAGTCCTTCTTCCCTAAGTCAGTACTGGGGACCTTCACTAAACCACCCTCTGGAGCGTGTTTGTGTGTATGTGTGCTAATAGGAAGGAAATTACACTCTCAGTGCTGGGATACAGAGGAGCTAGCTGATACATGAGCGTCTTGATCTGACATGGCTGTCAGAAAAATTATCCATGACCCAGAAGGGGCCACACTAAAGGTGATTTATCCTCTTACTTGGCTTAGGCTGAGCTCTCCCCAGAGAAGGCCATGCCAATTAAGCAAAAAATAAGGCAAATAGTGTGTGTTGTGGTGCCTGGTGCCTCTACTCCCCTAGAGAGACCTACAAATTAATTTTCTTATCCTCTCCTTGTTCTGTAACCAGTTCCAAAATGGAAACCTCAGCAGTTTATCTCCTTAATCTCTTATTCCCTTCCTCATCCACTTTTTTCCAAAACAAAATTAAATCATTTAACAACGAATTTAATAAGCACTAAAAAGTGTAATGAACCAGATAATGAAGAAGAACTCATATTATTTTCTTTATCTACTTTGTACTTAATTTATTTTGTGTGTTTCCTTTGCATGCCTCTTCCCTGAGAGTGTTTCCAACATTAGGGTTGTAGGTAAATGTTTCATTAAGTTCCATTGAAACCTGGTAAAAATTCTTATTTGAAAGCTGGATGGACTCCTGTCCAGAACACCTGGGACAAGGTTTCAAAGCTCATGTCCAGGACCCAGCACCCTTTTTTGGGATTTGGTGTCTCTCAGGCTCTAGTGAATTTCCTCTCAAGTCTCAAATCAAATGGGTCCCTCCTGGGGCTAAGGAAGCCATACGGTTTTCCATTTTGAGTATGTAGTCTCCAGTATCTATTCTGTCTAAATTCCCTAGGCTGATTAGTCTACTTCACTATAAGGAATGGAGACAGTTCTTTAGAACAGTACTCTTCCATTTATCTGTTCGCTCTGCTTGTCTCATCACCCGGACTATTACTACAGGGAGCCACAGAAGGATTGTAAGGAGGAATACCTGGCTAATTTTCCCGACCCAGTCTATATGCTTCACGGGCTATGGAATAGTCATGAGCATCTTATAGAGAATGGGCAAATGATGCTCAGCCACATAGCAGAACTCCTAGGAGCTCCAAGTACTTGGACTTAGGGCTTTGTATCTCATTGCTTCAGTCACATCCTAGTTTGTCTCTCTCACCCAAGTATCAAAACCACAGACAAAGAGAAGTCCAGTCCAGCATGGGCCACACTTCCTATTCTGACTGTACTCCACACTCAAAATATATAGTATTTCTGTAAAAAGAAAATACAAGTATATTTGTTAAACCCAATCTCTGGGTTTAAAAAAAAAATATGAAGGAAGAGAGGAAGGAAGAAAAGAAGGGAAGGAGGAAGAAAGGGAGGGAGGTAGATTAAAAGGGAGGAAAAGAAGGTAACTCACAGATTGTGTTATATATTAGGACTTTTTATAAAGGAAAACACATCTACTAAATGACATCAACCATGACCCTATTGGGAATAGCCTTGAGGCTGGGATCAGGGCAAGGTTCCTGGAGACTGCTCGGATTACAGGATTACCAGCATATCTGGAATGAATATGAAAGGATGGGGAATGGATGTGCCGGATATTTGCCTCCCAGCAAAGCAATTTGGGAGCATGTCTGAATGGAGGCACAGAATCTGTGTGGGGAGAGGACCCCGAGCTCATGGACTATAAAAAGTGTGGACCGGATTGTAGGGAACTCTTAGCTCTCTCAGGGTCTTTCATGGAAGCCCCAGCGGAGCAGAATGAGTCGCACACCGGGGCTAGGAATCCTGGCTCTGTCTCCGCATGCTAATTCCTCAGGGCCTCAGTTTCCTTGTCTGCACAGAGGCGCGATGAAACGGTACCTATCACACGGGGTAGCGATGAGCGCTGCATGAGCGTAAACCTGTGACCCAAGACCACAAATGCTGGTGGGTGTTCAGAGCCACTGTGGAGCAGTTTGTGTGCTCCCTGTCGCTCTGAACCTGTCCCTCTCTTCCCCTGCAAACACCGCATGTCCTCAGCTCTGTGCTAACGAGGGGTTTTCTTCAGCGGAAATTGATTAAAATGTAGTGGCATACCCTCATTTTGCGTCACCATGTGTGTGACTAATAGCCACGGAATTCATGCCACAGATAAATAATTGGTCCTTCAGCCATCTTCCATGTCTTCGGAGACACGCAACCACGATCTATCACAGCCGCAGACATCTCAATGAGCATCATCTCCAGATCATAATAGATCATGTTACATTTGTATATGCTCAGGAACATAATTTACTATTAAACGGGGCCAAGATCAGCACCAAAGAAATTATCCTTCCGCGGGGGCGGACTCTTCGACTGCATTATATGCACGCTGCGGTTTTTAAAATATTAATTATATTGTAAACTAAAGGTTTACTTTATATATCATAAATCTGGGTGTCCCTTCTTTCTGTGTGCCCAATAAATATACTTCTCATCAACTTTTAATTATGCTGTTTGCATTATTCTGTCCCGAGGATGAGAGTGCATGCTAAATCATGGCCTTCTAATGTGGACTACAGCATAAGTTTAGTTAATTAAACCGTATATTTTATTAGTTCTTGCACCTTCATCTTGTAAAACCATGCATTATTATATTGAAGTTGGGGGGCATAAAGTAACAGAGCAAGGGTCTTGTTTATTGTTATTATTATTATTATCATCATTATTATTTATTCTGGAGAGTCAGATAATTAAGGGAAACTTGAACTGTTTTATCTCTGGGTGGTTCTGCTGCCCTATAGACTCTGGGCATGCTATCACTCCAAAAGCAGGGGAACTTATCAAAGGGCCAGGAAGTTCCAGAGCCAATGATGGAAACGCAAGCGTGTAGTAGGCTACAAGCTCTCTGCCAAGCTAAGAGCAGCTCCCCAGGCAGGCCCATCCAACCCAGTGCTATTCTTCCTTTACTCCGTATCTCTGGGCAAGTGGCCTGTGGTGTTTAGGACCATTTCTCTGCTCTTTAATTCATGCACAGAACAACAGGAGCTTTAAGACACGATAATTCTTGTTCCAAGTTTAGAGAAGTCTAGGGTTCTAGAATGGAAGCCTGAGATGTCCCCGAAGGCCAGAAGCTTGAGAAAAGGATGAAGAGATGGAGAAGCTCAAAGCCTGATTGGGTGACATTGCAGGTCTGCCCCTGCATTGCAGTTCACAAGGTGCTGACATGTAAAAGCTTCAGAGTCAAAGGAAATTGAGAGCTGATATCCTACTTTGCCACTTCCTAGTCCTGTGACCATGTGAAAAGGGGTGCGTAAAACTACCCCTCCAAGCTATTGTGCTGATTAAGTGAGATATACTTTAAGTCAAGTGCTTAACCCAGTACTGATATACAGTAAATGCGTAACAGCAGAGCACCTGTTGCTGTTACTGCTGCTGCTGTTGTTCTTGACATTCTCAGGATCTAGCAGGTCTGATGAGCCGATGCACAGCACTGACCTGTGCCGCAGTCCCGGGGGGCCAAATCTGTGGGCGCAATCGATGACGATACCACAACACAGCTTGACTCGAGCCACCCTTGAGTAAAGGCAAGTGGCACTAAGAGCTAAAACTATTGTTTCTGGCAAATTCTCTGTGTTCTCTCATGTCCCCATGTTGACCACTGAGTTGTAGTGTCCTGTGGACCCCAACCTCCCTCAACACACCTCTTGGCATTGTCTCTAGCCATTCCCTTGGATTTCCCATCTGGACGCGCATGCCCAGGTGCCCAATGCCCTGTGCCTCCCGTTCTCCACACAGGTGCAGGTGACGGCCATGACAGCCCGTTCAACAGCGAGAGGGTCCCTAAGGCATTATGGACCCTTTCGTTTCCTGCTCCTTTATAAACAACTCCCAAGGAATGTACTGGCTTTATCAGCTCCCTTGTTCTCTTCCCCTCCCCCGCACCAAAAAAATAAATAAAGAGCAGAGGCAAGATCTGTTTTATTTCAACTTTTAAAGGCCTTTGAAGGCACAGCTATTTGAGATCAAAAAAAAAAAAAAGGCATTTTGTTTCTTAACTGCAGCTCAGGTGGTGAAGCCCCCCAGTTCTTTCCACAGGGTGGGGAGGGTGAGGGGTGGTTGTGTTTTATGGTTGGCTCAGGCCCTTCTCCTGCACTCCCTTCTTCAAGTGTGCTGCCCTCCAGGACAGAGTCCGAAGCAGAGTTTGCAATAAACAGGGTTGACTGGACGTGCCTTTGCTGTTCCCTTCCCCTCCCCACCGCCGCGAGAGTGTGGGTGGGGACCGGGGAAGGAACTCCCAGAGGAAGACTTCTTGCCCCTAATGGATCCCATATGCCAAGGGCTGAGTTCTGATATTCTCCAGTCCTGAAGCACCTAGGCTTTGATTTTTATTTTATTTTGGATGGGTGGAGGGATAGAATCAGTATGCTTGGGCCTCAGATCTCAAGCTGACAGTTTGGCATTAAATAAAGCATTAAACACAAACATTAATTTTTTTTTTTCTAGTGTGCTTGCGTGTGGTCTTACCTCCTCCTTCTGCCTTATGGCTCTCAACTCCCTTTCCTTAGGACTTTCTTTATCTACCAATTTTAAAAATTACAAAGAGGTTTATGCTGTTAACTATGAGACTGTCATTAGCCTCCCCTAATCTGAGGATACTGAAGGGAGGCTGACACTTTCTGTAATTTATCTTCCTGTGGAGGAGGGAAAGTTGGAAAAGACAGGAGGGTGGAAGGTAAGGGACTTCACTGGAGGTCCCATACCCAAGTGTCAACATTTCTAGTCCAACTGAGGAATTGACAGCATAAAAATCTAATTCGGGAATTTTCTGTGTCTTGAACTAAACGTTACACAAGCTCCTCCCTTTTCTGTTACTATTTTATAGAAAAAAAAGCAAAGAAACTTTCAGTAAGATCTAGCCTGTTGACAAATAGAAATACCTCAACTATGTGCTAAAAGTTTCTAACTCCTACAGCCAAGCTCCCTTGGCTCTATTTTTACAATCTAATTTCAAATTCGCACCCCTTCGTGAGTCTGAGGAATTTCAGCAATAAGGCTACAGGCAGAGAACTTCTGAAAGAATGTAAGCTTGAACCATCATAGACTGAAAAGCCCCCACAATCCATTCTGTGCTTGACGAATCCAAGAGGACCCGGATAGAGCATAGACCTGGAGTGTTTTGCGTTTGATCTGATGGACTCTGCATCTCCCTCAGGACAAGGGGGCTTTGCAGGAAAGCAGAAGCCAAACTGAATTCCAGATGGAAAGGAAACCCAAGTGTCACCCTGGGATGCTGATGATCTGGTTTAGTCATTAAGAATGCCACAGCTAACAGAAAGCTTCATTCTGAGCCGTTAAGAATTTACTAGTTTTGTCTCTCAACCCCTAGTGCGGGAGACCCCTGAACTTTTATTTTCCTTCGAGGCTGTCCTGGGTTTTCTTCTTTAACATTGTCCCTGATTTATGGTATGTCCACATTTCCCTGGATAGTGCCATCTTTTGAGTTATACATCATCAGAGTGACTCATTCTGATGATGTATGGCCCCAATACATCATCAAAGCTCCTTGCTCTGCCGTTGCACTAATGATATGTTAGTGTAATACATCACCGGGCTGAGCTGCAGCGGTGATGGATGGCACCGAGTGTGATGGGAGCCCATGGAGAGGGAAGCTGAGGAGCAGGCTCCGGGTATGAACAGGAGGAAAATCAGTCAATCCCAAGTCTACCTCCCTTCCTGGTACCAATGCCCATATTGAATTAGTACTGTGACATGGGTCCTGCAACCTTAAAGAAACACAGCAGTATGCATTTTCCCCAAGGGAGGGTGAGCTCGAAGCCCATGCACAGATCATAGGTACCTTAGGGGTTATATACGTATGGCTATAATTAAGAGATAGGAGAAGTCCGTTGGATTAAACTGGGGCAGTGAGGAGCAAAACAGAAGGTGGGCTCTGTACAACGGCTTCTTGGGCAGGAGGAAAGTGAGTGCTCATAGAAAAACACAGGAATCAGAAATCTACTACCTGGATTCATAACGCCCCAACAGATTTTGGATGGGAATTCTGCCATGGTTTCTCTGCTGCTTTTCTCTCAGAGCACCTTTCTGTTTGCTTACCTCCTCCCAGGGCTGTAAATGTTCACCTTAAGGGAACTCTGAAGTGTGAGTATTTGTTGATGGGCAGATCCAAGTGCTAGACTGAACCTGTATCTACTCAGTTTCCTTATCTATCCATGGGGAAAATAAATAATAGACTCTACCGCATGGAGATGGTCTGAGGATTATGGGAGTTAACAGCTCTAAAGCGCCCAGATTATGAACACTCACCAGTGTTATCCATTACTACCACAGCTTCTACAATATCACCACTGCTGCAGGTACTGCTACCACCATCTGGGGCTAGTCTTTAAAGCTGGACTCCCCAGTATCACTCCTCACCCTCCAAAGGGCTATTTATTCCATCTCTTGCTTGGAAGGTGCTGGTGTACATTAGCATATTAAAACAGCTGAGGAATTCTGCAGTTAAAAAAACAAAATGCTACTTCTAATTCCAGTGCAAAATGGACTAGGTACTCTGAAAAATCCCCCTGCTAAAATACACCTAGAACTGGGAAAATTACTGCAAATAATTTTTTATTGCACTGAAATTCACATTACATAAAAGTAACCAGTTTATAGTACAATTCAGTGACGTTTAGCATATTTCCAATGTTGTGCAGCCACCACCTCTATCTGGTTCCAAATTTTCACCATCCCAAAAGAAAATCCTGTTCTCATTAAGTATTCATTCCTCATTCTCCCCTCCCACAACCCCTGGCAATCACCAATTTTCTTTCTGTCCCTGTGGATTTAACTATTTTGTATATTTCATATGAATTGAATCTTAAGATCTTTTCTGTCTGGCTTATTTCACTTAGGATAATGTTTTTTAGTTTCATCTACACTACAGCATGTAGATTCATTCATTCATGTTTTTCTTTTTTCTTTTTTTTTTTTTACATTCATGTTTTTCATCTACACATTTTGTTTCTGTTTATTCATTAGTCCTTGGATGGATGTTTGGGTGGTTTCCACCATTTAGTTATTGTGAATAGTGCTTCTATGAATATTCAATACAGGTATTTGTTTGAGTACCTGTTTTCAGTTCTTTGGGATATACATCTAGGAATAGAATTGCTGGGTCATATGGTAATTCTGTTTCTGACTCTTTGAGAGCCACCAGTTCCTTGAATTAATGTGCATTGATGGAAATTGTCTAGAAATCTCTGTTTCATTTTCATTCTAGAAAGACGGTTTTTTTGGTTACACAGCACAGCATTTTATATCTATTATCCATCATCTTTTGGCTTCAAATGTTGCCACTGCTTTCATCTCGTATCTTTTTTAAGTGTTTGATTTTTCTCTGTTGCTGTTTTTAAGTCTTTTTGTCTTTAGTGTAATATAGTCTTATTATTGTATTGTTAATTATAACTGTTATTGTTTTGTGTTCAAGTACAAATTTTCTGCTACTTATAAGAACGTATACTATGTTCTTATATCTGTGAATTCCATTAAAGAAGATTAAATATAAAATCATTGAACTAAATATATAATTATAAAATATATAATTATTAAACTAAATATATAATTATATTATTAGAGAAAAATTATTCCTATTAACAAAAAGGAAACAGAACACAATGGACAAACAAAAAGTCTTACAAATAGAAGTGTCTTTCCTTAACTTTATGAAAGATGTTTAACAAAATAACTATATAAATAGAATTCTAAATTGAGAAGTTAGAGTTATTCCCTAAAAAGTGAGGCATGGGGGGAAATGAATCCCAATATCACTACTTCTACTAAATATTGTAATGGAGATCCTAGCTGGTACAGTAGGAAAACGGTAAAAAGTAATAGGTATAAGGATGGAAATGAGAAAATAATATTGACAAAATGATATAATTGACTACATTGAAAAGACGAAAGAATCTGAAGATAAATTATAAAAATTAAGGACAGCCTTCCAAGGTGGCTGGATATAAGATCAATATAAAAAAAAAAAGTCAATTGCATCTCCTTATAAGAAAAACAAAAATTTTAAAAGATATAACTTAAATAAAAGTACACCATATATAATAACAAAAAATAAATACATAGGAATAACTTTAACAAAAGACTTGCAACTTCTTGATATAGAAATTAAAAATATATACTAAAAGACATTAAAGAAACTTAAATAAATGGAGAATATTCCTTGTTTATGAATTGAAAAACTTAAAATCCCAAAGATGTCAGTTCTTCTAAATTGACTTGTAGGTTTAATGTACTTCCAATAAAAATTCCAGTTGAGGTTTTTAAAAGAATTGATAAACTGTTTCTAAAATAGGG
>NC_138374.1:45266825-45291796 GCF_054177405.1 Leptonychotes weddellii | reverse complement strand
GTATTTGAGTTCTTTCCGACTTTCCTCTTGTGTTTGAGTTCTAGTTTCAAAGCACTGTGGTCTGAAAACATGCAAGGAATGATCCCAATCTTCTGGTACTGGTTGAGACCTGATTTGTGACCTAGGATGTGATCTATTCTGGAGAATGTTCCATGGGCACTAGAGAAGAATGTGTATTCTGTTGCTTTGGGATGGAGTGTTCTGAATATATCTGTGAAGTCCATTTGGTCCAGTGTGTCATTTAAAGTCTTTATTTCCTTGTTGATCTTTTGCTTAGATGATCTGTCCATTTCAGTGAGGGGGGTGTTAAAGTCCCCTACTATTATTGTATTGTTGTTGATGCGTTTCTTTGATTTTGTTATTAATTGGCTTATATAATTAGCTGCTCCCATGTTGGGGCATAGATATTTATAATTGTTAGATCTTGTTGGAGAGACCCTTTAAGTATGATATAGTGTCCTTCCTCATCTCTTATAATAGTCTTTGGCTTAAAATCTAATTTGTCTGATATAAGGATTGCCACCCCAGCTTTCTTTTGGTGTCCATTAGCATGGTAAATGGTTTTCCACCCCTCACTTTCAATCTGGAGGTGTCTTTGGGTCTAAAATGAGTCTCTTGCAAACAGCATATCGATGGGTCTTGTTTTTTTATCCAGTCTGATAGCCTGCATCTTTTGATTGGGCTCTTAGCCCATTTACATTCAGGGTAACTATTGAAAGATATGAATTTAGTGCCATTGTATTGCCTGTAAGGTGACTGTTACTGTATATTGTCTGTGTTCCTTTCTCAGCTATGTTACTTTTAGGCTCTCTCTTTGCTTAGGGAATCCCCTTCAATATTTCTTGTAGGGCTGGATTCGTGTTTGCAAATTCCTTTAGTTTTTGTTTGTCCTGGAAGCTTTTTATCTCTCCTTCTATTTTCAATGACAGCCTAGCTGGATATAGTATTCTTGGCTGCATATTTTTCTCATTTAGTGCTCTGAATAGATCATGCCAGTCCTTTCTGGCCTAAGAGCAGAGATTTTTCTATCATAGGATTAAAAGGCTTGAGATTAACAAGTATAAGATCCAGTGCCCAAGTGTGTTTAGAAGAAAGAGCTCTGTGTGGGTTGCTGGTCTAGAATGCACCACACTGAAATCTTCTCTCGACAATATTTTCATTAAATATGATACTTTATGAATTCCAACTTTATTGCTTCATTAGCATAGTGACAGGAAGTTATATTTCACTTTTCAAAATAAGATTGTCTCTTTTTAATGGCCTACTGCTTCTGGAGAGGACATAAGCAGGGAGAGGCAGTTGAGTCTGCAGAGCTGGTTTTTAAGAAACATCACTCCTATAGGCAGAGATTCCCACCACCTCAAACCCCCACCAAGCAAGGAAAATGTGTGCAGGCCCTACCCAACTGCCAATAACGCTGCCATGTGCAATTGACAAAGGAAGCTTGAGTTATTCCAATGAGTTTGTACGAATCCCTGGTGAATGAATAGCTCCCCATAAATGGACATTCGTTTGTCTATTTTCAGTGAAGTGACCTTCCGAGTGCAGTAAGTAAAATAATATCCATCTGATTTATTCATCTTTTCTTGGTTAATTAAGTCAAAACAGATGGATTATTTATGAAGATGTCATTTTAAAAAGCAGGGAACCTCAACAAGCAGATTTAGGAAAACAAAGTAGGAAAGCCTAAGTGACAACATTCTGTTGTTTACAGTCCTACACGGGAAACTGCCTTATCTACAAAGCCAGCACTCAAGGTAGGACTGCTTTGCTCCTTATGGCAGTCATCACATTTGTGATTCTTTTATGTCTGCATCCGCCCCTGGATCATGAGCATTGTGGAGGATGGCACCTGTACCTGCTTTTATTCCTTGTTGTGTTTCTAGAACATACCACCTTGTCTAGCACACAGTGGGTACTCACATTTGTCAAATGAACAAAAAGAATACTTTCTAAAGCTCTTGGAATAGTTCCTTCCATGCAGTAGGCATCTTATTGCATATTAGATTTTTCAACACTAGTGAACCTGTAATTATAACTAAGATCACTCTCTTTGGGCTTTGCTGTATTTTCAGAATTCCTTGGGGAAGATAAGGAACTTGAAAACTGTGGTATTATAATAGTATAATTCTGAGTCAAAAAATGTATAATGAAGCTGAATTCAAGGAAGGATTTGAAATGCAAAATTTGAAAGCTGTTTTCCCACAGAGGCTTTATATGATGAAAATATTTTTTAGGAACTTTTTTTTCTTTTGACTCAGTGTTTAATCAGGAAATTTTAACGTGTTCTATTTTACATAAAAAGTTGGACTTATTATTAACAATAGGAATATTAATTGATAGTCACTATGAACCATAATACTGTCTTGCCTTTGGGATGAAAAATTAATTATTATCACTTTTTTGTTTTTATTTTAATTAAGCACTTATGCAGCACTTTACATATTTGATGTATTTTATAACCATTAATTACAGAATTAATGCACAAACATAAATTATACATGTTCAGAAAAAAGACTCATCTTTAAATTACAAATAAAGGAGCTGTTAAGTTTGCAAAGTTTGTTCTCTTTGTGGAGAAATTTCTGCTCGTATGTAATAGAAGGTTCAAAAAACATTTTTCTATAAAGAATGACTGGACTAGTAAATGTTAACTAATAGTTTATAAGGAGGACTTGTGGCAGATAGCAAAAAATGAGCATGGTTTAATTTCTTTAAAAAAATATCTGCTGTTTTAAGGAATACATATTTTTGGGAGCTTAATGGTTGATAAGTATGCCCAGTGCCCCTAGTGCAGTGGGTTTGCTAAAGGAGAAGTATATTTGCATTTTTCCTCCGTAATGGAGGATTTCAGGGAGAATGGAGGAGACATCCTTTCAGCTAAGAAGCACTGTGCCTTCAGAAGCAAAAGAAAGACCTGGATTTGGGATGCAAAGATGGGCTTTTTGAGGGTTCTGTGTGTGAAACACTGAGAATCAGGGCCCAGGGTTGCTGAGCTGGGGAGTGTCTGTCATGAGCCCAGGCAGCCTGCTCTGTGGACCCAGGAAGGAAAGGGAAGGTCTCAGAAGGGACTGTGCTGAGGAGGGACTGGCCTTGGTTGTTGGAAAACAGTCCTCAGAGCTACCCTTCTTCCCTTCCCAAGCTAATACAAACATTCTGAGAGGTGACGTGTGGCCTCTGGAATAAGATGATTGGGGGTCTGTCATCGGGATGACTTTGGGCAAGTTCCTCAACCTCTCGGAAACTCAGTTTCCACATCTGTAAACTGGGAATAACAATCTATGTGCCCCTAGAGGGTTGGTATGAAATGAAATGAGTTAATTCATGTGAAGGCACTTTAAACAGTAGCCAGTATATAGTAAAATTCTCAATCAACGGTAGTTATTTTTATTTGTTATTCTTTGTCACAAAACTAGGAAACTGCCAGGACATGATGCACCAGAGGCTTCTGTCATTGGAGTGCTTTCTTTAAGAAGCTGGTCCTGTAGTACACACATCACAGCAGGTTTTAAATTGGTCTTCTGGATGCTGAGAACATGCAGTACATGCAGAAGAGGGCTTGGAAGGAACTGGGGACGTTTTGATTGAAGAACAAACTTAGCAGGTTCATCCTTGCTGTCTCCAGATATCTAAAGGAATTAGTGGTGCCTGGGTGGCACAGTCAGTTGAGCGTCCAGCTCTTGGTTTCAGTTCAGATTTTGATCTCAGAGTCCTGAGATCAAGCCCTGCATCAGGCTCTGTGTCAGGCTCCACTCTCAGCACAGAATCTGCTTGAGTTTCTGTCTCCCTATCCCTCTGCCCCTCCCATTTGTGCTCTCTCTCTCAAATAAATAAATAAATCTTGAATAGAATAGAATAGAATAGAATAGAATAGAATAGGATAGAATAGGATAGGATAGAATAGGAAATAGAGTTGCTGCATGACCACAGGCAGCAGATCTGGGAGCCCTGTGAATATGGAAACATACAGTCCAGTACTTGGAACAGAAAACCCAACATATGTTTGTTGGATAGAAGAATGAATAAATGAGACAATAAATTTGTATGAGAAACAAGAGAACAGTGACTAACAGCTGGATTATCTGGAGTCAGCTAGATTTGGGTTAAAAATTGCCATGTGACCCTGGGAATGTTACTAACCCTTCTTGGCTACAGCTTCTTTATCTATAAAATGTGTACGTTGGTTGTACCAACCACATGGTATTGGTGTGAAGGTTAAATGAGAATGCACGCAAGGTAAAAGTTCAGTCTGTCATAATCATAACAGCAGTAAGAGGAGCTATTGTTACCATCAGACTGGGCAAATACACGTCAAAGGCATTATAGATGGACCTGGGGGATCAGATCAGAAAGGGGACTGAATGATTTTTAGATTTTCCTTAAAATTATAGTCCTAGGCCTCTATTTTCAGCAACTCTATACTCTTTTAGAAGCTTTTGAGAGTAGTAAGTGTGTGTCTCTGTATTAAAGAGGGAGGAAGAAATCTGTCTGTTAGTAGAAAGGAGTGCAGCCTGTGGCCAGGAAAAAATTGACAACAGGTGCATCTGAGGAGGGATTACATCTGAGACCCTGTACTCTAACCACCAAGCAACCAGCCACAGAACTAGTCACTAGAGACCAGAGGTAAAAGGAAGTGAATGGAGAGTGGTTTCCCAGCAGCCATGATCTTTGCTAACAAGGTCTGTGTGTCACTCTGATTGTGGTCATTCTCCATGGTCTCTATTTCTAGCACAGGATCAACTAGAAACTCCTTCATTCTCTTACTGGTTTGTTCACTCAATTCTCCTTGGTGCCACACTCCAAACTGAAGCTTTTACTGCTGGAAGGAATCCCCTCATAAGACAGATCCAACCTGATCCAAGTGGTCTTAGATGGTAGAACTCAGGTCCAGCATATGAGGACACAGGGAGGTGGTGTAAGGAAGGACTTTCTCACAGCCCTATTAGGGCCACTGTATTGCATCATTCTGGGAAGTGCCATTGATACTGTGGTTATATGCTACAGCATCCTGGACCTGCATGGAGGTCTTCAAAGTCACTGCATGCCTTGTCATCAGAGATGGCCCAGGGGAGGCTGGGAGACCAAGAAGTTGTGATGAGTAGATGGAATGTTGGTTCTCTTCAATCCAGAACTTTTGGGTGCTAGAGCATTCTAAGACATAGCTCTTTCCCTCCTTCTGGGAACTTATGTTCTTTCTAGGGAGAGGACTCAGTTCAGACATAGCACATGGCTACCTATGATTGAATGCTATCCCAGTTACACAGGTAGTGCATTATGTATTATCTCACTTGAAATAAAATATCTTCCTAATCTGACCAAGGCAGGAAAGAGAGTTTGATACTGCAGTTTGTTTGGAGCGAAAAATGCTTATTAACAAAATGCTATTCATGAAGAGAGAGAGAGTTTGTCTTTTCACCTTTAAATATATGCCTTTATATATTTATAAACATAAATATATAACTGATAAGACTGAAGCAAGTGCAGTCTGGCACATACCACCTTCTGATCAGAATCTAAGGTGGTGGATAAAAAATGAGAAGAGAGACAGGATGAATTTGTTCACTTTGGTATGTGTTAGCCTGGAGAGCCAGAATTGGGAGCAGAGTCCCAATTACAAGAGGGTAGTTACTTCTAACACAGTGTTTATTTTGGAGACCCTTTGAGGATCTCAGCAAACTATGTATTCTTTTCCCCAGAAAAAAAAGGTGTATATATATCTGTACATGAAGGTATCTCACATAAACGTGCACATGCATGAACTATTACATACAGAATCCTGTTCATGGACCCTGGAATTCCTGGATTCTACATAAAGAGCCCATGCATAGAGCTGCCCTAATTTCTCTGCCCTTATGCTCCTACTATTTCTAGGGGGAAAATTTTGCTGCTGCAACTTGTCTGGGATCTCCCCGGGAGTAGGAACCTCATTTTCCTTTCTAACCAGTCGGTACCTAGTACAATGCCAGACGTAAGGGTTTGTGTTTAATAACTTCAAGTCAAATAAGTAAATGTTGAAAGGCTGACTCCAATGCCAGAATTAGCATTTTCCCCAACCACCCCAAGCCTAAAGAAAAACTCATGTTTTCGTATGTTTTCCTTCTCTTGTAGAGGTACTCACTGGACAAGCAAGACCTTTCAACACCTCCACTTGAAGAAGGACAGAAATTTCTTCCCTCTAAAAAGAATCTAAAACCTGCTTCCAAAAAGGTTTTTGAACCAGGGATAGACAGCCCCAAGCATGCAAACAAACATCACAAAACATCCAAATAAAATGACACTAAAAGGTGACTGTGCCAAGAGCGCAGAGGAGCTTAAGAAGGTCGCCTTGGGGAGGCCTTTAAGGGAGGTCTCCCACCAAGTTTCCTGCAGGGCCTTGATCACATGGGTTGATTTTGGAAATGTATCTGGCCTCCTTGTTCCTGGCCAACCACCCCCTCAGCCAAAACCAACTGGGACACAGGAATGTCTTCCAAAGGAGTGTGAATGTTACAATTGGCCCCTTTGTGAGCCTTCCTGGAAGTCCGGTGGTGCTCCAGCCCCCGGCTGGGATTCACAAGCTGAGATGAGCCTCTGACATGAACCTGGATGCTCTTCCAGGCCATGGCTCAGCCCCTGGAAAGTGGAAAATGCCACTGAGAGAGATGAGAGCAGTTCAAGAAGACAGAGTGGGATGCTGCAGTGGGCCAGACCCCTTCAGGGAAGGATAAGCATGTGGTCACTAATTTGGCATGAAATAAGAGAAAAAGTACCTGCTGACTGGTTTCACAGAACAACAGTAGGCCTCTTGTGGTGGAGAGAAATGAGGGGAATTCAACTTCCCAGCTGCCCAGATCTGCCCTTTTGGCTCTGGGCTATGTAAGACTTAGGCTGCCCTGGGGCCAAGATGCTGACTAATTCATTGGCATTTCTGCCAACAATGGGATCTCAATAAACCCCTTGCAAGGCATATTTGTGATTATTTGAGTTCTCAGAATCTGGAAGACCAGGGTTTTGTGGTCCATATTAAGCATGAGGCCTTGGGCAAAGAAATGACTTAGCTATATATGGTTTATTCCCATAATCTTCACTTATTTAGCATTGGCTTTTAACAAACATGAGTAAAACCCAGTCCTTTTCCTTTAAGCATGTACAGTCTGGAAAAGGACCATGGATATAGGCCCAAACAATTGCATTGGCAGAACGTGATGATGAACCCATGAAGGCCAGTGGGGAACACAGGGGAAAGGGTGCAAAATTCAATTCTAAAAATCAAGAAGGCTTCATGGAGTAGGAGGTGTTTGAACTGAGATGCAAATCATATCATGTGAGAGGGAAATAAACAGCCCATATCCACCCCCCCAACCTTCAGAGACTCTAAGAATAAATATACACATGATTATGTAGTTACAATGCTGATATTTACCTGAAAGAAAACCTTCGTACACTTAAGACCTTGATATTTGATGATCACTTAACATCATGACAACATCTGGCTTATCTGATATATCTCAATAGTCTTGTGTTAGTCACTCATGAAGAGCCAACTAAGGCATGATAAATGCTATATTATCCCCTGGTAGGGAAGACACATATGCAAGAGTTAAGGGTGGTGACACTGACTTTCAGACAGAAAAGTTCCACAGCTTTGGAACAATTCCAACATCTTCAATATCCTCAGAACACCATGTTTTCCAGTGAGATAGTCAGGATGACCTGAGTTCAAATCCTCATTCTACTAAAGTGGCATGTGTCATGTGGAGCGAGCTACCACATTTGCTGGACCTGCATTTCCTCAACTGGGAAATGGTGATGATTTTACTCACCACACAGTGTTGTTATAAGGAGTAAACAGTGATGCTTGTGAAGCCCCAGCCCCTAGCAGGCCCACAGTACAGGTCGGCACCCCTTCTAATACATCAGAATTATGACTCTTGATTGGCCTAATTCAAGCTCCCTGTCATGATCCCCTATCTTAGTGCTATTTCTCTTACTTCCTACCCCAACTTCCCCTTGTGCAGAGTATAAACCAAACTTCCTGGATTTGTCTAAGTTTCCTGTAAGCCTTGGACTTATGGCTGAGTTACAAATGACCATGTGGAGGCTGCGGCCACTAGGAAAATTAACCTACTCCCTCTTTCTCTCCCCTGCCAATTTCCCACTGGCAACTCCCCCAGATATTCCCTCTAGAAGGAGCTTTCATCTACTCACTATAATACATTTTTATCACCTCTAATCTCCAGAATTTGAGAGTAAAGAGAGCCAGTGTAGGCCAAAGGTTTTGATGTTTATAGGCCTAGATCAAGCTATGGGAAAGACCAGAACTTTGATGGTGTAGGGAGAGAGTCTATGCTCAGAAAGTTGATCCCACAATGGCTGTTATCAGCCCACATCACCCTGTCAATAAATTTGTTAGGGCAGACACTGCTGCCAAGGAACAGGGACCTGCTGGAGACGACCTGACAAGGAGCATCCTTAATTCTTGAAGGGTGAACAAGGAACACCCCTTTATCAAGCATGATGAGTCATTTGTGCTACTTGATTAAAAAACAAAACAAAACAGATTCATAAGACTCAGTGCAGACCTAATGGATAGGGTGGTGAATTGAGGTGCTTGACACGTTCTCCAGTTGATTTTGATGTTCACTATAGTTTGGTATTTGCCATCCACACAGGAAGAACAGGGGCCTTCCACTGGCATGAAAGGATGACCATCAATATGCTTTGTAGTTATGGAAAGACACGGTGGCTAGAACAGAGGTAGGCTAGAGGGGCTGGTGAAGTCATGGGTAGAATAGAGCCAGGGTTCTGGGGAAAAAAAAAAAGAGAGAGTAGTCTGGAGTGCATTATGCTTGGTGTGGAGGGGATGGCAGATACCTAAGGCCAGAACCAGACAAGAGGTCAGAATCATGCTGAGAAGACACCACAGAGGAAACAAAGGGCTGGAGCAAGCAGCAGTAAGAAGGTATGTGGCTAGACAGGAGCAATCAAACTATCCTGCCATTTCTAGAGGTGTCAGGCGTCCTATGGGGGTTCTTGAAGGTACTTCAACTCCTAGAGGAAAAGAAAGCAAGATATAGGATGCCTAACCAGAGAGGAATAAGATAATCCTTGGCCATTTCTTTACAGAATTCTCCAAACAATCCTGAATCTCAGTGTCCAGCTCCCATCTGTCACTTAGCTCTGATCATGGGACATTAAACACCAGCCACAGGTCACATTGGTGCAAGGAGCAAAGCCATACATCAGTGTCCTGCACATTTTGGATATTAATCCTGACAGAGAAATCTTTAGCATTGTATGGATTAGTCAATGTAAATTCATTACCTACTTGTCATGACCATAATATAATCTGGCCTGACGGTAAAGACTCGACAGCACGGTGTTAATCAAATCTATGCAGAAAACAATGCATTTCTGTTTAGACTCAACAGTTGCTCCTCCTGCCAGATCAGAGGCTGGGTCCTTCTGGGGAGAAACAAAGGTGGCCTGGTAGGGATGCTCCTGTCCTCAGAAGAGCCTCACAGCCCTGAGCATCTTCCATTTCCTGCAAACCTCACACCCTCCATGCAATGGAAGTCCGTCCATCTCCAGTCCCCATCAGTGAGACGTTCACAGATAATAAAACAGAATGTATTCTGCAGGGTTGAACATTTAGTCCCAGGATGAGTCATTACCAAGTTTTAATCATGCTCATTAGGCAGCCATTAGAGTCCTGTCCAGCTTTTCACTGCCAGAGATGAGAGGAGAGAATGATTGTAGTAGGGGCTGCACCCTACTTGGTGAAATACTCACCATCTGTTCCCAGTTGTAACTCCCTGCGTGAAGCACCTTGGTTTATGGCCACAGCCATCGTAGATCCCTAGCACCAAACCTACTGTTTCTCTAGAGTGAGCTGGCCTGAGCCCACCAGAACTTGAAACGGACAGATTTTGACATCCACTGAAATCAGAGGCAAGCCCTCACCAACTTATCAGTCACGAGGCTTCCATTTCAGCAGAAAATGCATTTGAATTTCCACAGCTCAGAGCATTAAGGAACCAGTAAGAATGTGGCTTTGAAACAAGCTCAGTGGAAATTGCTATGAACCCGTTTCTTTTCTGTTCTGGAAGCAGCTGCCACTATAGGGCAACACGGGCTTTAAGACAAATGCAGAGTGAATATTTAAGATTTCTAATATCTCACCACCTGTATACTGTTCTCTAGCTCTCTCAGTTGTATGCTGATTGTCTCTGATTGGACTGTTCTGTGTTCTTTTATTCTTGTGAAATTCGATGTTTTATTTGAATAGAGTACCTGCCAGTGGTCTTCATACACAATAGGTGTTTCATAAAGTTTTGTTGAATGATAGAACAGTACATGTGTATTTTCTTAGCTAAGAATTGGAAGACAAAGTGATTTGATTTCCTTCCAGCATGAAAGTTCTTTTTTTTTGTCCCTATGTCTAGTGCCCCCAAAACATTTTACCTATAATAACCCATTACCCTACCTCAGCCTTTTCATTTATAACCTGCTCATTTAGAATTGTCTCTCAACTGTAGAACAAAACAAAATAAAGGTTTTCACTGTCCTTCCTTGTTAGAGAGGTATAAAATCTGTTCTTCCACTTTTGTATCTTTCTTAAACTCAGATTCTAGCCCATGTTAATTTCAATGTTACATTTTCTTACCTTTCCTCTCTGTTCCTACCTAAAGAATCCCCTTTAGTGTTCAATGCAGTAAGATGGGGCGTCTGGGTAAGCCCTTGACGTCTAACTTGATGGCCTCCCCTTCCAGTGTGGGAAGTCCGGTCACCTCAGGCTTGTCACCTGTAGCTCCTTTTTGCCTCCACATTTGACCTAAATGTTTATTACAGGATCAAGAGAGCATAGGAAAAAGGAAAAGAACCAACAAAGATCTTCTATTTTGTGCCAGCTAGTATTGGGTATTTGTACTATATTTGTACATTTTGGAAGCTGTTGAGGGAGACAGGGAAAGGCTGGGGAAGATCATCCAATTTAGGTACTGGATTCTCCAAGCAATACATTGATTGATTGATTGATTGATTGATCTTCCACTCATATAAGTGATAGAATCACGATGTTACAGGATGTCAAGTCCCTTCCTTTGGTTCATAAGGAAACCAAGGCACAAAGAGGAGAATTCCTCCTTCAGATTGTACAGTGAGTGAGAGATAGAGGTAACACTAGAACTCAGAACTCAGGTCTTCTGGCTCCTGCTCTGAGCCCTTTACCCAAATGTTTTGTAAGGGGTACAGGTTTGTGAGGGCAGGCTCTGGATAGTACCTTCTCTGCAGGGCCCAGCACAGCCCTGGGCTCATGGAGATGCTAAGCCAGACCTTGTCTTTGGTAAGAAGTTTGCCTGGAGTCTCCACAATAGTGCCTTCCCCATTTATTCCCTATTCTACCCCAGCTTAGGCTACTCAAGACACTTCCTCATTTCAGGTGTGTGGCTTCCCTTACAGCTCAGTCCTTGCCACCATCACAGACCTGGTCTCCCTTTTTGTGACTGCTTTCCCACAAGCTTGTCATCCACCTTCACTTTGTTTCTGTTGGGTGGGCAGTATCAGATAGTGGCTAAGAGCTTGGACTTTAGAATCAAGTTCACCTGGGGGTGCCTGGGTGGCTCAGTTGGTTAGGTGTCTGCTTTCAGCTCAGGTCATGATTTCAGGGTCCTAGGATTGAGCCCCACGTTGGACTCTCTGCTCAGCGGGGAGCCAGCTTCTCCCTCTCCCTCTGTGCTCTTGCTCTTCCTCAAAAAAAAAAAAAAATCAAGTTCATCTGGATTTTAAGTCCCATAGTTTGGCTCAGAGACAGACCTCAGGCAAGTTATCAAACTACTTTCAGTCTCAGTTTCTTCATCTGTAAAAATGGGCATAATAGTAACTTTGTGTTCATGGACAGGTGAGACATATTAGATGAAATATTAATTTATATTAAATTAGATGAAGTATGAGGCATGCCTGGCTCATGACAAGTTCTTAAGATCTGATAGCTGCTCATTATAATGTTCATCCATACTAGATGCGGGGGGTATAGCTGGCAGGATTCAGAGCCAGAAAGCTATATTTAAAGATGTCCCACTCTTTATCTAATCCTATTTCCTGATATCAAGCATTCCATGCTGCCTATGTTTCCTTAAATCATCTTGTGCTCAGAGATGGAAATGTATCCTTCATTTGGTCCACATTTACCGAGCACCTGCTCTATCAGTTAAGCTGACAGACAGTAGACACTCTGCCTCCAGCCCTGTGTCCTTTATGGAGCTGAGATTGAGGGCAGTTCACAGATTCTATGACCTGAGGGCTCCAGAGGTGAGATTTGACATTTTTCAATTATATGGGAAGTACATCATTCAGGGAAGGAGTGTGTCTGAAGACCTGCCCCCTGGGGACCGCATAGGCTCCCTTTGTCTCCCTCTAGAGGGAGTCTCAGTCCAAACAACAACACATTTACATCTCCTTCACTATAGAGACCCCTATACTACACAGCAAGAGTTGGGAGAAAGGAGCTTCTCCATGGCAGAAAGAGGGAAGCCCTCCGGTTGCTGACCCTGCATTGCCATGGCAACACCCCCCTCTGTCCATGGGTCATCTATGCCTTAACCACTTGAGAGTCACTCCCATTCTCCAGTTAGACTCAGACTGGAGCCTCCATTGGCAGCAGAGCCCAGGTGGTTAGGGCAGCCCTTATCAGAACAGGAAAGAAACATCAATCGAAGACATCCCAAACCCAGGAAATAAGCCCATTCCAAAAAATAGTGACTTTTGCACTTTATGTAATTTTGTATTTCCACTAGAATAATGTGAGCTCCATGAGAACAGGATCACCCCTGCCTTGTATTGATTTACATCCGCAGTGCAAGGCAGAGTAGGCATTCAGTAAATATTTGTGAAGAGAATGATTCCCGGTGTCTAGAGGTTATTTTCCAAAACGAAGGGCTTACTATATGCTAGGTATCACTGGAAACACCTCACACGAAGTAACCTCTCTATGCCTCAGTTTCCTGATCTGTAAAATGGACAAAATATTAGGAATCATATTTACTGTCACGAGTTACAAGTTAAATAACTTGGCCAAGACCACATGGTTAACCAGTGATGAAGCCATAGCTTGAAATCACACAATCTGCATCTTAAGATTGCTAACAAGGCTGCAGAGCCATCTTAATGGAGAATTAGGGTCTGGGCCATCTGCTCTTATGGGTGCTTATGAGTACCAACCCCTTCATGGTGTGTTCTGGTAAAATAACATTAAAATGACTATTTTCCTAGCTTGTTGGAGAAATAATACACACCAGATTGCAAGCTTGAGAGAGGAAGTTAGTGCTAGTCTCTGCCATGTGGCAGTCCTATGGAAAACTCTGGATTTGAAGTACTCTGGGGCTCCTCCCTCTTCTCTCAAGTACACTTCCCTCATCCCCATCACAGATCCAAGTCATGAGCTAGACTAAACTCCGCAAGCACAAGGAAAAAGTCTACCCCATTATCTTATAGCTTCATTGCCCAGCCCAGTGCCTGGCAACAGCAAGGGCTAAAAAACAAACTGAATGAATGAATGAATGAATGAATGAATGAATGAAGAGATTAATGTGTGATGTGTGGGGATTGTTTTAAAAGAAAGAGCACTAAGTGTAACTATTCAGGGTTTGGAGAGAAAAAGCCAATTGACAGAGTTTTCTTTTTTTGAGACTCAAGTTTTGAATCAAATCCCAGAACTCAGATTCCAGAAGAGACAACAAAAATAATTATCTTTAAAATTCACATTGGGTAGTGTGACTTCTCTTTGGATATTTTTGGTACATAAGTTTGAGAATCCCAATTGGGAGGGAAGATTATTTTTCCAATAAAACAGTACAGAGCACTTCAATTATCCCTGGGAAAAGGGCTGTCTGTTCTTCCCTCCTCCAGCCTTTCACTGAACTCTGCCTGCTTCGTGAGGAACTATGGGAAAGAACAAGATGTGTCTGCTTCTTTCTTTTTCTCTAATAAAGTCTGTCATTAACTGAAAACTAAAATGCTGTCCTCTCCCCTGCAAGATTAATGCCCAGCTCCCCTCTGCAAGTTTTGGACTCTGAGCCACCAGTGAGGATTGGAGCCCCACTGCCTTCCTTTCCCCTGGAGAAAGCAACACACAACACATGTGCAACCAGACACACACAATGCACATGTGTGCAAGCACACACCACACACATTCACTCCCATGCCAATCTGCTCCATGCTTCTATCAGCCTGGGCCAACATGCTCAGCTGAGGGAGAGGGAATTTGGCTTCTCTGCCTCCTACGGGGCCTCTGGGTTGTTTTTGTCGTTCTTGTTGTTGTTTGGGGTATTTGTTTGTTTTGTTTTGTTTTGTTTTACAACCTGCTGGTAGCAACAGCAGAAATCAAAGTTACCCTTTCTCTTCTTTGGGGAATCTAGCAAAATACAGAACACGGCAGAGCTAGCTATCCTGGATAAGGGGGCCATTCCTGCCTGCCTGAAAGGACATGAAGAGATGGGCTGTTGCATCTTCTTGCTGAAGCATAGTAGGTAGCCTCCGCAGTGCACTCTATGAGGATGGGGATCCGTTTCGTTTACTGATGTGCCCTAGGTCCTTATAAGTGTGCCTGATACTTAGTAGATGCTCAAGAAAGACATTTTGAAATGACGAATAATTCTGGATAGTTTTTAGAAAAAGGCATCATCTTTCCTCACATATGCTGCCTGGCATATTCCGCCATTTCTACCCCTTCCCAAGGCAGAGTGCCATGTGCATCTCAAGGGCCTGCACACGCTCACTTCCTTGTCCCATTTTGCATCATTTCCACCCCAGGTGTAGGGATTACTCCCCCTTCCCGGCCCTCAGAGCACTTTACCCATTTTGTTTTTCTTAAAGAAATGGACACACTGAGTTGCAATCATGTATTTACATTTTTTGTTCTCCACTGGTAAAAAGGTTTTTCTAATTAGACATTCCATTTGTTCATTTCCACGTCCCTAGCATATACTAAAATCATTGCCAGTCACTATAGCACAGTGACTGAAATGCTCTGGAGCCAGGCTACCTATTGGCTAACCAGGTGGACTTGGTCTATTTCTAACTTCATTCTTTGTTTCCTTATTTTGTAATATGGTGATAATAAGGGTATCTATCACATAGTACTTGTCAGGGTTTTAATGAATTAATGCATGTAAAGCTCTTAGGACTCTGCTCTGGGCAGATTAAGCACTCAATAAATATTCACTTTTATTTTTTATTTAGAGCTTATAGTTGACATTTGTTCTAAATTTCTTTTTTTTTTTTTTTAAAGATTTTATTTATTTATTTGAGAGAGAGAGAGAGTGAGCACGAGACGGGGGAGCGGGAGAGGGAGAAGCAGACTCCCCGCCGAGCAGGGAGCCCGATGCGGGACTCGATCCCAGGACTCCAGGATCATGACCTGAGCCGAAGGCAGTCGCTCAACCAACTGAGCCACCCAGGCGCCCCTCTAAATTTCTTTTTTTAAATGGACCGTCTTCAGTTGTTTAATATTCAAGCAATCTCTCCCCACTAGTAACCCTTGATTTCTGTGAACTCATCTCACCCTAAATCAGAAGGCCTTTCTGATAAAGTCAGTCTGGGTTAGACTTCCCATCACTCATCACAGAAAGAATCCTAACCTATACAAAGTTGATAAACATTTGTTGGATCGACAAGTTAATTGTTGAAAATCTGCTCTGCATTTTGTTGGGGGGCAGGTAGGGAAGCTAAGTCTCATGTCGTCGGAAAGCCTAACAAACAGTGGTGTCCAAATAGTTTCATGCATCTAATTAGCCTTGCCCAGCAGGTCAGGCTCACTTCTGCAAGCCTTCAGACACATAGTACCTGTGATGTATTTGCCAAACATTCTAATTCTCGCAAAACATATTCATACCCATGAAATTTCTTGGCCTGTCCATCATGAGGGGCAGGTATTGTCAACTTTGAGTCACTGGACTCAGTTTAAAGATTAACAGAGCTTGATAGCTAGAGGAAGAAAATAATTAACATTACTAAGTAGTAGACTATAATGAGTTTAATAGAAATTCTCAATAAAATGGCCAAATGCTCATAGACAGTTGGGAAAGTCTGGATTAACCAAAATGAAACAACATATTTTTAAATTTTAGTCTAGGACTTACAAAGTCCTTAATGTGGCATTCACCACCAGGGACTGTAAAGAACAGACTACTGTGAGGTAATTGGATCACAGAACATTTTTTTCTAAAACCCTCTTTTCCATTCTAGGAACACAGTTTGAGAAATAATGGTATTCCTAAGACAGATCTTGGAGGCAAACATAAACCTTTAGTATTTTTGTTCCTACTTGCCTTTTTTTTTTAAGTTTTTTTTTTATTATTTTCTCCAGCCTATTTAATTTCATAGTTCTCATATAAACACTCCACAAATGGTGTCCATATGAGTATGACATCCTCTGATTCATTTTGGGTAATAACTGCTATCTTCCTGGGTGGGATAATATCTTTCATCTGTAGAATGTAAAAGACTCTATGGTATGTGGGAACTTTGACATGTCACTAGCAAGATAAGTCTTCCTGCCACCAAGAGAAGTGCCTTGTCCCAATTTAGAGGGGCTCTAATTCTTTATGACAGACTCACGAGTGTGCTGTGTCTGGGATATATTTTCTAGCTCTGGAAATTGGACCCAATCCTTCAAACCAGGACGTCCTTTCAAAGGCAACCCCATGAGCCAAAAAACAAATGGTGGATATTCACTTTTCTCTACTAATAGCATTGCTTTGCTAATACTCATTTGTTGAGTTTCTTTACTTATACTTTGCTTGGAACTTGGCCATTCTGTGACTGGTTATTCTAAGCAGAAAGGGAAGTAGCAGCTCCAGAAAGGTTGGCTTCCTCTCAATGTTCTTCATTTCTCAGTTAAATGTCCTGGTACTTGTTGCTCCTATATATTCTTATCAGGAGACTTCTCTGTGGTTTCACCGGTTGTCTGGTACCTATCACTGTTAAATATTTACAGGATGCCAGCGCTCAATACATGACACATAACAGACCTACATGGGACTGAGCATCTATCCAGCAATTTACAATTCTCTTGCTGTGAGTTTCTGATGGAGCACAAACAGCAGGAGGAAATCTTATCCACCAGAAGGATGATACAGATGGATCACTCTCTTCCAAATATCTCCCTCTTTAAGAGAAAATTCAGCCCAATAATACAGAGGTCATTGGAAAAGAGATTGTGATTCTTGTTTAGATGATGTGGGCAATGATAAGAGAAGAGGGCAAGGAGGTAAACGATGGGCAAAGAAGGTAGATGCTTGGGTCCAACATTGCTCAAAGTATTTTCCAATTAACATCAATTCTGCAGAATATTAACAGTTCTTAATTGAAAAAGAGATTGTTTAGTCAGATGAATTTAGAAAACCTATGGTTAAAAGCTTTTTTTATTACAGGACTTATCAGAGCCTTTAATACATTAATTACTTTTGTACATCTGCAAAAGGGAGATGTTCCAAAAAGACAATGTTCTAAACACTTCACATGAATTAACTTATTTTAATCCTCACAATTCCATGAAGTAGGTAGTATTATTACCTTCTTTTCACAAATGGGAAAGTCGAGGCACAAAGATATGGCATTTCTTGCCCAGAGTCACTCAGCAAACAGATAATGAAATCAGAAATTAAACCCAGGCCATCTGACTCCAGAGCTTTTGTTCTGATCCACCATATTATACTGACTCGATAAATATTGAGGGAAGTGTCAATGGACCATTACTTCAAGGAAAAGGAATGGCACTGCTTATAAAGTGGTTTTATAGCATGTTTAGAGTAGAGAATCTTTGATGGAAAGATGTTTGTGCCTTTTCATGTGACAATCATATCCCTGAGTCCTTCTAATGACACCAGCTTCTCCCACTTACATTATGTCCTTAAGCATACAATGAATGGCATATGGGGGGAGTATGAATCATGGGGTTATGTCTGGTGGTTCCTTCTTGACCCTGGGAAACCAATACTTTGGATTTCCAGTTGTTTAAGATGTTCTTAAATTATATTCCAAATTTTATGTGCTTTTAAAAATTAATAGAATTTATTTTTTAAAGAAGATTTAGGTTTATAAAGAAGATGAGCAGAAAATATTAACGGTTCCCATTTCCCCTTCTCCTCACCACCATAAACAATTTCCCCTACTATTAACATCTTGCATTGCTGTGGTATGTTTGTTACAACTGATGAACCAATATTGAAATTGTCTTATTAACTGAAGTCCATAGTTTATATTAGAGTTCACCTTTTGTGCTGTACAGTTCGATGGATTTTGACAAATGTAAAATGTCCCATATCCACCATTACAGTATCACACGGAGCAGTTTCAAATATTGTGCTCCAGTTATTAATCCTTCACTCCCTAGCCCCCAACCCTTGGCAACCATCTTTTTCAAAATGTTATTTACTTGGAGTCATGCAGTATGTAACCTTCGCAGATTGACTTCTTTCACTTTGCAATATAAATTTAAGATTCCTTCAAGTCTTTCATGGCTTGGGAGTTCTTTTTTTACTGAATATTATTCCATTGTACGGATGTACCACAGTTGGTTGACCCATTCACCTTTTGAAAAAATCTTGGCACTTCCAGATTTTGTCAATTATGAATATAGCTGCTATAAACATTCACACGCAGGTTTCCCTGTGGATGTAAATTTTTAATTCATTTGGGTAAATGCCTAGAAGTGCAATTGCTGGATCATACATGAAAAGTATGTTTAGTCTTGAAAGGAAGTGCCACCAGACTATCTTCCAAAGTGGTTGTATCATTTTGCATTTTCAGCGGCAATAAATAAAAGTTCCTGTACCTCCACATTCTCACCAGCATTTGATATTGTCAGTGTTTTAGAGTTTAGCTATTCTAATAGTTGTGTAGTAGCATCTAATTGTTTTAATTTGCAATTTCCTAATGACATATGATGTTGAGCATCTTTTCTTATTCTTATTTGGCATTTGTATATCTTCTTTCTTGAAGTCTGTTCGGATCTTTAACCATTTTTGAATTGGGCTATTTTCTTATTGAGTTTTAAGAGTTCTTGGTATATTTTGAAAATCTTTTCTCCTAGTCTGTGGCTTACTTTTTTGTTTCTTAACAATGACTTTCACAGAGAAAACCTTTTTAATTTTAAATCAATTCCAACTTATTAATTTTTTCTTTCATGGATTGTGCCTTTGGGGTTATATCCAAAAAGTCATTGGTAAACCCAAAGTCACCTAGACTTTCTCCTGTATTATTTTTAGGAGACATATTTTGCATTTTATATTTAGAGCTGTGATCCATTTTTTTTTTCCATTTTTAGTTAATTTCTGTGAAAGGTGTAATGTCTATGTCTAGATTCTTTTTTTTTTTTTTTTTGCCTGTAAATGTCCAGTTATTCCAGCACCATTTGTTGGAAAAACTATAGTTTTTGCATTTAATTATATATGCACCTTTGTCAAAGATTAGTTGACTATATTTGTGTGGATCTGTTTCTGGGGTCCCTACACTGTTCTATTGATCTATTTGTCTATTCTTTTGCCAATACCACACTGTTTGATTTACAGGGCTGCTTTATAGCAAGTCTTGAGACAGGGTAGTGAGAGTCTTTCAGATTTGTTCTTCTTTAATATTGTGTGGGCTATTCTCTCTATTGTTTTTCCTTATAAATTTTAGAATCAGTGTGTACCCACAAAATAAGTTCTGAAGCTTTTGATTGGGATTGCATTGAATCTAAGATCAAGTTGGGAAAACCTGACAGCTCAACAATATTGAGTTTTCTTATCCATAAACATGGAATATCTCTCTATTTATTTAGATCTTCTATGATTTCTTTCATGAGCATTTTGTAGTTTTCCTCATATATTTTTGTATATATATTATTTACATATTTATAATATATATAATACATATATATAGTTGTTAGATTTGAAATAGTTATTTCTCTGTTTCTAGTGCCAATATAAATGACATTGAGCTTATAAATTAAAATTCCAATTGTTCATTGATGGTATATAGAAAAGTGATTGACTTTTTTATATTAACTTGTACTTGCTATAAGTATTTCTTAGTTCCAAGAGTTTTTTTCATGGATTCTTTGGGATTTTCTATATAAACTATAATACCAGTTTCAAACAAAGACAGTCGTATTTCTTCCTTCCCAATTGTATACCTCTTATTTCCTTTCCTTGTCTCATTGCATTAGCTAGAACTTCTAGTACAATGTTAAATAGGGTTAAATAAGTTTGGTTATAGGGGACATCCTTGCCTTGTTTCTGATATTACAGGAAAAAACTTGTAAGTATAAGTATCATGTTAGCTGTAGGTTTTCTATAGATGTGCACCAAGTCATGGAAGTTTCCCTCCATTCTTATTTTACTGAGAGATTTTATCATGAATAGGTGTTGGATTTTGTCCAGTACTTTTTCTGCATCCATTATTATGATCACCTGTTTCTTCTTTATAGTCTGTTGATGTTATGTATTACATGATTTGAGTTTTGTATGTTAAACTAGCCTTGCATACCTGGGATAATTCTCATGCTCTTGGTCATGCTTTGTAATGCTTTTTAGACAATGTTAGATTCAATTTGCTAATATCATGTTGAGAATTTTTGCATCTATGTTCATGATATTTGTCTATGGTTTTGCTTCTTATACTGTCTTTGCCTGGTTTTGGTATTAGGGTAATGCTGACCTCATAAAAAGTGATAAGACATGTTCCTGTTAATTCTATTTTTCTGGACAAGATTGTTAAAAAATAGCATAATTTCTTCCTTAAGTGTTTGGTAGAATTCACCAAAGAAACCATTCGGTGCTTTCTGTTTTGGAAGGTTATTCATTTCTTTCATTCTGTTTTTTTGTTGTTGTTTTTGGTTTTGGTTTTTACCATCATCACCCATTTAACTACCCACCCTGCCCACCTGTGGCAACTACAATCTGTTCTCTGTATTTATGTGTGTGGGTTTTGTTATGTTTTGTTAGATTCCACATATAAGTGAGATCATACAGTATTTGTCTTTCTCTGTCTGACTTATTTCACTTGGCATAATGCCCTCAAGGTCCTTCCACGTTTTTGCAAGCATCAGGATTTCCTTCTTTTATATAGTTTTATATACACATATTTATATTATCACACACAAATATATATAGCCCATTTTCTTTAACCATTCATTCATCTATCAATGAACACTTAGGTGTTTCCATGTCTTTGCTATTGTAAATAATGCAGTAATAAACATGGAGGAGCAGTGATTTCATTTTGAGACAGTGATTTCATTTCCTTCAGATAATTACCCATAAGTGGAATTAATGGATCATATGGTAGTTCTATCTTTAATTTTCTGGGGTGCCTCCATACTGTCTTCCACAGTGGCTGCACCAATTTACATTCCCACCAACAGTGAACAAGTGTTTCCTTTTCTCCACATCCTTGCAAACACTTGTTATTTCTTGTTTTCATTTTTGTGTTTGATACTGGCCATTCTAACAGGTCTGAGATGATATCTCATTGTGTTTTTTATTTGCATTTCTCTGTATTTCCCATTGTTCATTACTGATTCAATTTCTTTAATAGATATATGCCTATCCAGGTTATCTACTTTTCCTTGTGTGAGTTTTGGTGGATTTGTATCATTCAAATAATTGGCCCATTTCATCTCAGTTATCACATTTGTGGGCATAGAGTTCTTAATAATAGAATTTCATTACCCTCTTCATGTCCATGGAATCAGTGGTGTTGGCCCCTCTTCCATTTCTGGTATGAATCATTTGAATATTCTCTCTCTCTCTCTCTTTTTTTTTTTTTTTTACTTACTTAGTCTGGCTAGATGTTTATCAATTCCATTGATATTTCCAAAGAATCAGTTTTTGTTTTCATTGATTTTTCCACTGATTTCCTTATTTTAATTTCATTGGTTTATGCTCTAGTTTTTTTCTTTTTTTCCTTCTCTTACTTTAGATCAAATTTGCTCTTCTTTTGCTAGTTTCCTAAGGTAGAAGCTTTGGCTATTGACTTTGATCTTTCTTCTTTTCTAGTATGTGCATTCAATGCTATAAATTTCCCTTCAACCACCTGTTTTTGCTGCCTCCCACACATTTTGATAAGTTGTATTTTCATTTTCATTTGGTTCAAGATATTTTAAAATTTCTCCTGACACTTCTCTGAACCATGTGTTATTTAGAAGTGTATTGTTTAATTTCCAAGTCCTTTATTGTTTTTCTGGCTATCTTTCTGTTATTGATTTCCAATTTAATTCCATTGTGGTCTAAGAGACTACTTTTTATTATTTCTATTCTCTTAAATATGTGACAGTATGTTTTATGGCCCAGAATGTGATTTATCTTGGTAAATGTTCCATGTATGCTTGAGAAAAATATGTATTCTACTGTTATCGGATGAAATATTTTATAAATGTCAGCTAGATTCAGTTGACTGAAGATGCTGTTCTGTTTAACTATATTTGTATATGGTTGACCCCCAGATCTGTCAATTATTGTTAGAGGAGTGTTGAAATCTCCATGTGTCATTCATAATTATGATTCAGAAATTCATAATAATGAATTTTTCTATTTCTTTTAAGTCTATCAGGTTTTGTCACATGTATTTTAACTCTGTTGTTAGACACATACACGTTAAGGACTGTTATGTCTTCTTGGAGAATTGATCCCTTTATAATGATAATGCCTCTATTTATCCCAGATAATTTTCTTTGCTCTGAAGTTTGCTTTGTGTGAAATTAATATAGCTACTCCAACTTTGATTAGATTTAGCATAGTACACCTTTCTCCATCTCATTAGTTTTAATATAACACTATCTTTATATTTAAAGTTGGTTACTTGTAGACAACATATAGTTGGTACTTATTTTTTTTCAAAATCCACTCTCACCATCTTTTAATTGGCATTTTTAGATCGTTCACATTTAAAGTGACCATTGATATGGTTGGCTTAATATCTACCATATTGGCAACTAGTTTCAATCTATTGTTCTTGTTATTTCTTTTTTCATCTTCCACTCTTTCTTCTCTGATTTTCATTGAACATCTTATATGATTCCATTTTCTGTCATCTTAGCACATGAATTACAAATTTTAAAATATTTTAGTCATTTCACTAGAGTTTTCAATATAAATTTACAACTAATCCAAGTCCACTTTCAAATAACACTTTACTATTTCATAGCTAATATAGGTACTTTGTAAGAGAGTCTTCCCTTTTCCTCCCTCCCATCTCTTATAACGTTGTTGCCAACATCTCACTTTATCCATACGACTGAATACACTGTTGCTATTGTTGTGAACAAACTGACACCTGTTAGATTAATTAAAAATAAGAAAAAATAAAAATTTAATTTTGCTTCATTTATTTATTTTCTGGCACTTTTTCTTTTATTAGGCAGATCTGAGTTCCTCCCCTATATCATTTTCCTTTTCTCTAAAGAACTGTCTTAACTTTTCTTTCAAGGCAGGTCTACTGGAGATGTTCCCTCTTTTTTTTTTTTTTTTTTTTGGTCTGAGAATGTCTTAAGTTACTCTTTACTTTTGAAGGAAAATTTTTCAGGCTACAGAATTCTAGGTTGGTGGTTTTGTTTTTTGTGTTTTTTTTCCTTTCAACACCTTAAATATTTCACTCCACTCTTTTCTTTTTTGCATGGATTCTGTAATTTTTAACCTTGTTCCTCTATATATAAAATATCCCCATCTTCTTGCTTCTTTCAGGATTTTCCTTTTTTTTTTAATTTCTGCCATTTGAATATGATATGCCTAGTTGTAGCTTTTTTAGTATTTACTCTTTTGGTATTATCTAAGCTTTCTGGATCTGAGGTTTTATTATCTATCACTAATTTTAGAAAATTTTCAGCCATTATTATTTCAAATATTTCTTCTGCTCTTTTTTCACTCACTTCTCCTCTGGTATTCCCATTATGCACATGTTACATCTTTGGTAATTGTCCCACAGTTTTTGGATGTTCTGTTCCTTTTTATTTTAAGTCATTTTCTCTTTGTGAAGTTCTCATGAATGTATCTTCAATTTTACCAATTCTTTCCTCAGCTGTCTCCAGTCTACAGATGACTCCTTCAAAGGCACTCTTAATTTGTGTTACAGTGTTTTTGAATTCTCACATTTCCTTTTGATTCTTTCTTATGGTTTCCATATTTCTGCTTACATTACCCAGCTGTTCTCTAGTATACCTTTTCCATAAGAACCATAGAGTATTAAAGTTATTTTAAGTTCCTTATCTGGTAATTCTAAATCTCAGCCATAGTGAGTCTGGTTCCAATGCTTGATTGTCTCTTAAAACTGTGTTTTGCCTGTTAGCATGGCTTATCATTTTTTTTGTTGAAAGTCAGATGTGATATATTGGGTTAGAGAAACTGAGGTAAATAGGCTTTTAGGGTGAATTTTTATGGTTATCTGGCTGGAAGTTATGCCTATTTGTTAAAACCCAGTAAGTTTGCCTCAAGATCATAAATTGCTTCTTGTTCAAAGATTATGTGCAATAATGTTTATCACAGGGTTAATTATTGTTAAAACAAATTTTTTTTTAAGTGAAATGCCTCACAATAGGTAAATAATGGTTAAACAGGTGCTGGAATATCTATAGGTTAGAGTCTGAGGAATTCCTATGGAGGCACTGCAAATCATGATACTCAATAATACGACATGATTAAATGCTCTGGATAAAATACTAAGCGGTAAAAGAAAAGAAAAAAAACAAGATATAAAACTGGGTGATCCATATTTATCTATCTGGGAGGAAATATACCAAAATATTAATCATGCTTATCTTTGGGTATTGTAAATATGGTTCACTTAAATGTTTTTTGTTTTGTTTTGTTTTGTTTTTTTTATTCTTATGTTAATCCCCATACATTACATCATTAGTTCTAGATGAAGTGTTCCATGATTCATTGTTCGTGTACAACACCCAGTGCTCCATGCAGAACGTGCCCTCCTCAATACCCACCACCAGGCCAACCCATCTTCCC
>NC_138374.1:45254028-45266325 GCF_054177405.1 Leptonychotes weddellii | reverse complement strand
CCTCGGATTCACTTCTCCGCACGTCCTACCTTCCAGAAAGTGGTCGCTTTTCTGTTCAGAGAGTTGTTGCTATTCCTTTCTTCGATCTCCTGTTGAGTTTGTAGGTGTTCAGAATGGTTTGATCCCTATCCAGCTGAATTCCTGAGAGGAGACGAAATCCAGGTCTCCTACTCCTCCGCCATCTTGCTCCGCCCCCCAAATGTTTTTCTTTATATATTTCTGTGCTTTCAAAATATCCCACACTGAACATGAATAACTTTTCTAATGAAAACTGTCAGAGATTTTTATTTATTATTTTTTATTTTAATATGTTATGTTAATCACCATACATTACATCATTAGTTTTTGATGTAGTGTTCCATGATTCATTGTTTGTGCATAACACCCAGTGCTCCATGCAGAACGTGCCCTCTTTAATACCCATCGCCAGGCTAACCCATCCCCCACCCCCCTCCCCTCTAGAACCCTCTGTTTGTTTCTCAGAGTCCATAGTCTCTCATGGTGTGTCTCCCCCTCCGATTTCCCCCCCTTCATTATTCCCTTCCTACTATCTTCTTTTTTTTTTTTAACATATAATGATAGACATTGAAATATTTTATTTTTAGGGAAGGTCTTTAAGGAGAATGGAATATTCTGGGGATATTTCAAAATGGTTTCTTCCTCACTCTCCTTGCCACTACCAGAAACCCAAGGACATTTTTCTCCAATATATATCCTGAGAAGCCTGTGGGACTCCTGGAAGTAAAGCTCACAAAAGTGCATGGTCCCCCACCCTCACCCTAAGACTTTGTCTTTCAAACTAGTCTATGCTGAGCCTCTGGAAATTTTTAAATTATAGTTTAAGTACTCCTACTAGCACTAGCTCTAGTGGCGGCCTTTGCTCTTGGGCTTCTGCTCTCAGTAAACTATGATTCTCTGTAACTACCTCTTTCTCCAGCTTTCAGAGCAGTGGTTTAGCCTATAGCGACAATTCTCTGATGACCCAAGGAGAACTGCTGATTTTCACCTTAGTGGTTTTTTTTCTTGCTGTGAGCATGGGAGTGACAACTTCTAAGTTCTACCATGCCAGACTAGAAACCAGAACACAATTTCATATGCTTTGGAGGAAAAAATATATAGCACTGACACTTCCCACACTTTATTTGCTGTCTATATGGATTAACTTTTATTCTACTAGAAATTCCCTCCCCATCTCTAATTAACCATGAAAATCTTACTGCTCAATCAAGGCCCACCTCAAATGTTCTTCCACTAATGCACAGTGGAGTCTCTTGGCAACACACTTCTGTGAGACTTCTTCCCTACACCATCCACCTGACCCAAACTTTTATTTTGCTTTGACCTTTTTCTGATCATTTGAGGATCTGAACTTTTTCAAGAGACCATGGAAAAACCCTTGGGAGAACTAAAACAACCTGGGAGTTGATATCATTTCTTTCTCCCTGAGAGTCTCCTGAGGCCTTGCAGAATGATGTTAGAGACAAGAAATTCCATGGATGTTGACTATGAAGGGCATGTCCTCTTTTCCTCCGAATTTCAAGCTTCCAGTCACCCATAAGGTGACTTTGTAAGAATAAGAAAAAGGCAGGCATTCCTTCCCTAGGAACTGAAGTTCTATCTCTCATACACTAGCATGGTGATTTTGTGAGAGCAAGTTACTTTACTACCATCTGCAAGGAAATCTTGTAATACATACACACCTATGATCTTACACTGTGAATGGAGCCCTCTTAGACATGAACGCACAACCTGTACATTCAAACTGAGAGGGCCTGTCACTAATATCTTAAAGCATTTACAAGTGATTCTCAGAACCATAAAACAGCAGATATCTGAACCTCTCTTATTAGATTTAAAAGCTAACATTTTATTTCTTTAAATTTTATTTTTTATGCCCATGTAAATCTTCCCTCTGTTCATTCAATTTTTATCTATTCTTCAAAACACTGCCTAAGTCCTGCCTTCTCCAGGACAATTTCAGGGACTCCTACAGCCCCCAGTGATCTCCCACATCTCTTAAATTCTACACCACTGATCTATCCCACAGAGTTCATTATATATTGCCTTATCTTGTTCACTGTTATCTCAGAAATGTTAACTTTTCCATCTAAGGAGGTTGGGATGCCCTGAGTGCAGAGACAATGCCTTTATCTTTCCTTCTATTCCCTGTTGCCTTTATTTGGGGGCACTGAGTGGTCTTTTTTGTAAACACATTCTGGTTGGATGATAGTATCTTCAGGAGACAAATGGACTGTAGATTGTCTTAAACTTTTATTGCCTCAGCCCTTGATGTTTGACTTCTTGAATCTCAGCTATTCTCTACATTTTCTCTTTACTAATTTTAGGCCTGGAAAAAGACATAAGCCAATTCTGAACAAAGAAATACTACCCTAGCTTGAAAGTGTGAATGAAACATCCAGAAAATGTAAAAATAAACAAAATGTAAAAATAAATAAACTTACATTTTTTTTTTGTAAGTTTTAGTTGTTTTATTTCAAGGCTGCCTCTCACACCATCTGCCTTCTTAGACATCCAGAAAGCAATGTTTCTAAAATATGTGCTTTCTGGGCACCTGGGCAGCTCAGTCGATTAAACATCTGCCCTCAGCTCAGGCCGTGATCCCAGGGTCCTGGGATCGAGTCTCACACTGGGCTCCCTGCTCAGCAGGGAGCCTGCTTCTCCCTCTGCCTCTGTCTGCCACTCCCCATGTTTGTGCTCTCTCTCTTTCTGTCAAGTAAATAAACAAAATCTTTAAAAAATAAAAGAAAAGAAGAGAAAAGAAAATATGTGCTTTCTATCAGTAAATCCACCAGTCCATCAGAATTGTTGAGCCCTGCTGTACTAGGCGCTGAGAGAGGCCATATGCAAGCGATGAAACTAGATTGAATGCATTGTCTGCCCTCAGCAAGGCTCCAAGTCTTGTTGGTGAGTAAAGACAAGCTCAAGAGCACAGTGACTAAGGAGAGTGAATGTGATTGAAATGTTGTGCAAGAGCTCGGAGGACAAGGAGGAGAGAAGAGCTAGACAGGCAGGGGGAGCTGGTCCTGGACCTGGGTTAGAAACCCAGAAAAGGACTGGGAAAGCAACAAAGAAAGTATGTTACATTTGGCATGGAAAAGACACCAAAAAGTAAAGACACAGAGAAGAGGAGTGCAATTGGGAATCCAATAAAGGGTACATATATAGTAGCCCTGGGAAATAAAAAGAGATGCAGGGAGGGGTCAAATTTGTAGAGGGCTTCTTACAGAAGCTATATATTAGTCAGAATCTTTTTTATCTGAACCCCAACTCAAATTTGCTTAAGCAAAAAAAAAAAAAAAAAGGAAAAGGAAACAGAAAAAGGAAGGAAGGGAGTAAGGGAGGGAAGAAAGGAGGAAGGGAGACAAGAAAGTAACTTATTAATGTCTGTATCTTCAGATGCCCGGATCCTGGTGTTCAAAGGTAATGTCATCAGAAATACCCTTCTGCAATTTTAACTGTATTCTCCTCTATATTAAACTCATCTCTACATGGTGGCAAATGGTTACCAGCACTCCACGTTTCCATTTTATAAACTCAGCAGTCACAATGGAAAGGGAGCTTCTCTTTTGTCATGACCCCAGCAAATGATCCCATGAGTGTCTCTGTGACACGTAGACTTGTGCCATGTGTCAGTCTCTTTACTGGTTACTGCAGCCAGAGAGATGCAGTGCTTTGCTTGGCTTGCTCTCAGTGTGCACTCTTAGAGTCCCAGGATGGAGCCTGTTGTGCCCAAACCACTTGAATTGTGTGTCAGGAGAGAGAACAGATGGTTTTCCAAATAAAAATAGGAAGCCATTATGTAAAAGGAAATGGGTGCAGGGCAGGAAACTCTAAGGGAAACCAACTGGGGAGGCCTTAGAAAACTGGGTAGAGGGCAGCTTATGAAGTAGACATCAGTAAACAATAGCTAGAATTCAGTGGAAGCAATTCAGAGATAACTGGGAGGAGCACAAGTTGGACAGGAGCACAAACGAGATTTTGTAGCATGGAGTCAGGCAGCCTTATAGCAATGCAAACTGAACCCCAATACTCTGAGAGCAGTGGACTTTGCTTTTACTGCAGTCTCTTCTCTGTGCTGTCCATTACAGTCATCACTAGCCATACATGGCTACATAAATTAAAATTAATTAAAATTAAATAAAATTAAAAATTCAGTTCTCACTTGCACTATCCACATCTCAAGTGCTCAATAACCACATGTGACTAATAGCTACCATATGATAAAGCACAGAATAGAATATTTTCAGCATTGCAGAAAGTTCTATTAGGTAGTACTGGATTAAACTATCACTTCCATCATTTCAGTTAATTTTCCCAAGAAACATGTGCTCAGACATCACACTTTTCTGTTGCTGTTCAATTTAAAATAATGAGAAAATGAGAGTAGAATTATTCTGCTAATGATAGAGCCAATATAGAATCTCCAATGAGAGGCTTAAGCTCAAACCTGAAATTCAATTAAAAATGTTGATTATCTATCCATTGCTCCACCTAACCCCCTGTGTGCTCTATTTTTCTCTTCCTCTAAGCATGTCTTGTCAAGTTGGAAAATAAGTTGTGATTATTGGAAGCCAGTCATGTTGATTAAACAGATACCAATTAAGTATCTCCTGAAAGGAGAGAAGAATATGCTGGTTAATTCTGGCTTTGGAGCTCCATGGCCCTCGACTTGTATTATGCAGAGCTCCAGCAGGGTTTTAGGAAACAATTCTCCAATTGCTTCTGTCAGCGACCCGTTGTGCACCCTGGATGGCCCTGAGAGCATGACAGGAAACCTGGAGTTCCAGGACTGAATCTTCCTGTACCTGATGACAAATATTTACACCTGCCACATTCCCAGATTGCACCCCATCGGTTTCCTATCTTAAGGGAAACGTCATGCTACAAAGACATCCTTCAGGTTTTATAAATGTAGTGGAGAGGGATTTGGAGTGTGTCTGAGCGTCTGGCAGGAGAAAGAAAGAGGATGATGGGATGGCAACCATCATTTACCAGAGATATAACAACCAAGGACTTTAATTCAATTACCACACGAATGTGGGGATTATGTAGGGATGTCATGTAGGGATTATGCCCACTGGTACTAACGATGAAACTGAGGCTTAGCAAGGTCCAGCAATTGTCCAACATTTCAAGTTTGTCACTAAGTGGCATAGGTGGGGCATAAATCCATCATTGTCTGATACCAACTTCAAATTCTTCACCACCTTGCACTCCTACAGTATTTGCTGTGCAGACAGTCGAGCTTGGCCCTTTGGTTAGGACCACCTCTTCCACTTTGTCAGGAGTCCACACAGACTCCAGTTGGTAAGTGTTATGATTTTGGGCAGTGCTCAAGTTAGCGGTTTGTTACCTTTGCCCGGGGTATATCGGTAAGGATCCTGGCCCACTTCTTGTTCACATGTATTCACGGAGTCATTTTTCTTCCAGCAAACAGTTATGGAGAATCTATTATGCATCAGGTGTTGGGGATATAGAACTGAATAAATAAAGCATGGACTCTGCCTTCAATAGCTCACGATATCCTGTGCTATATAGATATTTCAGTCAACTATCACAAAGCAGCAAGGCAGGTACAATGATAGAAGGAAACACAGGATTCTATGCAGCACTGTTCCAAAGGTGGGGTGCTGGGAAAAGCCGGGAGCAGGCAATGAAGGGATGAAATTAAAAATAAAAATAGACTTGAGGCACCTGGGTGGCTCAGTCAGTTAAGTGCCCAACTCTTGGTTTCGGCTCAGATCATGATCTCAGAGTTGGGAGATCGAGCCCCACTTGGGGCTCTGCACTCAGCAGGGAATCAGCTTGAGATTCTCCCTCTCCCTCTGCCCCTCCCCACTGCTTGCACTCTTGCTCTATCTCTCTCTAAAATAAATCTTTAAAATAATAATAATAATGAATAGATTCAACTAAAAGCTAGACTTCTTTTTATTATCACCATATGACAATAAATTATAAACAATGTCAGTGATAAAATTCTCCTTCTTCCCCAGATCATTTCTTGGTCTAAGTTCTAAATGATTGCTGGAGTTGCTGTTGAGTTTCATATATATATGAAATCAGCACATTTTTGTCACCTGTCCTTTAAGAAACATTCTGTTCTGCGTGGAAATTAATTCAGAGAAATCTCGATTACACAGTCAGCTCCCCACCCCAATGCAGATTGACAACACTCATCCATTTCCAGAATTAAGTCCATAATGGTCCAGACAAGCTCACTTCAGAGGCAGCCTGTCTCCAACCTCTGTAGCACCACATCTTCCTGAATCTAAACAGGAGATTCACAATAAGCAATGATAGCACAATGAATGGAAAGATGACAGGATTAGCTTACTTATATAAACCCTCGGTTGTAACAGTGTTTTTATAGGTAAGGAAAGATTCTAATTCATACATGAAATGTTTTACAGATTTTGTAAATATCTCTTAAATTGACACTTTTAAAATTGTTCATTGTTTATTTTAAGCTAGCGAACAAATCAGGAAAATAATAATTATTATTAATTATTATGTGATTTCAACTGAAAAGAATTTTATCATGTAGAAGAGAGAGGTGTTGAAGAAACCATCCCGTGTGGATCCAGCACTGGTGCTGTGGGCTCAAGAGAAGGAGGCCTCCCACACCCAGAGGCTTGAGAAAGGCTGATGCATTCACAGAGCTCACAGTGGCTGGAATCTAGGATAAGTGCTGGAATCCACAAGAGGTGAGTCTGATGCTGCTGGCAGGGACCACGTAAGGAAGGCCAGAGGCTTAGAAGGTTTTGAGCAAGGGAGAGAAATGGTTAGCTCTGTGCATTAGAGAGTCCATTGATAAAAAGTATGACCATAGGCAGCAGGCTGCTACTCTAACCACTTTATTTTTTTAACTTTAAATATTTTAACAACTTGTCATTTTAAAATAATTTCGGACTTAAAAAAAAAAGTGCAGGAAGACTTTTCAAATATCCTTCACCCAGAATCCACAGCAGTTACATCTAATCACAATTGATAGAGTATTATTGGTATGCTACTATTATTTTATCTATGTATCTTATTTGAGCATCACCAGTTGTCCCACTAATGCCCCTTTCTTTGGTTCAGGATTCAATACAGGATACCATGCTGCATTTAGTTATTATTTCTCTAGTTAGTATCTCCTCCAATCTGGGATAGTTCCTCAGTCTCTCTTTGTTTTTCATGACTTTAGCACTTTTGGAGAGCACTGGAGACACGTGATGTCTCCATGTGACTACATTCTGATTTAAATTTTTGCCAAAAATACTGAAAAATTGATGTATGTCCTTCTCTAAGTACATTTCAGGAAGTACATGGTTTGTGCCATTCTGCTGATACTAACATCACCTTGTTAGGAGAATATATGCTAGGTGTTGTCACCCTGGTTATAATTTTTTAATTTTCAATTAACAAGTATATTGTGTGGAGATATTTTGAAACCATATAAATATCCTGTTTCCTGCCATACTTCCACTCACTAATTTTAGCGTCCATGGATGATTCTTGCCTGAAATGATTATTACTGTGATGTTTCTCACATGGTGATTTTTCATTTCCACTGTTCCTTCTACCTGTGTTAGCTGGAATTATACTTCAAGGCAAAGCTGTTTCATTCACTCCTTCATTCACTGATGTCAGTATATAAATGTGTAAATATACATTTATAGCAGTACCAGTATATAACTATCAGTGTAAACCTATGAATTCTTATTTTAATCTGTGGGTTATAATTGATTACTGCCATTTATTTTGTTCCTCAAAGTTCCCATTTGGCCATTAGGAGCCTCCTCCTCTTGGCTTCTGTGTCTTTCTAACATGTCCCTGTTTTTTATTGTTGCTAGTGACATGTGTATTTGATTTTCTTTTCAAAAACAAAATTTTGATATATTAATTAGATCTCTTTTTCCTATTCTCAACATTAAATCATTTGGCATTGTTTTATGGCCCCACGATGCCGTGTTCCATTCCCCCCACCCCCCTTCACTTTTCCCCTTGTGTTTCAGCTTGGGAAATTTCTATTGACCTATCTTCAAATTCACTGATTTTTTCCCCAACCATGTCTAGTCTACTGATAAGCCCCTCAAGAGAACTTTTATATCTGCTCTCGTGTATTTTTATTTCTAAGATTTCCATATGGATTTTTCTTATAGTTTCTTTCTTCAAAAATTGCCCACCTGTTTATTGTTTATGAATGTTGTCCACTATTTTTCCTGGATCCTTTAACATATTAACCATAGTTATGTTTAATTCCCTGTCTGATGTTTCCAACATCCGGTTCACTTTTGAGTCTGATTCTGCCGATTACTTTGTCTCTTGCCAAGGTATGCATTTTCTTGCTTTCTAATATCTTACTGTTTTTGACTGAGTGGCAGAGACTGTGTGGAGACCAGAAGCAGCTGAGGTAAATAGTGTTCAACCTGGCAATAGGCACATTTCTTCTGTTGAGCCATTAGTGTAGGGGTTTAGTCAATCTAGTTAGAACTTGGGGCTGGATTTGGGTTTTACTGTTTTTAGTGTTACTTATAATGCACTCCAGCTTTAAATTCCGTAGCATTGGCTGGGGGCTCTGACATGGAATAGTGCTTCTTGGTGCTCCTACTCCATTCTCAACTGTCATCCTTCCCCATGAATCCGTGCCACAGAGTGGTTTCTCTCCATGCTCTTCCCCATTCTCTACTTCAGTAACTTCTGTTTTTATCTTTTTTTATTTTCTACATTGTGCTTTTAATTTATTTTCTTGTACCTTTTTTATACTTTTGTCAAGCTGAATATTTCATTTCCTTACTTTCATTGTTTCATTTTTAGGTATAAGATTACTATGGTTATGCATGTGATGCCTGCGTGACTAGTTAGTTGAGTGTCCAATTCTTGGTTTTGACTTGGGTCATGATCTCAGGGTCACAAAATCAAGCCCCATGTTGGGCTCCACACTCAGTGGGGAGTCTGCTTGAGGTTCTCTCTCCTTCTCTCTGTCCCTCCCCCCACTTGTGTTCTCTCTTTAAAATAAAAACAAAATAAATCTTAAAAAATAAAAGATTACTTATTGCTATGCAGTTCCCTGCGATCATTACTCTATATGTATCCATAGATTCTGATAACCAGTGTGTTCATTATTATTATTATTTTTTAAATTCTATATTTTCAATGTGTATTTCCTTTATGCAAGCTTGTTTTTCAATTCCACATAGAAGGACTTTTGGGGTTTTTAATTTTCTTAGTGATATCTAAGTGTTTGGCTTTGCATAGTTATCAGTCAGTTTTATTTACATTTCTACTTTATGAAAATTATTGCTGATTTCTTTGTGACTTATTAGGCTAAATTTTGTGACAACCCATGAGTATTTTAGAAGGAATATTCTCTATTATCACTGTGTTTTGCATGTATGAGTGTGTGTGTGTGTGTGTGTGTGTGTGTGTGTGTATGTGTTCATGAAGGCTCACAGATTTTTCCTTTATTTTTAAGGTCATATAGTTTTATATGATATGTCTCAGTGCTGATCATCCAGGGTTGACTTCCCAAGGATGAGACCTTTCAATATATAGATTGTATCTGGAAAATAATACCGAATTAAAATTTTAAAGATTAGGTATGTTCCACTGGTTTCCTTTTCTTGTTCTGAGCCTCCAATTATATGCATGTTACTTCCTCTTTGCCCATCTTCCATTACTAACCTTTTTTCTCTGACTTTTTTCTCCTTTCTTTACCTCATTTCCATTATCTTGGCTGTTTCCTACCTTTTTTCTATACTATGTATTAAATTTTTGTTTGAATCTATTTCAGAGTATCTTGTAATTTAGTCTTCATTTCTGAAATAAATTTAATTATTTTTGCCTTTTCTTTTTTTGGTTCAACAAACTATCCTTTCATTTTTTCCCCTGTTTTTCTTTATCTCTTTCCATTTTTTGTTTTTGAAATTCTGACTCAAGGTGATTTGTTATATTTCCAAATGCTTGCCTGTGTATATTTAATTTAACTTAACAATGTTTTATTGTAGGGTTTTTTCTTCATGATTTTTTTCTTTCTTTTTATTTTTCTTTTCTTTTCTTTCTTTTTTTTTATCAACTGAAATGTGTTGACTCTTGTTTTCTGATTTTTTATAATAGCTTTGAATAGACTTTTTAAATGTCTTCCCTTGATTTTCAAATATTTTTTGATATTTAGAATATTTCTAATTCAGTACTGCCCTCTTCTGCCAGTATAGCCAAGTCCAATTCCTTAGTGGAGTGTGTGTGTGTGTGTGTGTGTGTGTAACACATGATGTGGGGAGATATTCTTTGTCCACTATTTACTGGGTTTTTGCTTGTTTGTTGTCTGGAACAACCTTAAAATTTTCCATTTGGCTTCTTTTCTCCTTCACTATTCAATTGTCAAGGGGGTCCTCTCCTTCCTTTTTGCATCTTCTCCCTGAAGTCAAAAACTACCACTTCAACTCATGTGCACTTTTAAGCACCTTTTTTTGGGCATCAATAATCAAATCTATCAATAAATATTTTTAGTATTTTCACATATAAGGTGAACTTTATCTTTCTGGCTGTGCTTGTAGAAAAATTTATGTCCAGCTTTAGCTCCCATCTTTTTTTTTTTTCTTATAGTTTTTCTCAAACTACCCTTCCTTATCATAAGCAGATTTTGGTGAGAGTCTGAGTGAGAGTTCCCTGGGATTTGGTAATTTTTACTTCTGTAATTATTTTGAAGTTTAGTAATTCTCTGTGCACTAGTTATTCTGAGATTGTGAGTTTTGTGTAGTTTTATTTGTTCTTCTTGTTGTTCTGTATTATTTTTACAGGTTATATCGCTTGTGTAGACCTAGGTAGCAGCTACTATTTTCAACTACCCAGAAGCTCCCCATGTAATATTGTAAAACAACACTACAATTTTATTATCAAAGACAAAGATTTTGAGGCAGTTTGAGCAGTATACCCCAAATCATGCAGCTGGCAACTGACAGAAGCTGAGAACAATAGAGTGTAGTGATAAGAGCCCAAACTGTAGGATAAAATAAATCTGGTCTTAAGTACTGGTTTTCTAGCTGTGTGATCATCCACAATTTATTTAACTGCTCTAAACCATCCATATCCACATTCACCAAATGGAGATTATAGTACTTACCCCTTGGTTCTTCAGTGTAAACTAAATGAGACAACTTTTTAAAGTCTCAAATACAATACGTCTCAATAGATATAAATGGAAGCCTCTCTTCCCCAAAATATTCTCTTTACTATCTTTTTTCCAGAGTTCTACAATATCTTGCTGCCTGTCCAATCAGAAAGAGCTTTGACTAACCCAATCTTGACTTGCTCCAGGGAAGAGTTAAGTTCAACCTAGCATGTGAGTATGAAACATGGCTCTCATATTTTTAAAACATCAAAAGTAATATGTCAGATTCAGAAGGGAATTTCAGAAGGGTCTAATCTTCCATTGGATGACTAAACTGCTCCAAAAGATCCCAGCAATTGGTTATTCATTTCATTTTTTTCATTTTGTGGATCTCCAATGGCAAATGAAAATAATCATTATTTCCTAAGCAGCCTATTTTTTTATTATGTTAAACTGACATCTTCCTCCCTTCAACCTCCATTCACTGGATCCAGTCTTGTCAACTAAAAGTCACAATAATAATTTTACTCCTCAGTGATCCAAGGGCCTCCAAAATAGATCTGGCTCACTGGGGTTGTTATTTGAAACCAAGTGCTCCATTAAGCCTTTCTTCCAAGACTGTGGAGCCTTCATTGTTTGGGTGGTTGGTTCTGTTCTATTTGCAGAAATAAGTAGCCTTCTGCATGATTCTCCCTAGGATAGATCATAGGATAAGGATGTTTCCCCCTGTTTACTAAGTGTACCAGACCCCTTTAAGAAATGCCTACTCTGGATCTTTTCTAGAATCCTGACCTTCCAAACAGTGCACCATCTATGGCAGTGGTTTCTTTTTCTGGATGCTAGAGTGCATTATCTAGTTATAGGATATAGATGTGTGCCCAGCAGGGCTCAGGACCAGTAATGAAAGCTATTATTTCTGATTTTCTTTAGTGCTTTCTCTTATTAGACTTTTTTGGGATAGATTTTCTCACTCTTGCTCTCATTCTCCCCATTCCTGGCAGTATTTTCTTCTATTTGATTGAGTACTTCAGTTATATAAACTGATGAGTTGCACAGAAACATGGTACAACTATAAAGGCAGCTTTCATCAAGCAAATTTTAGAATGGCCCCAAGTTTTAGATACAGTTACAAGTAGACATCATGTAGGGTGCCTGGGTGGCTCAGTTGGTTAAGCGACTGCCTT
>NC_138374.1:45221048-45253928 GCF_054177405.1 Leptonychotes weddellii | reverse complement strand
ATGACTACAGAATAGCAGAATATTGTCTAGTAGAGTTGTTACTTGTAGACATCCCTTACCCATCATGATTTCACCACTTCACCACTTCAGGCTACATGTCATACTTTTTTCATCTGGTCAGCACAATCACCAAACGCATAAAGCATCTGATATTCTAATTTCCCCAAACCAGTGATTATCATCCACAAAACTATGGTATTGATAATAGCAGTAGTAATAATAATAATGATAGGTTGGTTTTAGTGAGTACTGTGTGTCTACTGGGTTAAATGCTTTGTATTGACTATTTAATTTAATCATCACAAGAGTCCTATAAATATTCCATAGACCATGCCTTTTCCTAAATTTACCTTAAAATATCTCTTTCTCTTCACCAAGCTTCTTGAAAGAGTCTCTACTTTCTTTTGCAGCCATTTGGTATTTTTCTCCTGCCCTCACCATTCTGTTAAATACTCATCACCAATAATCATTTTACTGACCAATTCTTATCCTGTTGGACCTTTCTTGAAGACTGACGTTATTGACCACTGCCTTGTTCATGCAATTTTCTAACAAGTATTATTATCTCCATTTTACAGATGAAGAAATCAAGGCTTCCATGTGTTGAATAATTTGCCCAAGGTTACACAACTAGCAAGTCAAAGAGCCAAGTTTGATAGAGAGTTCAAGCCCTTTGCCTCACTAGGCAATCCCATACCTCAAAACTTAAACTGCATAGTTCCTTAACCAACTTTACTCCAAAGATATTCACTTCATTTCTGTGACTCTTCTTTGAACTTCCAAGATCCTAAACTAAAATTATGACTTACTACTCACAACATTCCGCAGGTAACCATACCCCCTTGAATGATGTTAATCTCTCCAATTCCCTCAATCCTCTTTTCCCTGGTCACACTGCTATATTTTCCCTATTAACCCAGCCTCAGATACAGAGTGAACCAGTAACTCTATTTCTGAATAGTTGCCCTCTGCTGGAAAGGGGTATCAGTTCAGCAACATCTTTAGTTCTCTTACAACTAATATTCCCATCCATTCCCTTTACCTCTTTCCCTAAGTCCAACACTCCACTTCTGCCCCTTTACTTTCAACAAATGATGAAGCCTTTTACTTCTTCAATATAATAGAGGCCACAGAAGTATGAAACAAGTGTATTTACCTCTCTTCTTTCTCCAAACTTATTTTCATTCATCCTCATCTTCCTACACCTACACCTCAAAATTAGCTGCATGTTAGAATCCCATCAGAAAATTATAAAATTCCCAATACCCAGGCAGAACTCTAGACCAAATAATTCAGCATCTCTTGGAGGTGGGATCCAGACATTGATATATTTTTAAAGCACCTCAGTGGGTTCCAATGAACAGTCAAATTTGTGGACCACTGCTCTAATTTCAAATATTCTTAGAGCAATTTCCCAAACCAGCATGATTATAAGGGTCACTTGTGATGTTTATTATACATTGAAATCCCCTGGTCCCTCAGGTGGATCTTCTAAATCTACTAATTTAGAAGATCTGAACTGGGGGCCAGGGACATTTTAAACAAATACCCACAGGTAATTCTTGTTTATAGGTTAATTTAGGAAATGCCATTCCAAAATTTTCTGTATTTCCTCTCTGATAAATGCACACTCTATCAGTTTCTCTTTTGAGCTCAAATATCTTTAAGTATTTTTCATTCTTAATCATCTTCCTTCTGCTATATATCTTCCTAAAATTACAAACATACCTCTCATATCTTTTTATCATCGGAAGTCTTGACAGTGTCTCCCATTCAGTTGTTTTTTTTTTTTAAAGATTTTATCCATTTGACAGCGAGAGAGGGAACACAAGCAGCGGGAGTGGGAGAGGGAGAAGCAGGCTTCCCGCGGAGCAGGGAGCCCGATGCGGGGCTCGATCCCAGGACGCTGGGATCATGACCCGAGCTGAAGGCAGACGCCCAACGACTGAGCCACCCAGGCGCCCCCTCCCATTCAGTTTTCACCCGACGATAATCTGGCTTCTATCCACACTATTCTTCTAACTCAGGATTGCCAAGAATTACCCCAAAGGCTTTTCTATTCTGTTTGGTTATTAACTAAATTCACTTCCTTGTAGCATTTGCGATTAACCATCCCCCCTACTCCAGAAATATTGTTCTCCTTTGATTTTTCTCCTACTTCTTTGACCAGTCTTTCTCTGTCTTTTTTTTTAGTGATTCAGTTCTCACCATAAGTATTTCCCATAGGATTCTATTTTTCTCCCAGTTCTCAACCATACTCTTTTGGGTGTTCTCATCCATTCTGTGGCTTCAAACTACATACTGATTAGTTTCAAAATTATATGTCCAGTTCTAAGCTCTACATCATTAAATTCAACAAGCCACTAGTTAATCTGTGTTTCCAATTCATCAGCCCCAAAGTAAACTCAATATCACTCTGCCTATATCATCTTCTGTCTTTGCTACCTCTGTTAACATCACCCTCCTTTGAATCACCCAGCTAGAATTCTTGGAATAATTCCTGGTGTTATTGATTGTATCTGAGTTTACATGAGCACATATATTATTAAATCTCCTCACACTGGCACCATACCAAACTGAGGAATGATCTCCCGTGTACCCCGCATGAACAATTTGCCCCAACCATATTTCCAGCTCTGTATTTTGACCTCCACCAACTTTCATGAGCTTCTCATCTCAGTGATCCAATACCTCACTCTTACCTTTGGATCATCTTCCATGCTTGGCTCTTACAGACTGTTTCCATGGTGATATTCTTGGCTATCTTCTTAGACTAAATTTCTCCCTTGACTGTGCTGCCTTAGTTGGCCTTGTGCAAATTTTTCTCAAAGTCCTACACTCCCCCAAGACTAACTTTCTTGGAACAGATGCCAAGGTAACCCTTCAGCCATATATGCCCTATCCCTAAGAGCAGGAGTTTGGTAGATTATATTTATGAAACATTTCTCTCATCTTTGTTCTTCCCTCTATTCCCTGATCAATCTTAATCCAGGATTTTATTCTTTTTGCCTGGAACTATTATAATGGTCTCTGGCTAGTCTTTCCTTGTCTCCACACAGTCATCTGATTGCATTATTCCTCTGCTTAAAATCATTAACTGCTTTTTACTGCCTATAGATGAAAAAATCTGAATTCCTTAGCTTGCCATACAAATCCCTTCCTCTGGTCCCCATGTACCTTTCTAGTCTTTTCTGCAACCAATTTGTCCCCCAAAGTCTCCTTCTCTATTCCATGTCCCTCCCATTTCACCAGTCTTATCTGTTTCCAGATCTCTCTCTCCCTTTCACACACACACACACACTACACTCTGGCTACACTGAATCTGTAATGTCTTTACCCACCTTACCCACTTAAAGCTTCTTGAATGTGTAGCCCCAAAGTCCCCTGTTTTCTGTCATTTTCTCTGAATTTTTTTGCCCTAGGGAGAATTTATTACTTTCATCTGTGTATTTTATTTCATTTCATTTCATTTCATTTCATTTCATTTCATTTCATTTGGGAGAGAGAAACACAGATAGTAAGAGAGAGCATGAGCAGGAGGAGAGAGAGAAGCAGGCTCCCCACTGAGCAGGGAGCCTGATGCGGGGCTTGATCCCAGGAGCCCGGGATCATAACCTGAGCCGAAGGCAGATGCCCAACTGACTGAGCCACCCAAGTGCCCTCTTCTGTGTTTTTTAATTACAGCACCTAATATACTGTATTATAGTCATGCACACAAGTAGCCGTCTTCTCCATTATACTGCAAATTCTTCAAATGCAAGGACCAGGCTTGTTCCCTCTTTTTTCTCTAACAGCTAGTGTTGTGCCTGACAAATACAAAGCACTCCATGAATGTTAGTTGGGTGCATGGAATTGCTGCAATCTTTTTGGTCAGGGGTCTGCAAACTGCAGCTAGCAAACCAAATCTGGTCTACTGCCTGTTATTATAAACAAAGGTTTTCGGGCGCCTGGGTGGCTCAGTTGGTTAAGCGACTGCCTTCGGCTCAGGTCATGATCCTGGAGTCCCTGGATCGAGTCCCGCATCAGGCTCCCTGCTCGGCGGGGAATCAGCTTCTCCCTCTGACCCTCCCCCCTCTCATGTGCTTGCTCTCTCTCATTCTCTCTCTCTCAAATAAATAAATAAAATCTTTAAAAAAAAATAAAAATAAAAATAAAATAAATAAATAAAAAATAAACAAAGGTTTTCTTGGAACATAACCACTCCTACTCATTTACATATCACCTATGACTCTTTTCATGCTATAATGGTAGAGTTCAGTAGTTGCAACAGGGATGATAAGGTCTACAGAGCCTAAAATATTTACTATTTGACCTTTACAGAAAAGGATTTGATGACCCCCTGCTTCTGGTCACTGAAGAGTATTCTTAGTAAATGTTAAATGCAATTTTCTATAAAAAGTAAAATTTTTACCTTTGATACCATTGTTCCAATTTGTTCTAATTTGTTCATGCTGGAGCCCAGGGCTTTAACTGCATCAAGAGTAGAATGTTCCAGTAAGTGAGAAAAAATATTTCTGTCCAAGAATCTCTCCAGCTTCTCATTTCCTTCTTTGGGAGTTCTGTTCTCTTGCCATGAGGCCCTTCTCTTATTTTGCTGAACCATTGGATGGTTTGGAAAAAATTGCTCTGGAATCATAGGCTTAGAAGATTTAAAATAAGGCAAAATATTTCTCCTGGGAAATATGTTAAAAACTCTGTGTATTTATGGCTTTCCCTAGCCCAGATTCATCAGTCTAAAATAATCAGCCAGCGCCACTGGGAAGAGTAGGCTTCCCGGCTGATGCGGGAAGAGGCATATTCCGTGAACGCCTCGTGTCCTTACACGTTGCTTTGGCAGGGTGTTAATGGGATTACCCACGCTTCATTTGGTGAAGGCTTGGCCCAGAATATATATTTGGATTGTACCTGAATACCAAAGGAGAGCCTACTACATCATAAACATTCCTGAGCCCTTGCATGGATGTTAAAACCTTGGGTGCCTTTGTTGTGGTCCTTAATTCTGTTAATCGCCCTAGGTAAAGATTAGCTGCTCTTGTCAATTTAATTCAGCTTCAAACAAAGCAACAAGGTCACTATTTTTTCCCCTCCTCTCTCTCTCTCTCCCTCTCTTTGCCAGCAAACAGGATTGAGTTGTCATGTAGCTCTAATAGGCAGCGCGGGGAATCGTTAGCCCACCTCAACGCCCTGACTGATGGGCACTTCACTTCAATCATCTGCCTGAGCAGTAGTGGCCCAGTACTATTGACACTGTGTCAGTTTCGAGAGAAGATGCCTTAATCGGCCTCGACACCCTCTGCATTGATTTGACAAGTTGCCGTAATGACCTTCTTGTTTTTCTGAAGGATTACTGTTTACTCGGGAGGTGCTGCTGACTAAATATACTGCATCGTCATGGAAACGCTGATGGTGGAGGCTGCCCTCCCGCCAGGCCCGGGGGGAGGGTGACATTGATAGCAGACCGAATATTTCCATGAATTGGTCTGTCCCAATAGTGCTAATCCCAGCCCCACTAATCGGACCTACTCTGAAGAGCCAACTGGAATTAGGGACCAGCCTTGTCAGGTCCCCCATAAAAGACAGTTTGCTCCAAAATTCATTATTTTTCCAAAATTCGTGTTTGAGTTTTCCTTTCAGTGAGAAGGCACGGTTTGCTGTGACCACCTCCTGAGTGCACCTGGAACTTATTACCGTTTACATTTTATTGAAGGAGGCTGCCTCTTCCTGAACAGACACACCCTTGCACTAGAAGAAGCGGTAAGAATGGATACAAAGAAAACAACAATTTGAGCACCAGCCATGTACCTGGCAGTGGATTAGCACTGTTATGTTTATAAATAAAAGTTGCTCTGTAAATGTTAGCTATTATTATTATCTTATTTCGTTGATTCCAAGAAACAAGGTTTGCCCATCCTAACATTTCTGAAGTCAGAAATAGTTGTGACATAGTTGGAAGAAAACATTCTATTGATACCTTCTGGAGAGAACAAAAAACAACAGCATTAAAGTAACCTAGAATCAATATTGCAGATTTTTGCAATGAGTGTTTTATATGGATTACTTGTCTAAATCCTCAAACAATCTTAACAAAATTATACATTGCATTTGGCTGCAAGTAACAGAGACTTGACTACAGAGAACTAAGCACAACCAGATTTATTTTTCTCTCAAACAGCAAGAAGTCTAGAAGTAAGAGGTTGCTGGCCTTGTTTCAGCAACTCAAGAATGTCAAAGCCAAGGTCTCAGCAATTCTCTTTGTCTTTCCTCATGGCCCCTGGATAGCTGCTAAAGCTGAAGACATCACATCCTAATTGCAGATAGAAAGAAGAAATAAGGGGCACCTGGGTGGCTCAGTTAGTTAAGTGTCCGCCTTTGGCTCAGTTCATGATTTGGGGTCCTGGGATCAAGCCCTGCATCCAGCTCCTTGCTCAACAGGGAGCCTGCTTCTCCCTCACCCTCTGCAGCTCACCCTGCTTGTGCTCTCTCTCTCTCAAATAAATAAAAATAAAATCTTTAAAAAAAGAAAGAAAGAAGAAATAAAGGCAAAAGAGTATCAGTTACATCAGCCCCCTTCATAAGGATTCCTCTACATCACTCTTAAAAACTTCCACTTCTCTTGACCACCCCCATATGCAAGGAAGGCTCAGTCTTTTTAAAATCATGGCATATTGCCACCTCTACCAAAACTGGGATTATGTTACTAAGGAAAAAGAGCAGAATGGATATGGAGTTGGTCTCTGACTTACCTTATGAGTAAGGTATTACTATGTGTCCACTGTACATGAAATTGAAGCTTAAAGAGATTAGGTGATTGAAGCCTCACACCTGTCTCATGAAATAGATATTCTTATTCCCATACTACAGATAAAAGATAAACCAGGCTTACAGAAATTAGGTAACTTACTCTCATTGTCTTACATCTAAGCTACCCTAGAATTTTAATACCAGGTACTACACCACAAGTCCTTCTAGCAAAGGCTTATATTTAAAGGCAAGATAATTTGTGGAGGAACTGGCCTAGGAAACATGATCGAGAGTACGTTTTTCTTCTTCTTCCAGGGATCCAGCCAGAGGTCATGGGTAGAACCCATCTTCACAGATGTCTGTGATTTGTTCGATGTTTATCAAGCATGCACAGAATGTCTGGCTGCTTTTCCAAGAATCTTGGATCGAGACGATCTGCCCATCTTTTACTGCCTACTTTAAGGCTTACTGGCCATGCAAGTGTTTTATCTCTTGGGCTTTTGTTGATTTCTGCTTTCCCTGGGAAAATCCTGAGCAACTGCAGCTGTGATTTAGAGGATGCTTGGGAAAAAAGTAGTTGAGGCCTGGGTAAAGGGTAATGGATTGGAAAGTCCCAAGTGTAGTAAGATTGGGAGAGATGATTAGCTAAGGTAATCTGAGTCAAGGTACCTAGGTAGGTAAGGTAGAGAGGTAGTTTCTACTTCTGATTCCTCTTTTCTATGGGAGCTGCCCTCCCCACCCTATCTCTCAACACACACACACCATTCCATGTGGTTGTGATGAGGCTATTAATCATGGAACCCCATTTAGCCCTCTGGCCCTAAGCTGGGCTCAAGTCACTAGGCTAGACCGAAAGTGTAAATAGATCCAATGATTATCCCAGTGATTTGGGGTGTGACCCAAGTAAGGCCAGTCAGAAACCTCCCTGAGATTATACATATTGGCACTGAAAGAGTGGTTTTCTTTCTCTTCCATCATGAGCCTTTAGGGTAAAGGCCTGAGAATGCTAAAAACCATCTTTCTCACTACCTGGAAAGAGCTTATCTGAGAATGACACGAGCATACAGTGGAAAGTGAATCCAGACACAGCAAGATAGCCAGAGAGCCCTGACAATGTCATCTGAGCACCTGGATCTAGCAATACCTAAAGCTATATAACCTATTTCAAATTAGGTTGAACAGTCACAGCAACCAAACAACAAGGAAATTCAATGTCTGATGTAACTAGAACCTCTCTATCACCTTTGATAAAAATGATCCTAACTAATAGTCTAGGAATGAAGCACCACTGCTAAATAAGCCCAAAGCAGAGCCAACTAAAAAGTTTAAAGGAACATCAACAAGGCAGTTATGCAAGGTTGTATGGAGAACAAGTAAGGGATGGGTTGAGAAGGATGGTTCAAGACTGAGTTTGAGAACAAGGGAGATGAGATACAACTTTCCTTTACATCGTGACTGTATACACACACACACACACTCACACATACACACATATATATACATACACATATATACACACGTGCACATACATGCATATGCGTGGACATACACTGCATTATCTCAAGGATGTATGTGTGCATGTGTGTGTATGTGTATACTGTTATTTTTCAGATCTATTGAAGGGCTGTTGTGATTGAATTAGGAGTGCTTGGAGACAAATTTGAATTTTCTGAACGATCCTTTTTATCATTTTCTAAAGCAAAAAATACAAAGAGAAGATTCACACTACATCACAAAATGGTCAATGAATTTTTTTTGCTATGGTCTGGTGGCTGAGAACTCTCCCCTCCTCTTTTCTCCCAGAAAGAGCCTCAGACACACAAAAACTGATGCTGTGTCCCTGGTTCACAAAGCCACTTCTTTAAACTCTTTCCTTTAATGAGTTTAAAAATTCAATAATAACTATGCATATTGGAGCAGAAGCAGTTGTGTCATCTTGTTTCAGTTTTTCACTATGAAAATCATATATTTAAAAATATTTTCGTGGGAGGACACATGCATATTTCATATGCCGTCCTAGATGTGCTCTCTAGCCAAGTTGTCAGGAAGCAAAATATAGGCATATATGAAATGTTCAACTGGATCATATGCGACTTAGTCAAATAAATACCAAGATGACAGTCTCTAAAAGTGATTCACTGTAAAATTGCTAATAGACTGTACATTGTCTGTTAGGCCCACATTGTGTTTCCACTGAGTCAAATTAAAGGGTGAGGTAAGTTAGATTTGTGTGTCACTCTAAATTGAAACATGCTTCAATATGCTACTTGAGCATAATAAAAGAATCCCTATATACCACCATATGTTGGCATGGTAATGTATTAAGCCAAGATAAATGGGGCAGTCATCTGAAGCAGAAACTAATGATAGCCAAATCAGCAGTTAACAAGCTAGGGGCCTGACATCTATCAGGTTTTGAGAGAGAGAAAGAACCCATTTCTAAAAAGAAGAGTCACTTTTTTGAATGAGCAGAGGAAGCAACCGGAAGGAGGATTAGAGCTTCCTATTCACACTCGTCCTCCTGCCACCCCTCCCCCCAACAACCATGGCATCCTAGGATAACTGCCAGATGCCTTAGGGGTACTCAGCAAAATATACCTTTGTGGCAGAAAAGAAAATTCAAACAGCAATTCATGTTTCAAAACTTAAGTGTTTTTTTTTTTTTCTTGGTGTGTTTGGGGATTTTTGTTTCCTTGCCTTAGTTTGGTTTTGGTTTTGGTTTGGTCTATCTTGATGAAAGATGTGTGCTACTCCCGCCCCTCCAGACCAGAATGCTATCTCACTTAGGGAGCATGGTAGTGACATCGTGCTTCTTCCGGGTCCACAACCAAGCTCACTGACCCCGTAATTCTGCCTCTCCTTCCCCAACAGAAGCTAAAGCAGTTGTGCCTTTGGTGGCCTAGGGCTGCTCCTTCGATTCCTTTTTTCCATCCCCCTGTGCCAACCATCGTTCTTGGAGTTCACTCGTCTCTTTTTCTTCATGCTGCCTTTTTACTTATTCCTAAATGACCCACCCACTTAGGTGCCCACTCTCACATGCTACCCCTAAGATGTGGCTACTAAAGTTTCGTTGTCCATTTGTGATTGGGGCCATAAAACAACGCTGGAGAGAATGTGTATGTCCATCTCTGTGAGCCCCGAGGCAACTTTCACATGGACTGAAATGAACTGATCAATGAATATATCACATTGTGATATCTATGTGTATAGATGGTGCTGGACACAGCCGTGTCTGTATGTGTCTGTCACAGTCCAGTGCACAACCTCTATGCAGGGGAAGACATTTTATCAAGGAATGCTAAGAGACCCCTTTGCTCCCCAAGTCCCAGCCCAGGCCATGGATAACAAGTAGATATCCCATCAAACTCCTTTCTATAACTGTATTTATGAGGACTGTGATAGTAATGAATTATCTTTCCTGCATACACATTTGTACCTGAATAGGAGTTTTGCGGTGATCCCATAGATTAATAAGAGTGCTACACTGGTGGGATTTGGAACCCCCTGAGTAGCCAGTGGGATCTTCTAGTTCTCAAAACCATTTGCAGAAGCAGTCACCTATGTGGTTGCCATAAAGAGCTGGGTTTTATCATGGAGAAAGGCACGTCATGGACTTGTGCATGTTTATTATTCCCATGTGGCAAAAGAAACATGAGGTCAAAGCAACCTGGAACAAATTCTCTAAGACAACATGGAGGAAGGCCAGATAAGTGATTGGAAATCCAACTTGCCTTTCTTCTTTTTAGAAATGGGTTAGCAAGATCCCATGAAATTTCTTTTCACCCTCATCAGATGGTGATCAGAAGGACTGTTGATTTTACTTTTTGGAAACAACGAACCCTGTGTGGTAGCTCCGTGGAAGTTTTCATGGGGAATAAACTTCTCCTTGACTGGGTGAGAGCTGCATTAAATTCACCTGGCCCCTCAGCATCACCTCCTTTCCTTCACTTCAGAACACTTCCTGGTTCTGGCCATTACCTCCATTTCCCAAAGTGGCATCTGCCTATTGCCCCCAGGCCTATAGACATTCTCTCCTCCTGTCTCTTCACCTGCAAACCTCTCAACCAACGATAGTCTAGGTCTCAGTTTCTGTTCTCTCTGCTTACAACACTATCTCTAACTCCATGGTCCTCCAAGTGAGCTCCTCAGACCAGCAACACTGACATCATGTGGGAGCTTAATAGAAATGCAAACTCTTGAGCCCCTGTCTTGCTTACCCCTTTCAGAGCATGGAGACAAACAACCAAGCAGTCATCACTGATTGTGAGGCCTCACCCCATCAGTCTGGTTGTCCTTCAGAGCAGAGAATGTGCCCATTCTTGCTTGTATGCTTTGTATCCAGGTGGTGTTACTGGGGGGACTGACACATAGTAGGGGCTCAATAAATATGCATTGAATGAATGAACGATCCAACAGTGAATGAGAGGCAGAAGCGGAAGGTGCTCAGCTGTCCAGGCTCTGGAGCCACATCAAATCCTGGCTCCTCCATTCCTGACTGTGTAGCCCTAGACAGTTACGCTCTATGCTTCTTTTTAGAACAGGCACGGTAATGGCCCCAATTTTGTGGGCTTGGCACATAGATTTGGTACATTAATACTGGTAAAGTACTTTGAACAATGCATGGCATCCAGTAAGCATCCACTCTTATGAGTATAAAAAAGGATTTTAACTCTCACATATTCGTGTTGCCAGAGGATTTCACTGGATTTCCCCAAAGGATACTTGGAATTAGAAGATATATTCTATGATTCTCTGTCTTGGTACTTTTCGACACAGCATCTGAAGAGCTTCTTCTAGTGATGTTGTTTTCCACCCAAGTAATGGTTTTTATAAATCCAAAGCTAAGTTGAGGGGAGCAGGGATTTGCTGACCAGCCCCTCTCCCGCCCCTTTCACCTCCCTTTCCTCCAGCACTTTCTTCTCCTCTCTTTTCCCTCTTTCCCCTCGTTTCTTTCTCGTCCTTCTGCCCCTCTCCTCTCTCTGCCTCCCATTCTTTCCACTCACAGACTAATGACTTCTTCCTTGCTCCTCCTCTCTCTTCCCCCATGCTTCGGGAGTTGTCACAGCTGGTTTGGGCCAGAACTTTTAAATGCCACAAAGAGTCTGCCATGATTTGTAAGTGACTCTTAACTGTGCATAGTTTTTAGCCCAAATGAATATGCTAAGAAAGTGGCGAGGGCAGGGCAGGGGGAGGAATTAGTGCAAATGAAGTCCTCAGAGTGATTTTGTTCATCAAAAACCTGCAACTGAGCTTCTTTGCTGTGCTTCCAGCTGAGGGCATCTTGCTACCAAGCTGTCCACACAGCAAAGGCAGGATGGGGTGCCCAGGGACTGTCTTCCATGTTCCTGGGACCCCAGCCCCGGCAGCAGGATGCCAGTCTCACCGGCTCCAGTCAGCCATGCCGCTGCCTTGCATCAGCTGATCCCACCACCCAGGTGGCACGGAGGGAGCCTACCATGGAAAGAGCTAGTGATCTCCCCGTGGGCCAAGGCTGGCTCAGCCCCTCATGTGTACTGAAGAGATGATTCTGATGACCTCAGAGATTCCCTCAAAGTGGGAATTCTGCGACTATGTTAACTCTTGACTCCAAACTCTTGCGGGAGGGAATTGGAATTCTGCTCTGTTCTAGGTCACCCCGCCTAACGCCTCTAACCACTGAGGCCCTTCTCAATGGTCTGAATCCTCTCAGCCCTCTGGCAGTCAGGCTCGCCTCCTCTGAGTTCTACGTTGGCCCTGTACTCTTTTTCCTAGTCTAAACAATGAGCCAAAATGCCTCTCTCTGAAGTGGCCAAGATTGTGGGGCATTACCCACCCAGGCCAGCCAATGGTGGCTCACAGGCTCAGCTGGGGCTGGGGCTCAGCCTAGGAGGGAAGTGAGAGCGACGATGATGGACCATGCCCCTCCTTGCTTTCCCTCTCAGCCAAGAAGCCCTCTCTTCCTCCTGGGATGCAGCCTCCTCCCTTAAAAGCGAAACCAAATCGGTGCCCCTTTCTCTCCTCCAGCCAGACAGGTGACTCCTGCCGGGGCAGGAAGGGAAAACAGGCATTGTCTGCATCTACCTCCAGCTCCCCTTCATTTCACTGAGCTCACACGTTCCCTCTTCATGTCACTGAACATGTTATTTATCGATCCTGCTGACAGCAGCAGTAAATAGAGCCTGGGCGGTTTTACATCGCTGATGAGAAGGCAGGCTCCATAACTCATCAGGCCCAATCTGATTCCACATCAGTCCTCAGCCCTTTTTTCTCCTCTGTATCTCATTACAGAAATGGGAATTAATACACATGGACAGAAGAGAAATGAGTTCAGCTGCTCTTAGGGCTTTTGTGGGAAGCAAGCATCCTCAGTGGCTCCTTAAGAAAAATTGACGGATGGGTCAGCCCGGTTGTGTGTGTGGGCCCGCCCTCATCGAGGCCCATTAGCTGTGTCCTGATGGTAATAGACTGTGGGGGTCATCACGCATCTGGGCTGGAGCCGAGACTGGGGGATTACCATACAGACAGAGAGCCCCCAACCATTCTTCTGAATCTCAGGGTATAGCTGTGGGCCATGGGTGCCCTGAACCAGAAGAGAAAATGGTGTATTTTCTTGGAATGCCTATTTTACTTCAAGATTTAAGCAGTAAATGTGTATCAAAATAAACACATATATTTTAATGTGGAGTTGGTTCAAATGGATGTAAATTTTAATGGGAAACTTTGAAGAAATTTCCCTCTTATGATGAGCCTCTTGGAGCCATGCTTCAGACCCTTGGTGACGGGCAATCACTTTACTCTAGCTTTGGGGCTTTCTCAAATAACACATTCGCAAAAATGAGTTAACTTATTTATCCTACTCTTCTGAAAGCACTGTACTGAAATAGGGGCCTTGCTTTGTGGAGTGCAACCCACAACGACAGACAGTGAGTCTATACCGAGAGACAGGGTATTGAGTGGGGTCCCTGCTGGCTGTAGGATGGGAAACCTGAGATTATTTTCCATGCCCATCCCTTTGTTGCTGGACTGCAGGCACCTAGCTCCCTCCGCGCCACCCCCCCCCCAAACTTGCTTTCCTCCTCTATTAAATGCAGATGGTGGTAACTGCCTGCCTGGGTCTTTGCGGGCATTAATTGAGACAATGGGGGGAACTTTGCTTGTCAATATTCTTGTAAGTGGGGGCACCTGGGTGGCTCAGTCATTAAGCATCTGCCTTTGGCTCAAGTCATGATCCCAGGGTCCTGGGATCAAGTCCCACGTCGGGCTCCCTCCTCAACGGGAAGCCTGCTTTCCCTCTCCCACTCCCGCTGCTTGTGTTCCTGCTCTCGCTATCTCTGTCTCTGTCAAATAAATAAATAAAATCTTTAAAAAAAAATATTCTTGTAAGTGGGATTTTCTGCAGTACAGAATCGTCACTGATTTCTGATGGCAGGTACATCAACACTGTAGGGACATGTGAAAAGACCACACATCATAAATTGTCCCACTGTGTAAAACACAGTTGGTAGCATTGCTGAGCACCTGGTGGTTGAATGAAGACCAGAAACTGGGGAATACTAAGTGGGACTAAAGATGAAACTGATCTGAGGAACTCTACGTCTAATTGAGAACATTAGACAAGTGTCACCAATGTGGGACAGCTAGCAAGCAATAGGAAGAATGTCCAGGTGGACTGTGTGTTCAGACTTTAAAATAAAAAACCAGTCACAGGAAAGTTTTATGGAGACCTAATGTATGTTTGTCCAAAGGACTTTACCTATAGCTATCATCTTAAAACTCCTAACATCCAAAATTTGTCTTTATTTTATAACTGAAGAATTGAGCCTTAACAAATGAAGAGGCTTGCCTACGATCCTGCCATGTCTGCACCCAGATTTGGGTGACTTCAAGGCCCATGACTAAGGGGCTTTCCCAGGGAGCCATGCCATGTTGGGAGCGGGTGCATAAAGGTTTCTGAGAAAGCTCGAATTCCTCTACCACCGACACCCTGAGCACTAGGGCTCCCAGACTCCTCATTGTGCCTCAGTTTCTTCATTTGCACAATAAAGGGATTGACTTAGATGATCTCAAACCTGAGATTCTAGATTACCTGTGAAAAGGGAAATGAGGTGGATTTAACCTCATTCTAGAGAAACTTCTGGTATGATTTGAAGTCTTTATTCTAAATAGAATGAAGAAGGGCATGATACCACACTAAACTAGGTCTCATTTATCTCTCAGGAAATGATGCCTTTATTTTGGAAAAATAGATGTAGTAAAAGAACAAAACAAAACAAAACAAAATCCTCAACTCATCCATTGCTTTAAATAAATGTTGAATATATGTGTATTATATATACAATATATATTAATATGTGGGCATATATACATGTATTCAAATATAAAATATAGATATCCATATGTAAGGTATATGGTATGTACATACATAAGTCTGTGCATATGCATACAAACGTATCATTATTATCATTGTAATTTTTATGAACCTATTTTAATTTTAGAGTGACTTTCCTTCTTCTATACTTGGAGCTTGGAGCTCTGAGTAGGGAGACATCTGAAAAATCCCAGCTTTTACTCCTTTCTTTGCCAATCTTTAGAAGCTGTTGCTACTTGTTTTCCAGCTATTTCATAGTTCCTAACTTTGCTTAAAAGCATTTCTAATTCCTCACATTTAAAAGTGGATTGCAAATGAAGTTTAATACGGAATGTTTTGTACCACGAAAACTAATGCCCCGTTTTTCCCCCCTAATGAATGCCAAAATCATCACAGACTCAAGGCTCATGAATAATGTATATCATCCAATTAAGTGCAAATGCTGTTCAGTTCTTACAACGGGTATGTGATGCCAGTTCTGGCCTTGGAATGGGCACTGAGGCTGGGGCTGGGAGAAAGGGCCGGGGAGGGTGTGTGGTTGTGGGCATGTGTGTGTGTGTGTGTGTGTGTCTGACAGCTAAGCCCCCACCAACTGTAGCCTGTTCATTATGCCCTGGGAGTTAAACTTCCCATGCTCGAGTCCACAGAGACGTGTTTTTTCCGACCATAAATAGAACTCATCTTAAATATCTAAATCCCTAGTCCTTACCAGCCTGGGAGCTCTGGCTTGGTCATGCTGTCCTCTGCCTGTAAACCATCAATGCTAATTGGGCAGCTGAACTCTCTCCCCAGGCTGGACTGCTCCAGAAGGTCAGCTTCTGGAGGCCCCCTTTCCAAGGAAGCTACAACTGTGACTTTGTGGGTACCTCATTTTATTCTTTTGGCTCCTGATCAAGATGTCCTTCTTCATCAAGAGAACCTGGCAGCCTTTTGCAAGACCGCTGAATCAGGTGTGTTCTCAATCTTCCACTGCCAGAAGCACAGGGCCCCGAAGACATAATATAAGTCATTACTTTCCCAAACCCAGGAAAGGTGGTCATTTCACATATCTGAGCCTCAGGTTTCTGATCAGAAATAGAGGATGGTAACATCAATTGTTGTATCCCTGGGCGGGTGTATAGATCTGGGTGGATATTATCTGTCAATCCTGAAGCTTCGTGCAAATGTTTATAATTACCCTCTTTGCTTTGAGTACAGAGACATCCTCACTTACAGCTTCATGACTGGACGTGACAAATCTCCAGGACCTGGGCTGGTCTGAGCCTGATTAATGTTGTTCGTAAAAATATTCATCCATCAAGATTTCCATTTGTAGCATTTAGTTGTGCCAAATAAGAGCCAGCCACTTGTTTCTTAGAATTACACCATCTAATAATGAATGCTGGAGACAGATTTTTTTTCAGCCTGAAATCTCTTCTTATAACTCAGGGCTGATGAGTGCTGCCCTACATTTCTCGATGGATCCAATTTAACACCAGACGAAGCAGTGACTCAGACTAACTTAAATATCTCAAGACGAGTTTCACCTCTTCCTCTGAGGCCGTATCAGTTCAATTGCATAAGTGCAAATTTATTGAAAGTGGTTTGGTGCTTAGCTTTTCTCTATTGGCAGTAATGGAGTTTAAATTTATAGCAGGCTGATGAATTTCAGATAAGAGAACCATTACCTTACAACAACATTAAGGAAAAATATATAACTCCGATTGCTGAACTTCGAATGCGTATTGTTTGAATGAGGGGAGATGGATGAGGTAGGCTGACATTAGCAAATGCAATTCCTTTCCATCCTCACGGTGCTAGCCCAGGAGTTTGAAAGCATGGCATATTCCAGAAAGGGCTTGGGATAGTTATGCATTACAAGTGCATTATAACAAAATAGCAGGAGTAGGATATCATCTAGAGGTGAGGGATTTTTCCTTCTCTTTAGTAATATAATTGGAGGTGTCTTTTGGCAATGCACCAAGGCTGTTATAGGCCTTAGGTCATTCATTTGGTACTTGTAATGTGCTTCTCCCATATGTTATTTTCCTTTTACTACATGGTTTTGTCTTCCCACGGAGTGGGACTCTGGCATCATGGAGATGAAAATGAAGGATGCCCAGGACGAATGAGCAAAGCCTCAGAGAGATTGAAAGAGGCCTGGACTTCTCTGTTTCCTTAAAGCTCCCGGTATGTGAAAAAAATACAAAGAAATACTGAAACAGAGTTATGAAAGTCATGTTATATGTTTAACCGGTTATGCTAAACAAGTTAACTCTTTAAGTTAAAAAAATACGTATTGTGCAGGGTGCAGAGGGGGCTCAGTCATTTAAGCATCTGACTCTTCATTTCAGCTCAGGTCATGATCTCGGGGTCATGAGTTCGAGCGTTGCATTGGGCTCCATTGGGCTGGGCATGGAGCTTACTTAAAAAAAATGTGCTATGTCTGAGATAATCACCAAATTGATAAAATGGGGGTTATGGAGACTATTTTTCTGAAATTTAACACAGGTTTCTGGTGATGTGATGAACCTTGTTTTTTCTCCAAATCTGCCATGCATCTTGGCAGTTGTATGAATAAGTTCATTTGGAGATACAGTTGAAGTCTAAATGTGAGATCCTTTGTGGGTTTGCATGTCACAAAGCCTACCTGTAAAACCCTTCGCACCCCATTCCCCTACAGACCAGAGTCTTCCAAAAAGTGTCATTCTTGGGCAAGTCCTCCTTGGCTCTCACCCTCCTCATTGATAAGAGGCACATGTGTCCGTGGCAGCACAGAGGTGGGGGACGGTCAGCACTGCAGTGGTACTGGTGAGACCCCAGACCCAAATGCCTCCATCCATTTCCTCAAGAGGAGAGACCTTCCCACTGCTGGGGGAGGAGGGTCTCTAACTCCAAAGCCTCCGAGGAAGCCAGGCACTCTTGGGTGGTTTCTCTGTTTTCTTCACTCAGTCTGAAGTCTGCAGTTGGCCTCGCACGGGGCCTACTAGCCTCAGCTCGCCCCGAGGAGGAAAAGAAATAAGGAAAAGGACATTTCATTTCCTCCGTCTCCCTGAGAAGGCCGTGGCCTGGGAGATGAAGCCAGAAACGCGGTCTCTGTCCCAGCACTGCAGGCAGGGGAGAGAAGTGTAGGCGCCCACATAGGGGCCTTTCTGTGTGGCTTGCACGCTCTGTTCTAGAACACCAGAGGCAGTCCAGCACTTAAAATGCAGTTAACTTTAAGAGAGAAACCTCAGTGTTCTGTAAGTAATACCAGAGGGATTTGTGTGGACTGAGACGTTTGCTTTGTAGTTATACACACAGCAAATTTGAAAGAAAAGGGGTTGAATTCGGTTGGCTAGTTGTTTATTTGGAAAAGAATGGGCTATTAACGGAACTCAACAAAGTCTGAATGAAATTAAATAGGCAAACAACTTGATGTTGTGCCAGCAATCTTCTCAGCTAACAAACAGCTTTTGGTGCAGACCAACGCTTGGAAAGGTTCATACTGTCATTCTGGGCCGAAGCAATCAACTGTGGTCCCTTGTTGTAACAGCACAACAGAAAAGACCCAGACTAATGCGGCCTTCAGTGGAAAACAGTATTTCAAATGCAAATTGCAGAACAGCGTCCAGTGTTGCTCCAAGAACGTCAATTACAATTTTAATTTGGAGTCTCTGAGGCTCTATCAATAACCCTAAGTTGTTTGTTTGGTTTTTGTTAATGTAAAGACAATGGCACGCATCAAAATACTAAAAATAAAAGTAACAACGTCACATTCCACTTTGATTCACAGACTCATATAATTTTAAAAGTGGAAGAAAAATGAGAGATCATTTATTTCATTTCTCTTATTTTACAGATGGAGAAACTGAGGCCCGCAGGATGACCCAAGGCACAGTCTCCGGGGTACACTTTCCAGCTCATTCTTCCCGAGTGTCTTGGCTGACAGAAACTGACATCCCAAAGCTTCAGAATTAGGAAGGACAGCTTACTTTTTTTGGTCCCATTTTAATTTTTCTCCAAACTCATAAAATATGATTAGACTGCTTTTTAATTTTTTCTGAAAAGCAGGAGATCGTAAGATTGATAAATAGTTTAATGTGAACCTGATGGCTTGATTAATTAATCACCAAGCTGAGGAACCACTACAATTCATATGTCAATTCAGACTATTTTCGGGAAATGATTTGAATCAATTGCTAATGAAATTGAGAAATTTAGGAGCCACTTTCTGACTTCCAAATGACAGGGCTCATATTTAACTCAAGAGACATGACAGTTAATGACAACATAAAAAGTGCCATGAATTATTTTCCAGATCATGGGAAAATTACAACATCTCTCCATTGAAACAGCTCTCAGCTCATCAACATGAAAATAAACAGCCTTAATCACATGCTAACAAATCTTAGATGCTGTTTAAAATCTAGCTTCTTTTTGAAATAAACAAAGACCATAATCCTTAGGAATAATTGTAATATTTCATAACCTCTTCCTTAACACAGAGTGATAGATGAACCTAGTCTAACTAATATTACAGCTGAAGCCTATGGAAAAAAAAATTGGATCATCATTCTTAGATCTAATTACTTTAAACCCTTAAAATAGGTTGAGTTGAATTTTTCTTTTCTGCTTTAATTCATAGACTGAGCTTTCTAGTCCTGTTTATGTTTAAAAGGGATTTCTTTCCATAACTTTTCATTTACATCCAAACTCTTTAATTAATTTAAAGTTTCATCTGGATATAACAAGACAGTTATTGTGTCATAATGAAGTATCAATGAGAAGTGCACTGATCAATATTTAATCTAATTAAGGTGTATACAAGGCAATGTTATTATGTAATTAACTCAAAACAGCATGAGTAATACATGCATGTTTAAATTTTTATTAATATATTTGTTAAGAATTTTTAGATCATGCTGTTTTATGGGCTTACTTGAGAGATATAAAATTAAAATGTTTGTCAAGATGCTACTGGAGCAACTATTAAATGTGGTTCTTAATCATCTTAACAGTCCTTGAGGTTCCCTTGCAGTTCTAATAGTCTCACTAAGGATGAAAGATGATCTTGCCACAAATAAGAGTCCACATGTAAAACCTTTCTGGAATTGTCTTTTTGGTGTTTTTTTTTTTTTTTTAAGTTCCCATGCCGCTTTGCAAGAATGATATGTACCAGGGCTTATAGATGCAAGAAAATTTGAAATATGTTAATATTTTTAGGAACATTCTTTAAAGAGCTATATGTTGCTAGAGAGAAAAATTTATTGAACAGTAAATATCACTCGATTACTCTGTACCCGTCTCATGGGATTTTAATAACACAGTTTCACAAATTCCTATCAAATTGCAACTTGGGGGGTGGACTTTGGTGGGACAGTGATTATCTCATACAAAGACCAGAATCAATTGCTATGATTTTCAGAGCTCCAAATACACACAGTTTCAATATGGGAAAACACTTAAACAAGGGTCCTTTAACCAAATCCAGGAACAGGTCACTATGCATAGACATTAACATGAGTAGTGCTATAGAAGTATATTTGTACAGAGTAAATTATGGTGAAGAATGAGTCCAAAGTTACAACACTGAAGCTCTTTTTTAAGGGTTATTGCTAAAAATTTGCAATTACTCATGATTCCCTAAATTCCATAAAGCAAATCTAGCTCTTGAACCGGAAAACCATCGACTGGAATCTACCCATTTCATATACAAGTAGATGTGTTTAGAGACTCTCTCTTGGGTCCCTGTAGCTGCTGGAAAGCCCAAAACACTGGGAGACTTTATCTAAATAAATATAAAGATCACACTTGATGGAATGATGATTTTATTCCAAAGGCTTCCATTGCTTCCCTCAATCCTGCCATTTTATTGTGGAAAGAATATAGGAGTTACTGGGACAATTTATTTTGCTCCACCATTCCTAGTATGTATTTCTTGCCTAAATGTGGAAGTGGCATTTCTATGTTTTTATCTCTGTGAATGAGGGAGTGAGGGATAACTCATACCGTATGATCCCCCATCTCTCCTATGAGTGATGATAACAACAGGGTTGAGTCATCATATATTATATACACAACATATTTTTCTTCCTCTCTCTTGAGAAGGGCGGCAAATGTTGAAGATGACAGTTACAGAAGATGAAAAAGCCATAAAAGGTGTGGGATAAAGATGTTCCAAAGAGAAGTAAACTTCTAAATACTTTTGTGTGACTATGTTAGTAATGAAGCCATCGATACACATGTGGCAAGCTAACAAGGATGGCTGAAAACGATTACACTCACCTCTATGTTTTTGTGGGGTTTTTAAACCATAGTTAGAAATATCTTGAGTCCACAGTTCCTACTGTGTTACAAATCTTTTCTAGCTAGACAGCTTTTAGGACTAAGCAGTTGTTAAGGCAAGTAAGGGAAAGATTCACAAAGCCCTTCGTTCTATAGGCTCATGTGTGATCCCAGCTCGACGGAGGGGGCTAAGGGTTCTGCAATCAGTCTTGAAGCAAGCCGGCAGCCTGCACGTGTGTGTACAGGGGAAGGAAGTTAACAGCCTCTTCCCATACTGTCTCCGCACAGCAATGGTGAAATGGGGATAATGCGATTTGTTTACCCTTTGAATATCAAAGCTGAAATGTTAAAGGTTCTTTGCCAATAAGGGAACAAACAATCTTTAATTTCAAGGAACAGGTAACAAAAAAACAGAATAAAAAGTGGGAATTTCGGTCAGGAGCGAAGAACACAGCTAGGTTATTCAGGAGACTTTCCTCATGGAGCCACTTCTGACTTTGATGGAATGAAAGTTTTCTGAGTGGTCTCTTATATTATCCTCAGCTTTTTCTTCCCAAAGAAAAATGGTTCTTTACTTTCTCTGTCATTCCTGAGCCTTTCTTTTTTATTATTATTATCAGCTTTATTGAGGTATATTTTACCTACAAAAATCATCAATTTAAAACGTACAATTATATGAGTTTGGCAAATACAGATAGTCATGTAACAACAACAGTCAAGGTCTGGAGTAATTTCACCACCTCACAACTACCCTCTGCCTCTTTGCTGTCAGTCCTTCCCATGCCAGCCCAAGGTGACCTCTAGACTTCTTGCTGTCACTGTAGTTCTTTTTGCCTTTCCTAGAATTTTATTCCAGTGGAATCATACAATATGCAGACTTTTGTGTCAGGCTTCTTTCACTTAGCATAATACTTTTAGGATTCATCATGTCATTGATTATTTCAAACCGCTACATAGTATTCCTCCAATGGACATGTCACATTATGTTAACCCATTCACCGATCTACATACCTTTGGGTTTTTCCAGTTTTGAGCTATTAAGAATAAAGCTGATATGAACATTTCGGTACATGTCTTCCATACATATGAAATAAACAGACATATGTTTTCATTTTCCTTGAATAAATACTCAGAAGTGGAAACACTGGGTTGAATGGCAAAGGTATGCTTACCTTCATTAGAAACTGCCAACAATGTTTTTTTAAAGTGGCGGCATAACTCTGTGTTTACACCAGCAATGAGAGGTGTAATTGCTTCACATCCTCACCAACACTTAGGTTGTTGGTCTTTCATTTTAGACATTCTATTCTACTGGATGTATAATATCCAGTAGAAATTTCACCTGGTTTTAATTTCCCTTTCAATTTTGTAAGGATACTTAGCATGTTTTCATGCCTAGTCATATATACTCTTTGGCAAAATAACTGTTCAAAGCATTTGCTGTTTTTAAAAAGTATTTTTTCTTACTATTTTATCGTGAGAGCTCTTTACTTATGCTGAATACAAGTTCTTTATCAGATATGTTTTGCAAATGTTCTCCCAGGATGTACTTGCTCTTTTGTTTTCAAAATAGCATATTTCTTAATTTTGATGAAGACCACTTCATCATTTTTTTTCTTGTTATGTTTCATGCCTTTTTTGTGTCCTAGAGAAAGCTTGGCTTAACTCAAGGTCACAAAAATGTTCTCCATTAGATTTTTCTAGAAATTGCATAGTTTTCTCTCTTTAGTCCTATGATCCATGATGACTTATTTATTATATATGGTGTGAGATAACAGGGGAAGTTAATTTTTTCAGTGTGAGGTCCAGTTGTTTCAGGACTATTTGATAAAAAGAATTTTCTTTCTCCCATCGAATTACCCGGCAGGTTTCTTGCAAAACAATTAACCATATAGGTGTGAGACTATTTCTAGACTGTCTGTTCTATTCTATTAAATTATTTGTCCATCACACTGTCTTAATTACTGTAGCTTAATAGTAAGTCTTGCCAACAGGTTACATACTCCAATGATCCTCACTTTCAAAATAGTCTTCACTATTCTGGCTTTTGCATTTTCATACAATTTAGAATCAAATCATAAATTTCTTTAAACATCCCATTGAGATTTTGATTGAGACTATTATTTCATTGAATCTCGAGATTAATTTTGTAAAATTTGGCATTATAACATTATTCGGTTGCCAGATGTATGAATACTGTACAATCCTCCCTATAGTAGTTGGTGGTTTCAACACACAGCTCTTGCACAGATTACTTTATATTTATCTCTATTTAATGTTTAATGTTTATCTCTATGTAATGTTTAATGTATATTGCAAATGGTATTATTTTTAATTGCAACTTCCAATTGTTGATTGCTATTATATAGAAATTTAATTTTGTATATTGACATTATATTCTGCCATCCTACTTAAATCACTCTTTAGTTTGCCTAGCTTTTTGTAGATTTCTTGGATTTTCTACATAAATGATCCTATTGTCTGCAAATAAGTATAGCCTTCCTTATTCCTTTTAAATCTGTTCACTTTTCTTTTTCTTGTTGTATTGCACTGGGTAAGATCTCCCATACAACATTAGACAGAGATAATGACAGCAGACATTCTTGTTTATTTCCTATCATAGGCATGAAGCTTTCAGCCTTATGAATGATATCAGCTGCAGGTTTTTCATCAAGTTGAGGAACTTTCCTTTCTACAGCTGAGAGAAATTTTAAATCATAAGTAAATGGAGAGGTATATTATATTCATGAATCTGAAGACTCAATATCCTTTAGGTATCAGTTCTTCCCATAATGAGCCAAAGATTCAATGCAATTCCAATCAAATTTTCCAAATGCTTTTCAGCAGAAATTGAAAAGCTGTTTGCAACATTTTCATGGAAATGTAAAGGACCTAGAAATGTTAGAACAACTTTGAAGAAGTTTATTTGAAAATTTGGAGGAACTGTACTATCTGACTTCAAGATTTATTATTAAAGAAAAAATTTATTATGAAGTTGCAGTAATCAAAGAAGTGTGATAGATGAACAATGGAACAGAATAGAGAAACTAGAAGTAGACCCCCCATAGATATGGTTAGTTGACTTTCAAAAAAGAGGGAAAAGTTATTTGGTGGAGAGTAAAGTGCCATTTTAACAAATGATGCTGGAAAAAGTTGGCATCAATATGCAAAACAAAACAAAAACAAAACTTTAGTTCATATCTTGCAATATTTACAGAAATTAAATCACAGTGTATTATGGACCTAAATGTAACACCTGAAACTATAGCATTTCTGGAAGAAAATGTAGGAGAAAGTCTTTCTTAGCCACAAGGAGAGAAGCCATAAAAAAATGATAAATTAGACTACATCCAAATTAAAAACTTCTGCTCTTTGAATGATACTATTAAGAGAATGAAGAGACAAGACACAGATTGAGAGAACATATTTGCAAATCACATATCTAAATTACAGGACTTGTATCCAGAATATATAAAGAACTCCAAATATCTCATTATAAGAAACAAATAATCCAATTCTAAATATCCACAGACTATTAAAAGGATAGAACAGAAGTCCCAACATGTAATAGATGTTGTGGAGGAAGGAATAGAGAGAATGAAGGGAAAATAATATTCCAAAAGATCACAGATAATTTCTAAACACTTAAGAAAGACATGCATTTAAATTAAGAGGGATGACAGAGCAAAACTAAAATACAAACTACAATAGCACCAATGCTATGTTGACATACTATAGATCCATCCACCTCAGGGCATGAGCGGTAAAGAGAAAATCTACTTATCTTCACATCTTTGCCTCAGAACCTACTTTAAGAATTCAGGTAACACTAGATTTGTCATAATATTGGCTACAAGAAGACAGTGGAGCACTTACAAGTGCTCAGGAAAATACTTTAATTCTAGAAATCTATACTTACACGCATTGTCCTTTCAGGGTGAGTTTGGGCACCAAAGGTCTATAACTTCAGACCGTTTCTGAAAATAACTGCTTCTCAGAGGATGAACTACATCAGGAAAGAAAATGAATCCAGAAATAAGCAGGAGTATGCAGGATGATACAGTCAACAGAGAAGGGAGAACCACTGGTTGTCAGGTCTAAGTAAGTATTTAAAAAAAAGAATTTTAACAATAATATGAGCTCTAATTCCAGGCAGCTACCACATGGGCCTTGGTAGAAGCTAGGGGAAAAAATGGGGAAAATGAAAGTGTTCTATGGTTTTTACACTGCTCTGGAGGAAACAGTTACTAATTAACTGATTCAAGACTTTAAAATAAATAAAAACTATAAATAATTATAGAATTGCTTCACATAGGGACTGCTCAGTGAATGATGTTTTGCCATAACAGCTCTTGACAAAGTTTACCATTTTTTGGATACAACTTTTTTTTTTGGTATAATAACTTTTTCACCTAAAACACACTGAGTAAATATACTTTAAGATGTGGTATTTCAATGGTATATTTTTAAGCAAAGACACATTCAGCAATTTATTAGACACACTTTCTAGTCAGAGAATATCATATGGAACAAATTTAAACTACAGGTCATGGTTCAATGAACCAAAACATTTTTATTTGTGAATATATGCCAAGTGAGAAGGATAAAGAAGTGCTTCCTCTTCATCTCTTCAGTCTGTTGAGTATGTGGGCTTTTTCCATATGTTTCAATGTGTTTTTGGATTTAGCCTTCATTTTCTTAAATAGATGTTTTTCTGTCCTTTGATTTTATTTATAAGAGCTTGCAAGATAAAACATGAACTCCAAAATGTTAACTAAGAAAGAGGTATAGAATGATGAGTGCACCTTCCAAAAAGTAACTCCTTGCACCTCTCCTTCATCATCTAGCACCCATTCTGGAATTTTCTCTTCATCTTACAGTCAGCACAACAAACCTGTATTACATTATGTATCTTATTGGTTTTAATAATTGCTTCTATCTTATATGAAGTTATTTGACTTGTTCAATTTACATATCTTTCTATTTGTGCAAATTGTGTGGGTCTCTCGGATTGAAATGGAGCACATCTACTTTTTTTTTCATTAAAATTGGTAGACACGAGTCTGTCTCTTTCAGCTCTGACACTTAAGGAGCTTGCAAGTTACCACTTTCATCATTACAATAAAAAGCTGGGCAAAGTAAAAATCAACAACTGTTCTTAAACCTATCACAGAACTGAGGTATTAGAGCAAACTGCTGCTCCAGAATCTAGAGACGGGGGCATCCAGAGAGATACAGCACTAGAGATATACTTACCTGGGGCTGAAGCCACTGGAAGCCATAAATTAAAGCTACTTCCTTTGCTAGTAATTCTGACAGACTGCTGTAGTCTGAGTGCTAACTAGCAAGATCATGACAAATTCCTGGATGCTACAATCAGAGAGCCCACACACTTTCTTGGGTTTTCCTTCCAGGAAACCCACAGATTCTCACAGTAAGGATCCAAGAAACATCTTCTATGGTGCTGACAGGGGGGAGAGGAAAAACAGCAAAGGCAATCCTCTCCTTACCTTTTCTATAATAAAGGCTTATTTAATCTCTGGGATGAAATACTTCAGCACAGAGCAATACGGAAACTTTATCTCACCTGGGGAAAGAGATGTCCTTTCCACCACACTCTCTTCTAGCACTTGTATTTCACCTGAGGGAGGAGAGGAAAAGTTAATAGGGACAGAGCGTAAGAAAATGTCTTGGAAGCTTGGTACAGGGAAGGTGGGGGGAAGCTGCATGCCTTGAGGAGGGACGGAAACACTCATGAAGGCCACACCATGAGACAGAGGTCCACTAAATGACTGAGGTGTCTTCCCTCCCCCACACCCAACCACCACACCAGCAAACCTTTGGGATAACAGAATTATAGCTGAGAAAGCTGTAGGACGGAGACTGCCTCTGAGAAGTAATCCAAAGAGAAGGCTTAAGGCCAAGGGAGGAAACAAAAGCAGTGATGCTAGAGGGCTCTGGACTCTCTACTCCCTATGGCTACAACAAACATTAAACACAGCCCAACTCATAGCCAGATTAATATAAATCCTCCACCCAAAATGTCTATTACTTCAGGAGTTACTACTGATACATGTCGACTTTCAGCAAAAAATCGAAAGGCCTATCAAAAGGCAAGAAAAAACAGTTTGAGGAAACAAAAGCAATCATCATAACCATATTTCAGAATTAACAGATAAGGAATTTAAATTAACAGAAAAGGAATTTTAAGTAACTATAATTAATCTGTTAAGGGTTCTAATGAAAAAGAAATAGACAACATACAAGATCAAATGGGTATTTTTAGCAGAGTGGTGAAAATTATTTTAAAAAATCAAAAGAAAATATTAACACAAAATCAAAAACACAAAAATAAAGAATGTCTTCGACAGCTCCCAACTGGACTCGACACAGCCAAAGAAAGAACCAGTGAACTTAAAGATAGGTTAATAGAAACTTCCCAAGTGAAACACAAACAGCAAAAAAAGTTGAACAGAATATCCAAGAGCTGTGGGATCCAATTCTCACAAGCCAAGACTGTTAAAGAACATCCCAAACCTATAGTCATTTGTTTTGCGATCCAGTTGGGCTGAGCTGTTGGTTCCTAGACAAATTTTCCTTCTGTAGACCTTTGTGAGATCTTGAGTGACAAGTTTTGTGAAATGGCTCTGGTCCTTCACTATCCCTGTCTTGTGCTCCCGGAAGGAGATGCAGTTCTGGAACTATTCTAGAATCCATTTCAAAAATTAGGGAAAAGAGACAGAAAATGACTCCAAGTGAAATATCCCTGAGATTTCTTTGGGACAAACTCCCTAGAGGGAGAGGAAAACTCATTCCCAAGAGGCTATTCTTATCATAAGAGGGGAATCCTAGAGTTTTGGAGCTGGAAAAAGCGTGGACAACATCCTTGGACAAGATGTGGAGACCACGTCCCAGAGAGATTAAATGACTTGTCCAAGGTCATGGTTTGCTAGTCTCAGAGAGGAAACAATACATCTTTCTGAAATAGCACACTTCTCACAGTTTAGTCTTTCATCTCCTTAGCAAATTTAACCTTTTCCATACAGCTGTTGAGATAACCTACTGAGCATACAAGCTAAATCAACACAAGGGACATATCTCAGAAAATGCCCCCAAACTGCTTCCCTTTTCATTGTTGAAAACCGTGAGATGAAAGTCTTTAATAACTCACTGCACAAGAGGACCATTACTGTCAGCGTATACCACTCAGCCATATATTATAGCCTTTTACTTCTCCACACAAAATTGCTTTGAAATTTACATTTGCTATAAAGGATTCAAGTCCATCACTATTAATTTGCTTCTACAAATTATGTTTAATTATCACCTCTTTCCACCTAGGAAGAAACCCTTCTTGTACTCCTGTCTCCATATAGCTCTCAAGAAGAGTTTCCTCAGCATGAATCTTTGATGCTGATTTTATATCCCTTACTTGCCCTTCCTCATCAAACTCGCAAAGCCTACTTAGAGATATGGAAATGAATGGTTTGCCTGGCTCCGCATTTCCTGCATACATATGAAATCTGGTCTCTCTATGCAGGAAAAAAGAAGGCTAACATTTTCCAGCTTTAGCCTATGGACAAGTAAGCTAGAAACATTCCATTTTAAGATTCAAAGCAGCTTTGAAAGTTGGCCCGTGATTGATTGCTTAACAGCTCATATACTACGTCTACTAAAGAAACTTCTTAGAGATTCAGCTGTCTTTCTGATGCTTCAAGAATCACCTTTATTCTCATGCAGTTTTGGAGCCCTAGATGAAACTACTTTAAAAGAAATAGAGAAATCCAAAAATTATATTATATTATCTTTTCCTTTAATTTTTTTTATTATGTCCTTTAATTTTTATGCTTCCTTACTACATGGTATCATAAATAGCGTGGTGTTTGGAGTCAGAAACATCAACAGTCAGATCATAACTCGACCAAAAACTTACGCAACTTCAAGCAAATTGCTTACCTCTGAGTCCCTGTCCTCTCAACCTCCAACATAAAACTATTTCAAGTTTAACTAGGCTTAACATGTATTATGCTCAGCACATTCAAGGAATTCAAATGGTAATTGTCTTCCCCTTCCAAATTCAATGAAGCAGTATTTTTGTCTAAAAACTTTTGTCTGCAACTGATCAAAACTCAACTCAAACTAGCTGAAACAAAAAGGAATTTACTGATTTACAGACTAGGAAGTCCTGGCAGAGGACTTTAGACTTAGCTGGATTAAGCTTCCCAGTGTTGTCATGGCTCTTGATTCTGTTTATCTCTGTTCTGAACAGAACAAATGCCTGGCAAAATAGCCCGTGTAATTTATACAACTTTAGCCCCTTCTTAGCAGGCCCTCAGTCAAGAAAACTGTCTCCTACTATCTACATATCAAGTGCAGGGAAGATTCTAATTGACCTTGCTTGAATAGTGCACCCACATTTAGCCCAATCTCTGTGACCAGAGGGAAGGAACTACTCGGTCTGGCAAAACTGGGTAAGGACCTGTCATTGTGGTGGAGAGCAAAGTACCATGATTTATAGTCTTATCAGGATTATAAGGACTGAGGGATCCTGAAGAAATCAGAAGAATGACTATCGGAAATAATATAAGGGGAAAAAACTAAAAATAAATAAATACTAAAACTTCCATTATGCTTTGTTGTCAATCAACAAATAAGTATTTGACTTCTTTTTTCTTTTTTCTTTTTTTTTAAGATTTTATTATTATTTTTTTGTTTTATTTTATTATGTTATGTTAGTCACCATACATTACATCATTAGTTTTTGATGTAGTGTTCCATGATTCATTGTTTGCATGTAACACCCAGTGCTCCATTCAATACCTGCCCTCCTTAATACCCATCACGGGCCAACCCATCCCCCACCCCACCCCCTCCAAAACCCCCAGTTTGTTTTTCAGAGTCCATAGTCTCTCATGGTTCTTGACTTCTTTTTTCACGAACTGATTTTCTTTTTCCCTTCTAGATTGTCTTGTTCAGGGACCTATAGTTTATGTCAGGGATCAGCAAACTCCAATCCCCCAACCAAATATATCCCACTGCCTGTTCTGTAAATAAAGTTTTATTAAAACACAGCCACATCATTCCTTAACATATTGTCTATGGTTCTTTTCACACTGCAATATCCAGGTTGAGTAGTTGCAACAGAGTTCATATAGACTGCAAAGCCTAAAATATTTACTATCTGGCTCTTTTCAGAAAAATGTTTACTGACCCCTGATCTATGTTTTAACAACACAGATAATGAGAAAGTCAGAAGAAAATGCTTACTTAGAATATTTCCTTGAAATAAAATAGAAATATTGATGACAATTAAGTGTTTATGTGATTTGCACTCACAGTCTGTTAGCAATAAAAGTACTTTAGAAGTTAGAAGAATATATCTTTCCAAAAAAAGTGTTCTCTACAGAGTAGATGCTTAGTCATATTTTTAATCCATATTTAACAGCACAACCATCCACTAAATTCACTCAAAACTCCCAGATTAGGAACCATCCTTGATTCACCCTTTTTGTTCATACTCTAACTCATCCATAATTTCAAATCCTCTTAGCTCTGCCTTCAAAATATATCCTGAATGGCTCTGCTTCTCTTCATCTTTCAGCTTCCTCCCTAGTGCAAGCCAACATCATTTTTGTCTAGATGGATGCAATAGTTTTCTAACTGGTCTCCCTACTTTTGTTCTTAATCATCTACACTCCATAACCCCCTCAACAGCCAAGAGGGACCCTTTTAAAAACAAATCAGGTAAAACTCTTCCCTGCCCTAAATCCATCTGATGACTTCCCTCTTTGCTTAGACTGAAATCCAAATTCCTGTCCTTGGACTACTAGTCACTATGTGAACTGGCCCCACCTACCTCTCAACCCTGACCAGATTAACTCTAACCACTTTGCCCCACTCCAGCTATGAAAGGCTTCTTCGGTTCCTAGAATATAACATGCACATTCCCATGGTAGGACGTTTCCATTCCCTCCCTCCGCCTAGAACTTTCGGCTCCCACCCCTACATAGCTGGCTGATTTGGACTAGTAATATAGGAATCAGTTCAAAGGTCACCTCTTCATTGGATTAAAAGATATTTTCCCATAACTTTTAAGGAATATATAACATTGTGGTATTAAAAGTGATATTCTATTTTCTATATGGTTGCCACATACATAAGATTTACATTACATGTAAACACAAAGTAATTGACATCTATAATTTTATTGTTTATGACTGTTTATGATTGTTTATTGTTTATTTCCTTGATTTCCTAACGTGGTCTAGATGGTAGAATGATAAGAGCATGATGATATATGCTGGGTGAATGAACTATTTTAATATGATATAACAATACAATATTCATATATTTCTTATTTTCATAAACTTTGACTAATTGTTTCATAATTAGCTCCACCTCATCTACTTCCTTCAATTACTGAAGTTCTTTGAGCTTGTTGTTGAAGTTAACAATCACTGGCTAAAATAGACTTGACACTGATGTGTATGATCAAATAAGAAACTCTGCATTCTGTTTAGATTACTCAATGAAGCCGTATATTTTGATCTAAGAGCTGTTGATTTCAGGTAACTCAGACAAAAAAAAATATCATCATCATTAAAACATCAAATCTCATGAGTTTTTAAAACATAGTGAGACAGGAAGCATTTACTGATTTTTCTGTTGCAGGACAGAGTTTTAATTAACCCTGAATATGACCTTGGTCCATCAGGGTGTTAGCACTACATAATATAAGCTTTTATTGCACTATGACTGACCTCTGCTGGTTCACAGTTACTCTGAATATTCAGTTGAAATGGATGTATTAATGCAGGTTAAAACTAGTATATTGATTCATACACTTTGGATGCAATCCTTCAGCCAAGTACTAGCCACCTTCCAGAGTATGTCAACCTCTTATTTGTTCACAAAGATATTTTGAGAAGTTGGCCAAATGCCATAAAAAATGTGTACATATGCTTGATCTGCAAGCAACATCAAAAATAGGAAATGGGATTGATCTGTCATGATTTTTTTTAATGACCCCATCTTAGGTCCTGGTGGGAACTGTTTTTTCTCCCCAGTACTCATAAAACAGCCTGTAATTTTGATCAAAAATATCTCAGAAGTAGAAAGGGGAACCCTCCTACACTGTTGGTGGGAATGCAAGCTGGTGCAGCCACTCTGGAAAACAGTATGGAGGTTCCTCAAAAAGTTGAAAATAGAGCTACCCTATGACCCAGCAATTGCACTACTGGGTATTTACCCCAAAGATACAAATGTAGGGCACATGCACCCTGATGTTTATAGCAGCAATGTCCACAATAGCCAAACTATGGAAAGAGCCAAGAGGTCCATCGACAGATGAATGGATAAAGAAGATGTGGTATATATATATATATAGGATAAAGATATATATATATAATGGATAAAGAAGATGTGATACACACACACACACACACACACACACACAATGGAATATTATGCAGCCATCAAAAGGAATGAGATCATGCCATTTGCAATGATGTGGATGGAACTGGAGGGTATTATGCTGAGCAAAATAA
>NC_138374.1:45012700-45220948 GCF_054177405.1 Leptonychotes weddellii | reverse complement strand
TGAGAAACAAACTGAGGGTTCTAGAGGGGAGGGGGCTGGGGGGATGTGTTAGCCTGGTGATGGGTATTAAAGAGGGCACGTATTGAATGGAGCACTGGGTGTTATACACAAACAATGAATCATGGAACACTACATCAAAAACTATTGATGTAATGTATGGTGATTAACATAATAAAATAAAATAAAATTTAAAAGAAAATATCTCAGAAGTATAGCTTGTTATGTCTATCCTTTTTGGAGAACCAAATGTCTCTCTCTCTCTTATCATCTAGCACTTCTATTAATGTTAGGGATCTTATTTGGAAGCTGTATTCATACCTTGGGATACAAATCCAGCCACTGAGGAGCTAGGCCCTCACATAGAACCACAACTCAATCTCCTACAATCTGGCTAACTATCTAGGGTCTCCACTGCCATACACCAGGCACCACAGATTTCAGTCCAAACCTTTGACCAAAAAGACCAAAAGAAATGTGAGTTTATTTTGCACATTATATGCATTGTTATGATAAAGAAGAGTCAGAGAAAGAGTTCTAGATATTAAAAACAAAAACAAAAAACCAAAAAACTTTGGCCTTGTCACCACAGAATTTGTAGCGTTTTCATGGAGTCTCATCAGGTAATTGTTACTCAGACAAGAGTTAAGATAAACATGTCTACAACTCACTGATGAACTGTAGAAACTTATAGATGAGCTTTAATTATAGGCATTCCTGGAGCTTGAGTCATCTCCGAGTGTTTCTTAGAAACATGTGGCCAGTTTTGGACGGAGAAGAGGAGAATCCCTCAATAGATACTGAATGTGGTTTCCATAAATGGATCAAAAGCAAAATTGAGAAATCCTTGACAATTTGTCACCTCACCTCTACTTCCCCCTCCTTCACAAGTTCTAGCCCTTCTTTTTTCCCCAGGGCTCGGTCATCTTGTTTCTTAACAGCCGCCCAATCCCAAAGAAACACTTCCAAACCCTGTACCTAAAACTCTGTGTCCCTGATTTTTTTTAATGATAGACTCTTAGAAAGGAGCTACTAGGAAATATTGTAAAAGCATTTTGAAGGACTTTAATATATATTGCCAGAATGGCATTCCATTTTTTCATCTCAGAATTGAGACCTCTTGCAGCCACATAGCTTAACTCTCAAGACTGAGAACTGAAGCCAGCTGTATCAATATGATTTTACTCTTTCTGCCTGGAAATTGTTGCTCATTAAGATAAGGCTATAAACCAATAAATAACTCCACTTTTAGCTTTAGAAATTGTTTGAGAGCTAAGTTATATGAATAATTAATTTGTTCATCTGGATAAACAGACACCCTTGTCAAAACAATAGATTGTTCATGGGGCCACACAGTCACATATCAAATTATTTTTACTTAGAAGACTTACTTAAAGGTCCTTATCTTGCTGTGCTCACCAATCTTAAACTATGACATCATACTTTGGCCATTCCCTATCAGCTCTTACACGAAACACCTGCCTTAAACCACCTGAGCCCAGATCCCCAAACCCTGTGGATTTGTACCCAGGAGCACCCTCTTCTGAGACATGACTAAGACTCTGTCAAGGTAGGTTCTCCCATACTGCTGTAAGCTTAATAAAGTTAGCTTTGCTTTGGCCACAGTTTATTCTAGTGATCTTTTAGGAAGTCAGCCATTGAAAGATCCAACAAATATGTATCAACTCTCTTATTTTCTGGCACCTTGCTACACATTGGTGACTAATGGTGACACAGTTCATATAATCTTGGGAGGGAGAAATGTACTAATCAAATAATTACAAATATATAAATTCCAATTGGGATTAGTGTTATAAGGTTTTGCTTATGAGAGCAAATAACCAGATAATTTGATGCTTTTAGGGAGTATAAGGAGACTGCATTGAGTAAGAAATGTTTGATCCAAGATTTCAGGGATAAGTAAGTCTAGGAGAAGATGGAGAGGGAGGGGAAGAGAGAAAGAAAGGACTGAAGGGAAGAGTGACAAACATGGAAGAAGGGGAGGAGCAAGGAAAATGGAGTGGAAGACTCAGGAACAGGGGGAGGGGGAGAGGCAGGGAATGAAAAGCAGGAGAAAGAAATGAGAGGGAGGGAAGAGAGGGTAAGTTTGAGAGCTTTCTAGGCATGTGGAAAATCCGCATGATGACAACTGAAAAAAAAACAAAAACCTCCTTATTCTGAAACAGAGAGCAAAGGAGAAAGCATTAGGAGATGAGAGTAGAGAGGTCATATGGGACAACATATAGGCATATAGACCAGAAAAGTTGTACAGCTTAACCATCATCAATAAGAGTATGAGAGTCTCTGTTTTATCATATTATTGATAACATTAAGTATTATCATATGTTCATCTTTGGTGAAAAATTGAGAGATGAAGAATATCTCATTATCTCAATTTTTAATCTTTTGTTGACTGGTGAACTGATGAAAAAAAGGTAATTTAATTTTTTTATTCCCTCCATATAAATTCTCTCTTCAATCCTTGACCTCAACATATGCACTGTGATTCCTGTTTTTCTGATCTATTTGCATGAGATTTTATATATTAAGTGATATTGGTCCTTCACCATAATTTTTTACAAATATTCCTCCTAACTTGTTGTTGGGTTTTAATCTTTATATTGTTTTGTAGATACACAAGAACTTTGTTTTTATGTATTAAATTCATGAATATTTTCATTTATGGCTTTCCGTTTGCTTTTCTGCTGGCAGAGACTTTCTGAATCCAAAGACTTAAATAATCACCTAAATGTTTTGAAGACTTTTATGATTTGGATTTCTACATTTAAATCATGAAATATTTGGTATTTATTTTGTAGCACGCCATCTCTTAGGGATCTAAATATACTTTTATCCCCTTCACAATTTTCTGATTGTCGGGAGCTGTTTTTTTCTAATCTTGCCATCCCCTCTCCCCAAGTGTTTGATAACGCCTTTGTCATATTTTGCTTTTTCAAACACTAGAGTCTGTTACAAAGCCACCAATTCTACCTCATTTGTCTGTTTGTTTATCCCTGGGGCCACACTGATATAATTAGTGGGGCTTCACACTAAGTTTTAATATCTGGTTGCGGCCTGTTCCAGCTCTCACCTGGTTATTCCTCCTGTAGCATTTTAGAAGAGCAGTATCAAGTTCTGAAGAAACAAATCCTTTTGAAGTGCTCGTTTGGAGTGTGTTAACAGATTCACCCTCTTACACTGGAATGTCTTTCCAGACACTTCATACAGTACACGTATTCTTTAGCCTGCTGATTCAGGCTTCCGGACCTGTAATCGGACAAACTAAAATCCAAAGACCCGCACTTGAGGTCAGATATCCCCCCTTTCGGCATCTACTTGAGGAGGTCTTTAAATTGCTGCTTTCTCATAACTAAGGTGGTAGGCCCTGTGCGTCGCATGAAGGTATCGCGAGGAGAAGGTAACATATGGAAAACTTCTGTAGGTAAGAGGTCAAGATTGGTCCTAGAGTCTGGAGCTAGGTGAGGCTTCACATTGGTGCTGTGATGGGGCCGCAGTCACACCAGCTCTCCCATTTTATTTTCACAGCCCTCCATACTTCACCCGCTCTTCAGCCTAAAAAGCTCCCACTTTTCAGGATCAAGTGCCGTAATTAATATAGTAAAAGCAAATACCTCAATGTTTAAAAGATACCACAATATAATCCTGCTATAAAGCGAAGAGCCTTAAAAGCAAACAAGCCTTAAATGGCCCTCCTTAACCCCAAAAAGCTTGGATTGGGGGATGTTGAGTTTTTTTCAGGAGCAGAGGGGAGACAAATGAGGAAAGAAAGGGAGAGGGAGAGAGAGAGAGAGAGATCTGTCATTGGGTCAAGGAAACAGCTCGCAGAAAAATGAAAAGAGAAACAAGAGTGGACCTTTTTAGAAATTCAGCTGGCCCCCTCACTAGGGAGTGGAGATGAATTTCAATGAGGATGAAAATCCCCCACACTTTTCCTAGATGAGATCTCTTTTCCTCCAGCCTGTAAAGGCGGATCCCAGAGAGGCTTTCCTGAGGGCCCAGTGGCCCTCCCCTCCTCTGAGGCTGGGCTCCAGGTTGTCACACACCCCAGCAAACCCCAACAAGTTAATTTGTAATCTTAGGGGGAAAATGATGGCCGCACTGTGTCTGTCACTGAGCACTCTCCCTGCCAGTTTAAACAGCTGATTAGTTAGCGCCCCTGGAATCGATCCGCATCAGTTCCACCTGCATGCACCCACCAGGAACCACTTTATTGTAAATCAATCATTCTGAAAACATCTCACAAAGGGGCCAGGCTTCGCTAACAAGCCGTCAATTCCTGCTGCCTGTTGGCAGCACCCAGCAAATGAGGAGTGCAACCAACATTTATTCAAAAATTATCTCTTCAGGGTCTTTTGAGCCTGGACAGGAGGTGGAGAAGCAGGGATGGATTGGGGCTCCCCAATGTATGCACATGCACAAGGTAGATTTGTCTCCCAAGGTTTGACCAGGCCCACCCTTTAAAAAAAAAAAAATAGGCAAAATACTTGCATAGACATTTCACAGAAGAAGATCTATGTATGGCCATAAGCATGTGAAAAAGTGCTCAACATCATTAGTCGTCTTGCAAATGTAAACTAACACCTCACTGATGTAAGTAGAGCACCACCCAAAGGATTAAAATTAAAAAGACTGACCAAGCCCAGTGTCGGTGAGGATCTAGAGCTAACTGAATTCTCGAACATTGTTGGCAAGAGTGTAGCATGAGATAACCACTTTGGGGAAAAAAGGCTGCAATTTCTTATAAAAGTAAACATACCTTAGCCTATCACCAGCAATTCCACTCCAACATATTTACCTGAGAGAAATGAAAACATAGTGCATACAAAGACTTGTATACAAACACTCAAAGCAGTTTTATTCACAGTAGCCAAAATCTGGAAAGGGCATAGGGGCTCATCAACAGGTGAATGGATAAACAAAGGTGGTATATCCATACACAGGGGATACTACTCAGCAATAAAAAGGAATGAATTACTGGTACACACAACAGGGAAGAATTTCAAAAACATGCCAAGGGAGGAAATTTACACAAAAGAGTACTGACTCTGATTTCATATGTATGATACTTAGAGTGAACAAACTAATCTATGGTAGGGAAGAACATCATAATGGTAGTTGCTTCTGGGGAGGCGGGGTTGAGGACTGACTGAGATGTGGCATGAGGGAACTGTCTGGAACCAGGGTCATATTCTATCTTAACAGGAGTTTGGATTACACAGGTAAATGCATGTGTCAAAACTCAGTGAAGGGTCCACTTAAGATTTCCACATTACAGTGTACCTCCAAACTCAAAAGTAAGAGAGACATCTAAATAAATACTAAATTTAATAATAGATATGCTGAAGTATTTGGGATGATGTGTATCAAAATCAACTTACTTTAAAATGCACTTTACTCTAAGATGGATAACTGGAGAGATGTGGCAAAAAAGCAGGTATAATAAAAACTAAGTAGGGATAGGCAGATGAGTCACTGTAAAATCCTTTAGATTTTTCTGTATGTTGGAAAATTGTCATAATACAAAGAGCGGGGGAGAGATGAGATGGAAGGTCGGCCTTACCTGGTCAGCATTATGCCCTGGACAGCTTTGTGCCCTGTCAGAATGTCCCATGGGTCTTTAAATCAGTCCTTACCCTTATCCATTGACGAGATGAAAAGATTAAATTTGGGCTCTCCAGAAACAAACCTGCCAGATAACACGGGGAAAAGATGAAGTCCTCAGTGAAAAGATGTGCAGGGAATATTATAATTGGTTTCCAAGAGCTTTCTACAAAACATGTTCAACTCTTTTTAGTTAAAGAGATGGGACAGGGGTGCCTGGGTGGCTCAGTCGTTAAGTGTCTGCCTTTGGCTCAGGTCATGATCCTAGGGTCCTGGGATCGAGCCCCGCATCGGGCTCTCTGCTCAGCGGGAAGCCTGCTTCTCTCTCTCCCACTTATCCTGCTTGTGTTCTCTCTCTGGTTGTCTCTCTCTGTCAAATAAATAGATAAAATCTTTAAAAAAAAAAAAAAAAGAGATGGGACAAAGGCATTTTGTCTTGAGATATTCTCCCCCTTCCCTTGTGGCTGCTATCTGAATCTCAGTATGTGGGCAGGAAAGCCAAAGAACACTGTGCTCCCATTCTGGGTAATGGAGAGCTCTATTGTTTGCATTTGGTTAGAAGGCATGAAGGTAATAACCTGATTTTGCCAAGTGTGGTCCAGACAGCCTCATGCAGGAATGGCTCAGCTCATTTGCTGACAGATGATTGCATTGTCAACGCTGCATGGTTGAGAGTAATTGTACGATGATGACTCCCTTGTAAACCTTGCATCAGAAGGCAAAACTCCGGGAGTAGTTTGAGCAGTAGGGAGGGGTAAAATTGGACTGCGAGGGAAAACAGCTGAATGCCTGTGGCCCATTCACTTCAGTGGGCATTTGTGGAGGCACAGATGGGAGAACCAGCTTAAAGTCACTGGGGAGAAAGTTATGGTAATGAAACATCACAAGGTAATGGTGACAAGATAACATGGTTAGAAGGAACCTTGGATTGATTAGGACTTGGCAACCGAGGTGGCACCAGATTTCAGGAGGCCATAGGTACGGTGAAACCACTGTTTCTGGTGTAGGAGCTAAGTCCCCGGCTGCTAAATTCGCTTTGCCCGAGTTCAAGTCTCAGCTGGCCACTTACTAGCTCTGTGACCATGGGCCAATTACTCCAACTCTTTAAGCCTTTTACCTTATCTGCAAAAACGGCTTAAATAACTGTAGCCCACATACGGTTGCTATGAGGATTGAGAGAGGCGTAGAAAGCTGAGAATAATTCCAGCCATGTGATGGCATCATGGAAATGTTCATTGTGATGGGAGGCAGGCTGCCTTTCTTCCAGGCCCTGGGTGGGCTTGAGTTATAGTAATACATTATTAGGCTCCGAATACTACTCTCTGCTGCTTGGCTACTGTCTGCCCTCCATTTAGGCTAGAGACTCTTGTTCTGGGCATGGGCCATCACTTATCACAGTATGCAGTATACATGCGAGGTCTGAGCTAGTTTGTTTTAGGTTGAGCAAATACTTCTTGAGGACTCTTTCAGAGAATTAAGGCATAGGGTTCCTACACTTCTGGGAGGTTATCGCTAACATCTCGAGGCCTTAACTTCCTCTTCCTAGAGTAAGAATAATAATGCCAGCTTCTGCAGGGTTATTGTGAGGATGAGGACAAAATATGTAGAGTGCCTGTCGCCATACCTGGCACATAAGAGTTGCTCAATAAATGATATGCTATTATATATATAAATAATATCATATATGACACATACATCCACATGCATATATATGTGTGTGTGCCACATGTATGTGTATATACGTATGCATATATATACAACACATAAATATACACATACCTATAACTATAGTAATAACTGTCATATACATAGTTATAGTTGTAGTAATAATATAAATCCAAAAACTGTAACCACATAAATGAAGGTTGCTGGTGAATATTTATTTAAACATATGAGTCCCCTTTTTCTCAGGCAACTTAGAAAACATTGATCCAGCAAATCATCCATTTACCTGTGTCTGGTAAATTCTATTTAATTCTACATGATTCTATTTAGAAGTGATATATATTATGATAATAAAGCTTATGGGCTACTTAACACCCCATGTAGAGCAAGGGTTAAAAGAAACAATTTTTATGAAGCACTTATTAACAATAACAGACTGGTCGTGATAGTAGTGAAGTTGATGGTAACACAAAATACACAAAGTACTGCCAGTTTAATAGTTTATGTTCATTTAAATCTTCCTTCTGAACACTTTAAAACCATCAACAAAAACAACATGTAACCTAAACTCTACATTATCATGGATGAGCAAATTAAGAACCTGGGAAACTATGCAACTTGACTCATTCTTTCATTTCATATGATGACGTATCATGTGCTCAGCATAGTGCTTTATGTTTTTGCTAAAAAGGGGCTAAGAAATTATAACTGTGTACAGAGAAGTAAAATCGAGGTCCCACCTGATGTACCCTAGAAACAAAAGTTTCTAGTTCCAAAATTCTGTGAATTTCAACCTCCTTCTTATTCCCCTGGTGGCGATTCTCAATGCACGTGGAGTATATTAAATGTTCTAAGAAGTCCTAGGAAAACCTCTTTACTTAAGTCTGTATTCCAATAATTATTTGACCACAGAATCTCTCTGCCAACAAGATGCACATTCATTTTATTTGGGAAATCTGTAGTATAAGGGATCAGGCATGCAAATTCAGTGATGGCTGGTGACAAAGGCTGGGACACTGGGCAGCCTAAGGACAGAGAGGACAGAGGGGTCAGATCTACCTCTGCATTAACTAAGGATCAAGAAAGTCTCCCACATTTGAGCCAAGGTCACTTAGCCAAATGGTGGAAGCACCGGGATCGTCCCAGGTCACAGTGCTTCTGAAAAGAAAACACAGCTTTTCCACATATACGCTTCCCTTTCAATAGATGTCCTCCAAGAAGTGTGATGTTTTCAAGTGTTTTGTTCTCTTTGGGAAGTTCAGCATTGGTTTCTCCACATGTAAAACAAGGTGGCTGAACTTGTCATTTCTAATTGCATGCTGGCCTTCCATGATTCTGTGCTTTAAACGTAGACGCTGAAATGTTTGAGTAACGGCCAGTGGCCCACAGACCAGCACAGCAAGGTGTTTCTGTTAGAGCCCCAACCTCAATCCAGCTGAAAGGCAAAACTTTTCAGAGGTTTATCTCATTAATGGCAAAATGTATTAATTTAGGCTGGAAAGGCTCACACACCGCATCATAACAGATAACCAAGAAGAAAGAAACTACCAGGTCAGGTTCAACTGTAATATAACATTTGGAACTCAGAAAGCCCTATGGTAATTGCTTTGAAACCTCCACTTATGAAGGGCTTCGCCATACCAATGGGTAACTCTAGATTACTCTAGAATTTAGAGTTCTGTCCAACAGAAATACAGAGAAGAGGTTTGTGTGAGTACCTGTACCCCACTTTCATAAGCCGAGTTTCAACACCACAACCCTCTTACATAGTCTTCACAGATATTATAAGCATATATGGGATACTCAAAGAAGGGTCTCTAACCCCGTGGTCTGAATCTGTAATCTCAGATCACACATTTAGGAAGAGATTAAAAAAAAAAAAATGACAGAGCCAGGGAATATTTTTGGGGCATGTTTGCTCAGTTAAAGGATGAGGAAAAAGAGATAGAATTCATGAATGGTCTTCAAATTTCTGACTTGAGCAACTTTGTGATTTAGAGAACAATTTTATGCAGGTCTCACTAATAATGTAATTTGACATTATCTTTAATTAAAATTGGCTTTCCAGGACTGTTCACTATGTAGTATTGATAAAGAATGAGGTATGATTGTCCTGACCTAGCAAACAAAGCTTGATGGCATTAGAATTCTGAAAAGCTTACTTTGCATACAGGCTTCCTCTGCACTAGTATTATTAAGTCAAAACACAGAAAAAAATTCACTGTGGGATAGATCTGATGCTAAATCTTTCTATAATTAATGACAACTTCTATGATTTAGTTTCAGCAAAAACATTATCTATCACATTGAAGTAACAGTGTAAATTTGAATTGTATTTGTTTTATAATTTTGTTTTCACTTAATTTTAAGTTATTTTTCTTTATAGCCAATAGTTTTCAAATCATTTTGTTTTATAGTTAAGAGCTATATACATAAAGAATTTTATACTTAATTTTATGTTTATGCATTTATAGAAAATTGTAACACTTATGTAATACCTGTTATATGTCAAGGCCCTGATGTAAGTGCTTTGCAAATATTAATGTATTTAACTCTTGTAACAATGTTACGAATATAGGCATTGTCATTATCCCCACTTTACAGATGAGCAGAATGAGGCAAAGAGAAATTTCAGTGATTTGGCCAAGGTCACATGACCAGTAAAGATCCGAGATTCAAACACTGGCAGTGTGGCTCCTGAGTGAATCTATGCTCTTAAATAACGTTAATAATTTAATGTAACATGAGGAAGGTCTGTACATTTTTTTCCTTTTAATATATTACTCGGGTTTCACTGTAATAGTCCTTCGATTCCTTGAGCAGAATTTAGAGAAGATGTAATCTAGGATCATTCTTTTTTTATCCAGGAGGAAATATAAGCCCAGAGGGGAAGAGGTGAGTATTTGGGGGGAGATTTATGTGTTTCTTTGTAATGTTCTTCTAGTTACTTCACCTGTATCTGAACTCCCAATTCAGATTGTGAACAGACAGAGTTAGTGTCTTTTCTATCCTCCAGAGACCGAGGACAGCACAGAATAGAGACCTACAGAATTCACCATGGCTCAAATAGACTCAACTGAGATTTAGATCAGTTAGGGATCTAATTGGCTGAGGACAGCTGGGCACATTTCTCATCTCTCAAGTGTCACAGAAGGTCCCTAATATGAGATATCACAAGCCTGCTGGGTTGACTCTAAATATCTAAAATGCCCATTCTTTTCCTTGTCCTTCCCCATTGGCCTGGAGACCTCTTACTAAGACTGCAAGACCCAGAGCAAACACCATCTCCCTCCTGATGCTTTCTGTGATCCAATCAAGCAGTCCTTCCAATTTTTCTCTGTGCCTTCCCTACCTGCAGTATCTGCCTCTTTGCTATATTTCTTAAACTGCCATATAATCAACTTTATTTCTGTCTCAATGACTGGATCCTTGAAAGGCAGGGACTATGTCCCATTTGTTTTTGTTGCCCTAGCATCTATATGCACTAAATTATATCTTCCCAAATTCTTATATTGAAATTCCAGCCCCCAAGTATCTCACAGTGTAACCATATTTGGAGATAAAGTCTGTAAAGAAGTGATTAAGTTGAAATAAGCCCATAATAAGAGAGAAGAGACACCAGGGAGGAGCACACACAGAGAGAAGGTCATGTGCGTACACAGCCACCTGCAAGAAAAGGAGAGAGTCTCAGAAGAAAACCACCCTGCAGATACCTTGCTCTTGGACACCCAGCCTCCACAACTGTGCGAAACGCAATACCTGCTGTTTAAGCCCCCCAGTCTGTAGTAAAGAAGCTCGAGCAAACTAATGCAGCTAGTATGATACATTCATATGTACTTGGTGCTAAAGATAGAGGTAGACACATATTTATACTTAGAGTTTTATGTTTATGTCTATATCTTAAAATAGAAGTGACTTGTCCAAGGCCACAGAGAAAACTGGTGAGAGACTGTGGTTACAAAAACAGCCTTCTGCTCATCTACATCTCACCCTGCTTTCAACTCTGAATTTTATGTGATTATGTGATTCAATTTTTGTGATTTTTCAATTTATATGAGGACCCTCCAAGAAGTACAGTGTGTTGGCTTTGACATCATAAACCACATAAACAAATTCTTACACTTTGGGAGATGATGCCTGACTGATTTTATTATATTAGGATCGATTAAAGTAAAGAATAAGGCAACAAAAGTGAAGTGTGTGTGTGTGTGTGCTGGCAAGCATGCACTAATGTGTGTGTTTGTGAATGCACACAATCACACAACATGATTAAACTTATCAGAGTTCTCTTGGGCTCTTGTTGGAAGCATGATCTCATTCATACTTCCAGTATTTTCCCAAATAAGTGCCTGTGCTTTGAGCAACAACAGTAGACAGAAGGTGGGGGAGAATATGGCAATCTTACAAGAACAGAGTAAGAGATAGAAAATCAGCGAAGGCTAGGACTAGGACAGCCAAATGCCTGCCACTGGACTCATCTGGGGCACACAGGGAGAGAAACGTGGGAAGAGCGAGATGGTGGGAGCCATCAAAGCACATTTAGGGATCGCCTCCTTGAGCGCGCACGGCAGAGTTCTGCTTCTGCCCTCCCTCAGACTTCACACACATCCTAAGTCCTTCTCTACAAACTATTGTGGCTCAATAAGTGTTTGTTGAATGGATGAATGAATCAAAGGGCTGATTTCACTGAGAACACACTTAAATGTCGATCATAGAAAAAGGAGGTGGGTTCGCATACTAGCCTGCAGTAGAGAAAGCAATTCAATTCCCAACACTAACGGTAAACTCAGGCGAAAACATGGCAATTTTATGAGACTCTTGGCTGCGGCAACTTTGTCTTCCTTTTCTTGGTTTCTCCTTTCCATTTCCACCCCTATTGACTATTTGTAAGCACCACAGCATGATAGCCCGGCTTTTAAATTTTTTCCTGAATCTCCTCATCACTGTGTGGGCCATGGGAAGTCTCCATTGGCTGATTAGTCATTTGCTTTTCTTTTTTTCCCCCATACAGTTGAATAACTCATATGGCCCACAGGCTGAGGAATTTGGCATGTGCGAACACCACACACACAATGAATGGGAACCTTATTTGTTTAGGAAATAGAGTCGGGAAGAAGTTTAAAGCACTGAAAAGGCCAGAATTTATCCTGACTCCCTGGTGGTTGTGTAGGTCAGAGAATAAATGTAACCTTGAGTTTTCTGCGTCCCTGCAAACAGGGCAAAGGCATTCAGACCAGGGGATTAGCTAGTCTGTTAGTTAACACATGAAAACGGCTTCACAATTTTCCCCGCAGGAAGCTGGGGAAGGGGTAGGGAAGAGGGATTAGTTGGGAGGGGGAAAAAAAAAAAAAACCTTGAGGAAAGAAGGATGCCGATTTTTGGAAGCAAAGAGAGAGGACAAAGTCAGATGCACATTGGAATCTGTCCTTTGGATGACTGAGGGTAGGATGGGGCTTTGATCTATATTTAGTCCCCAAAGCTCAGAGCTGCGAGGCAACCTTTGTTATGCCAGGGAGACTCATGTTGGACACCAGAACAAGGGCAAGAGAGGACAGTGGGAGAGAATTACAGAAGAAGGATGTGGGTACGCAGGGAGGGGTTGCAGTGGGGGGAAGGGGAGCGCTCTCTTTCTCTTTCCCTCCTTTGTGAACATACAGACAAGTCCATCAAACCCGTGGCAGGCTGCTGTGATGAGAAAGATACATAATATGATAAAGCTTGGTAGCAGGCATGTGTGATTGAACAGACCAATGAAGAGATAACATTTGAAAGCTTTACTGCTTGGAAAGCTGTTAGCAAGCTGGTGTCCCCTTCATCATGTTTAATTTTACTTTTACTACCCTTCATTTGCTTTGACGGGTTGATGTTGCCATGGTGCGGTTGGAATTCTCATAAAAGTGCTGTTACCCTTTCAAGATGGCCATTTTTTTCTAGGGTTTATACCACATTTTATAGTTATGTCAGAAGGTTTACTTGGTTTATGAATTCTCCAAGCTGTAAGATTGCTCTCGAAAAACTCCGGGTTGCCTTCAGTTCTTGCCATTTAATTTGTGATCTTTTAACAACAGTCACATCTTTGGGTGATGTCCTGACATAATTAGAAAAGCATCTTTTGGTTCATGCAAGTAAACAAAGGGCACAGAGAGAAACCAAGCCCACTTTTCATAGGTTATAGGCCCCTGAATATATGTAACTGTCTATATGCTTCTGAATATTGCACTTGATGCATGAAATGGTAATAAATAAAATACTGTGACCAACTATGAAATCTGATGATTAATATCTAACCGTATAACTTGATGACTCCTTTATTTCCTCTCTAACAATTCAAGGCTGGTAAACCGTGTAAGAGGAAAACATTCTTTACTAAATCCCTATAGAGAAGCCCAGGCTTTGGGTCATGAATAAGACTCTGAACGGATCCTCAACTTCATCAATTATTATAGTCTATTCACTTACTCAAAGAGATTTAATTACTCACTGAATATGTGTCTGTGAATTTTAAGAAGGCAGAGGAATTCAAGGCACTCTCTGCCACATTTGAGAAGTAATCCAAACTGAGAATGCCAAAGGCAGCATATAATTGCAAGACACTGTGCTAAGGTCTGATATAGAATATAATTCGAATGAATTGGAATGTGACTTTATGTTAAGATTTGAGGTGAGGGCGCCTGGGTGGCTCAGTTGGTTAAGCGACTGCCTTCGGCTCAGGTCATGATCCTGGAGTCCCGGGATCGAGTCCCACATCAGGGTCCCTGCTCAGCGGGGAGTCTGCTTCTCCCTCTGACCCTCCTCCCTCTCATGCTCTCTGTCTCTCATTGTCTCTCTCGCAAATAAATAAAATCTTAAAAAAAAAAAAAAAAGATTTGAGGTGAGACATCAGAAATGTATGCCCAAGTCTATCTTTCAGTTTTATGCTGGTCAATAAATATTTAGTGCATTCCTCCACATCGCCTTACAAGATCTGAAATGTGAAAGTAGTTTTAAGAAGTGGCAAACTACCAGTCTGTATTAGTTTCCTATAGTTGCTCTAACCAATTACCACAAACTCAGTGACTTAAACAATACAAATTTATTATCGTAGAGTTTTGGGGGTCAGAAGTCTAAAATGGGTCTTCCTGGGCTCACATCATGGTATCAGCAAGACAGCATTCCTCTGGAGGCTTTAAGGGAGACCCTCTTTCCTCACTTTTTCCAGCTTCTGGAAGCTGCCTGCATTCCTCGGCTTGTGGCCCCTTTCTTCCATCTACAAAGCTAGCAATGTCCCACTAGCCAAAGTCACATCTCCCTCTGACTCTTGTACTTTCCTCTTTCACTTTTTTTTTTTAAGATTTTATTTATTTATCTGTCAGAGAGGGAGAGGGAACACAAGCAGGGGGAGTGGGAGAGGGAGAAGCAGGCTCCCCGCTGAGCAGGGAGCCCGATGCGGGTTCGATCCCAGGACCCTGGGATCATGACCTGAGCCGAAGGCAGACGCTTAATGACTGAGCCACCCAGGCGTCCCTAAAAACCAGTTTTATTTTATTTATTTTTTAAAAATATTTTATTTATTTGACAGAGAGAGACACAGCGAGAGAGGGAACACAAGCAGGGGGAGTGGGAGAGGGAGAAGCAGGCTTCCCGCTGAGCAGAGAGCCCGATGTGGGGCTCAATCCCAGGACCCTAGGATCATGACCTGAGCCAAAGGCAAGACGCTTAACCGACTGAGCCACCCAGGTGTCCCCCCTCTTTCACTTTTAAGAACACTGGTGATTACAGTGGGCCCACCCAGATAATTCAAGAAAATCTCCCTATTTTAAGGTCAGCTGATTAGTAGCCTCAATCCCATCTGCAACCTTAATTCCTCTTTGCAATGTAAAATAACGTATTTACAGGCTTGTGGATTAGAAGGTGCATATCTTTGGGGGGTCTTTATTCTTCCTATCACAGCACCCATTGGAGGTGGCAAGCATGTGGGAGGACCCCTTGGAAAAGGATAAAGAAGGCTCTCCCTTAAAGTAGAGTGGGACTACATCACCAGAAGTCAACTTTCCAGCATAGACATTTTATGACACTTTGACATTGTACAAGGAACTGAAAATCTCTAATTTTAGCTTCCCCACTGGTATCATGGGTGTGGCAACATTTTACTACCAGCAAGCAAGTGTGTTTAAAGTGGCAGAGTAGGGGCGCCTTGGTGGCTCAGTCAGTTAAGCGTCTGCCTTCAGCTCAAGTCATGATGTCAGGGTCCTGGAATTGAGCCCCGGTTTGGGCTCCCTGCTCAGCAGGGAGCCTGCTTCTCCCTCTCCCTCTGCACCTCCCCTCTCCCCACTTGTGCTCTCTCTCTCTTTCTCGCTCTCAAATAAATAAGTAAAATCTTTAAAAAATAAAGTCGCAGAATGTTTGATTATGTATACAAACAGTGCTTATTTAACCTTTCTCTGACTATTTTACACTTTAATAACTTTGAATTTTGCTATTATAAATAGCCCTGCAATAGACATCACTATATAGCACTGATTATTTCCCTGTGATAATGTCCAAGTTGTAGTCACACTGGATCCAAAAGTGTGAACATCTTTAAGGATATTGGCAATTTCCAAAAAGTCAGGATAGTTGCAAGTGTATATCTTGGAGGAAGCACAGATGGGACAAATAAACCTGCTCATGCTCAGTCTTTCTTGGTCCCTGAGGCCTGTCATGAAATGTTTAATGATACACATTTTTATACATCAGGACCACTAAATGCAAAAGAATCACTTTCTTTCTTTCTTTCTTTCTTTCTTTCTTTTTGGTACAAAGGAATCACTTTTTATGGTACTTAACCAAAGAAACTTCAGAAAGGAAAACCCCTGTTGGAGTTACTTATGTAGAAACACGGTCTAAAATGTCAAAGTTCAACGTGGCCTACAGAGCCCCCCATGATTTTCATCATGTGGTCATTCTTATGACACACAGCTCCCCTACAAATTGACTTTAGAGTCTAACATCTATGTGAGATATGGTTCACCTGTATCAAGATACAATTGTGCCAGCAATGTACATTCAATGCACTTACTTAACCAGTATTTACTGAGGGTCAACTATGTGCCACACCCTGTTCTAGACACTTGTGATGTAAACCAAAGATTCCTGCTCTTAGAGGGTATACATTCCAATGGAATAGATTTGGCTACTTTTATTTTTTTTTTATTTTTTTTAAAGATTTTATTTATTTATTTGAGACCGAGAGAATGAGATACAGAGAGCATGAGAGGGAGGAGGGTCAGAGGGAGAAGCAGACTCCCTGTGGAGCAGGGAGCCCGATGCGGGACTCGATCCCGGGACTCCAGGATCATGACCTGAGCCGAAGGCAGTCGCTTAACCAACTGAGCCATCCAGGCGCCCCAGATTTGGCTACTTTTAAGTACTACTGATTGATGAAAGCATTCTTAGAACAAAGCTAATTTGAGTAATCTTGATATTGTCTATGGCCTAACTTGACCCTTAAATAGAATATAAATGAATAACCTTGCTTGGATAATATATTCCTAGATTATCTCCCAAAAGTTCATTGTCCCAGCCATTCTTTTGGCTGAAAGTAGTGATGTCAGTTGTTTTTAATCTACTCAACATCACCTCTTTTAGGGAAATGCTCCTCCCCCTTCACATGTGGTCCTGATGGGACTGCCAATCATAAAACTCCTTCCCCTTAACTGCAGGGGTAGGCTACATGTGTAGTTGGTAGTGGAAATGAGGGGGATGCCTATACTAATGATTGTATTCTTCCCAGGATTATAATTTTGCTGTAAAAATTAGAAAGCTTGCTAATTGATTAGACCCTGGCTTCTAATTATCATATGGACGTTGGTCAAGTCTTGGAACCCCATCTGTCCTTGACTTCTAAGATGACTCGCAGTGATCCTCATGTCCTGGTATTCATACCGTGTGTAACCTTCTCCCCTTAAGTGTGGACTGATTGATCTAGTGACTCACCAATAGAACGTGGGAAGGTGATATGATGTCAATTCATGATTAGGTGACAACTGTGACTTTCCCTTGCTAGTAGACTCTCTGGTTGGCTGGCCTTACTGAAACATGCTGCCATATTGGAGAAGCCATGTAGCAAAGAATTAAGGGTGGCTTCCAGCCAACAGCCAGCAAGGAACTGAGGTGCTCAGTCCAATAGCCCTCAAGGCACTGAAGACTGACAACAACCAGAGTGAGCTAGGAAGCAGATCCTACTTTAGTTAAACCTTGATTGTTACCTGATGAGAGACTCTCAAGTTGCTAACCCAGCTAAGCCATGCCCAGATTCCTGACCAAAAAAACTATGAGCTAATTCTGTATTTTTTAAAGCCACTAAGTTTTGCAGTAGTTTGTTACACAGCAATAGAATGATTATATAGTCCTTGAAGAAATACAGTTTTTTGCCTTCTTAGGAGACTAAGGCTTTTCTCATAATGATTACATAAGAAAGTAGGTTGGGCTGTGGGTTTTGAACACTCTCAGGCTCATGGCCCCTGTACAAAGTGGCTAGAAGTACACTATGTCCTTCAGGTCAACCAGCTTTAGAGTAGCTTAGGGTTATGAAATGGGGAATTAGAATATGCTACCTTTCCATTGCCCACATGCAGAGTTTACTCCACCTTAGAAGAAATTTCTGCAAGAAAGAAAAATAAGAATCAAATGGCACTAATAGGAGAGAGAGTTTTTGAGCTATGGTCTCACTGCTGTCCTTAATTGCACATTTTTATTTAGTTTTAGCCAACTGGCATTTAAACACCATTTTAATTATGTTAGCACTGGAAAAAGAAGAGTATTTGGTTTGAGTTTCTTGTTCCAACTTCCTTTCTTAATTGCCTTTTCATTCAAGCTGAAGACTTATGGTGGCAGCCACAGCCCAGTTGAAAAACAATTCATTGTATCAGTGGCTGGGCCTCATAACAGAGCACCTTAATAAGACCAAGTTCTGTACTTCCTGACTCCCTAAGATGGATTATGTTCATAGTCCATTATTTGAACGAGGGTATCTGACTTATGGCAAATCTATCTGAAACAGCATTGTAGAACTGTATTTTATCTTTAAGAAATGTATTTTATAAAAGTAAGATATTTACTTCTGTTGCAGGAAGGAATTTAAGCAGAAAAATTTCTCTCTAATGTTTGTTGAATCATATGAGAATGATGAGGGGGAACAGGGTGATATATCAACCAACTAACTTGAACAACTCAGTTGTATTTTTATTTCAGGAAGAAAGGCTGAGCTAAGGGTGCCCTGTGGTATTGCATGAAATACTTTTCTTCTTTTTCCAAGTCATGCATATCACCCAGGAATTCACAACGGTAGCATCTCTGTTCTCTATTACTTAAATTTGCACAAGCATGCGATCAATTCTTCTTTCCTTTCCTTCCTCTTTAGGGCTTGTGAAAGGAGTTGAAATTTACAGTCTTTGAGGATGGCAATCTTTGTTTGGAATCATAGAATCATAGACTGTAAGAACCAGAAGGGACCTCTGAGATTATCTGGTCTGACCCTCTCATTTTACAAGTGAGTAACCAAGACCCTTTAGCAAATGATTCTGTCTGTGACTAATGCTTTTAACAACACCTGGAGCCCTGAACCAGAAGAGACCACGGTCAGGGTTCACAAAGAGCAAGGAAATCATGCACACAGGTGAGGAGTTTTAACTTCATTTCAGTACATTATTTTCTTCTTTTTTGAAGGGAGTTTGATCAAGGACAGAAGGCTAAAGGTACACAGACAATGGTGGCAGAGCCCCGGGTTCTCAGCCTGGCCTCCCCACTCTCTAAGTCTGTGACCTCAGGAAAGTCTCTTAATCTCTCAATTTCTGCATGGATAACCATGGAGAAAAACAATAGGGCCAACTTCTTGGGTCGTGGTGAAGATGACATGAGCGACTGCACGGAAAACTCCCAGCACAGGGCCCGACTCTTAACAAGTACTCATGAAACGTGTGTGATCATTATTACTGGTTCTTATGAGAATCATACCATACCAAACTTGTTAACCCTTGACAATGGCAAATCATGTCACCTTTTAGGCTTCAGATTGGCCACATATAAACTGAAGGAATTTCAGCACTAGGACTCATTCGATCTTGGGTTCTCCTCTCCCACTGACCTGGGTTTGGAAGCAATCTCCTCAACCTTCAGTGACCTCTTCCATCAGCTCACACCCTGTCTCTGCACTGCTGGACCAGAAGTGCCATGAAGGTAAAGCTCGCAGTTGACTCTTCTGTGCTTTTCCCTTGGACCTAACACAGTATCTTCGACTAATCGGTCCCCATATTAAATCAATACTTAGCTATTTAACTTTTATTACTTCTAGAGACAAGGCCAGCTTGATAGGTTAATGCCAAAAAAGAAGATCCTGGCTAAATAGCAGCTGAGGATAACATCAGAAAGTTCTCCAGAGAGCCCATGATTAGCGCCAATACCTCAGGGAACAGTGGGCTGTCCGTGCACATGGGGCTGTGGGAAAGCTGGTAGGAGGAATTGAAACAAGAATTGGACCAAGAAATTGATGTCTTGGTTGATGTCTTCAGTTGATGTCTTCAATTGATGGAAGAGTTGGAGCTGAATGGAAAGATCAGTTTTAATGGAGAGGGAGTCTGTGGGGGGAGGTTAGGCTAGGTCTAGTGGTGGAGAGGGATACAACAATATTTATTTGTTACTTTTGGTCACTCATCCCTGAGGCAAAAGAAGAAATGTTGTCTTGGTTGATTTTTAAAAAGTACTTGTAATGTAGTTTTTAAGTGGGAAGCTCTTTAGTTACCAAGCACATGCTCTAAGGAGCGGCCCTGGAATTGTTTTTCAACCTTGTCTGCCTTCCACAGAGCTTCTGTGAGCAAAGGATTTGGAGAAAACAAAGTGCAGTGCTTGGCTTGCTCAAATGGACTGTCCCCTGTTGTCAGGGCTTAAATTTTAAATCATTCCGGCTGCTCGATGTGGAACCCAGCAAAGAACCTTTGTCAGGAAAAGGTCAGATGCAGTTATTAACACAGAGTGACAACCGTACTTCAGAGAACAATTGCCCTCTCCTGTCCCTGCAACCTTCACGGAAGTCTTTGCTGACAATCTCTTCATTTCCTTACATTGTCAGCAAGATATTTAACAGCACCTTGTCGTCCATCTTGGCCCTCTCAGAGGTGTGGGCCAGGAGAGTGCAGGGTAACTTGGGAGAATAAAGGATGAAAAGAACATTTTAATCTCTGGCCAGGTCAATTCAATGCCACTGGAGTGAACGTTTAACTTTTTGTTGTTGTTTTTGGCATTGCTAACAAGACTGAGGCAACTCTGAGCCACAGCTGTGGTATTTTAGACCTGGGAAGAGTTCTGTTCATCCTCCTAGGAACCCCAAGGAGCCCCAGAGTTCTTTGTCCCTGTGGCCAATACTGTGCTCTATATGGGTCCATTCTCCATCATTCTATCCTCCTGAGTCTCAGTCACTATAGGAAGCTCTTGGTTTCTGGTGACCTTGGGCCAGGTCAACCAACATGCTACTGTGATTTGGCCACACATTGCATCCTGACACAGCTTGATGTTCTCTGTCATCATGAAGCTGAATGGTACCTGTCCTGAATGGATACATTAATGCATTTCCCTAGACTTGCAGGACTAGGTCAAAATGGGCAAAGTTGTGAGGATATTTTGCTTTATAGATGATGGAGAAGGGACGGGGTTAACCCTCCTGAACAATACAGGTGTAGGAGAAAGGCAGTAATGCAAAATCTTGTAGCCATCTATTAGAGTGCTATATCTTGATCTGGGTAAGCAGGACTTTAGAAGCAGAGTGGCAAACCGTACTGACAACCTCTTTTCTAAACATGTCTGCATGTGTGTGTGCGTGTCTGTATGTGCACCTGCATGTTAGCATGCTCATGTTTCCAAAGTCCATCATAGTTATGCATATGGAGTGATGAAGACCAAAAGCAGTGGAAGGAGAAATGACATGTAGGCTATTGGCAGCCAGCACTGTTTCATGTAAGTCCTCAAATCGAGTAATCACCATGAATTACCAGTTGCTGGTCTAGGTGCTAAGTATGGATCAAGCCACTGTCCTCAGGTAGGGGGAGGGTCTCTGAATCTCTCTGTTTTCTTTGTGTGCTACTACTATGGACCCTTGAACCAGCCAGCCCTGTCCTGGTTAGATTTTATAGAAAGCTCTTTCACCGGAATGGTGATGCCTGTGGAGGGAAGAGAATCTTCTCTGGAGAGCATGTTGAGACCAAAAGAAGCTGTGACATCTGATAAAATGATGAGCTCCCGGGGGAAATCTCCACAGGCCTGGCACTAGCTCTGAGATTAGTCTTGTCCTCATTGGGGGGTGCACATTGCCTTTCTCCAGCTTCTTGGAAGGAATAATATATGATTTGGATATTACTCTGCTATTGATGTGCTGGCATTTCTGCTTTAACAATTTTTAAAGAAACAAGTAGGAGTTTACAGTTCTGGGTACTTAATAATCCTGGAAGACAGCTGAGGATGGTTGCATGAATGCATAGTACTTCCCCGCCCCCGCCCCTGCCCCGTCTTCCTTAGGTCATTAAACATGGCCATAGGGATTTGTACCCCATCTAAGAAAATAGTTGTGGATAAGGGGGATTTTCAATAAGATAGGGTTAGGGATTTCAAGTAAAATTCCCTCCACACCCAACTTCCTCCTGAAGATTGGAACTTTTTAATTGTTCTAGTGTGCGCTGATCTGTTTCATAGTGGTTCAATTTCAAGGACCCTAATTTGACATGAGCTTTCTCTAAAGCTGTATACAATAATAAGTCTTGCCAAAAATTAGTCCACCTCTGCTTTACCCACTTGAGGGTAGACATAGGCACCACAGGCAGAGCTCATAATTTTTGAACCACTTTTTGGAGATGTCATTGGGCATCACCTCTAATAATGTACTTATTCTGTAAATGAGTCTGTATCACTTCAGGTCCATGACATGAATTTGTTTTGATTTCTAGTGTGGATAGGTGCTGAATGAGAATAAAACAACACTGAGTTGAAGTGGAATAGAAAAGTTTGTAGTTAGATGCAAAGAAAATTGTTTACAACATTTTAATCATTTTTTATTTGACTTTTTAAAAAATGGACTTGTTTATAAAGTTTAGATTCTTACTTCTTACCCACTAGTGATAATTTGTTTGCTTTTTGTTAGGCATAAACTCTGAAACCAAAACCAAAACCAAAGCCAAACCAAATAAAACAAGCCCAACCTTACGGGAAGACCCACATAAAGTTAGAAACTATAGAGTGAGCCAGCAGTCTAGTCTGATCCATCACCATACTGTCCATGTGGCATAGTTCTTTTTGTGGGACTCAGTCTGAAGTGTTATGTTAATCTTTCAATGGAGAAAATGAAGGTTCTAAAACTCCTAGGAGGTCCCCACTTATGGGACAGAGGTGTTTGGGAGTAGCACAGATGGGGAAGGAAACAGGATGCTCAAAGGAGATGCCCATGTACGTATGACTTAGTTTCCCAAGAGAGTCAGGACAAGCTTGAGTGAATCATGTGCATCAGGGCGGAGACCTGGAACAAGAAAAGAGAAGATGTGAAGATGAAAGATATTGTGTGCCCTCACACACTGTTATGGGCTGAAATGAATCCCTCCCAAATTTGTATATTGAAGTCCCACTCCCCAGTATTTAAGAACATGACCATGTTTGGAGATAGGGTTTCTTTTTCTTTTCTTTCTTGTCTTTTTTTTTTTTTTAATTATGTTCAGTTAGCCACTGTACAGTACATAATTAGTTTTTGATGTAGTGTTCAATGATTCATTAGTTAAGTATAATACCCAGTGCTCATCACAGCATGTACCCTCCTCAATACCCATCACCCTGTTATCCCCCCCAACTCTCCTCCCCTCTGAAACCCCCAGATTGTTTCTCGGGGTCCATAGTCTCTCATGGTTCATCTCCTTCTCTGATTTCTCCCCCTTTGGATTTCCCTCCCTTCCCCTTCTTTTAAAGACATAATTAAGGTTAAATGAGGTCACTAGAGTAGGCTCAAATCCAATATGGCTGGTTTCCCTATAAAAAGAGGAGATCAGAACAGAGACACACACAGAGGAAGACTATGAAAATATAGGGAACAAATGGCCATCTACAAGCCAAGGAGAGAGGCCTCAGAAGAAAAAACTCTGCCAACACCTTGATCTCAGACTTCTAGCTTCCAGAGCTGTGTGGAAAAAGAATTTCTATTGCTTAAGCCACTCAGTCCATGGTATTTGCTGTGAAAGCCCTAGCAAACCAATACCCACATGTGCAAATACACACACAGAGCCACTTTTTAAAGATTTTAAACAAAAGTGGATCAGACTATAAAGTTTTGCAATTCACTTTTGTTTTCCATTTTTTTATTATTATGAATGAAAACTTCAAACATTCAGAAAAGTAGAAAGAATAATATAATGAACCCACTAATGTACCTACTCTCAAAATGTAACAAATCTTAATATTTTGCTGTTTTTTGCTTTAAATCTTTTTTAAGGGAATAAAACATTTCAGGCACAATTGAAACTCCTTTGGTACCCCACCCAAATCCTAGCCTCTCTCATTCCCAACCAAGAGATTACACTCTCAGGAAGTTTTGTATATTTTTGAAATTTTAATGCATATGTAAGTATCCATAAAATTCATACTATTGTTTTATGTGTTTTAAAATTTTATATTAGGGGCACCTGTGTGGCTCAGTCATTAAGCATCTGCCTTCGGCTCAGGTCATGATCCCAGGGTCCTGGGATCGAGCCCTGCATCGGGCTCCCTGTTCCGCAGGAAGCCTGCTTCTCCCTCTCCCACTCCCCCTGCTTATGTTCCCTCTCTCGCTGTGTCTCTCTCTGTCAAATAAATAAATAAAATCTTTTAAAAAATCAATAATAAATAATAAAATTTTATATTAATGGCATCCCACTTCAGGGATAATTCTGCAACATGTCTTTTAACTAAGTGTTTACGATTTATCCATTTTGACACATTTGGTGGTAGTTGATTCATTTCATCTGCTAAATAATGTTCCATTGCAAGGTATATCAAGTTTATTCTAATTTGCTTACTGGTGGACTTTTGGGCCATTTTTAATTTGTTGTTATTACAAACAATGCTTCCATGATTATTCTTCAACACGTCTCCTTGAGCGCATGTGTAACAGTTATCTGGTAAGTGTATTTACATGTGGAAACCCCAAAATTCCTTCCAGTCATTAAATTAATTTGGCTCCCAGTAGCAGTGTACATGAGTTATTTATTTCTTACTTCTTCCCAGCACTTCATTTTGTTACACTTCTAAGTCTGATGATTGTGAAATATCTCAATTTCAAAATTTGCATCTTCTTGATCTTGATTAGGTTGCCTATTTTTTCATGGGTATTGGTCATCTCCTCGGTGCCTCCTCTTTAAACTGCCTATTGTCACTGCAATAGGATTGAGTAACTTTTTCTTATTGATGTATAGGAATCTTTTGTATCTTCTGAATTTTAAAACTTTGTCAGTTATATTTGTTGTGAGCTGCTTCTTGTTTGTGGCTTGTCTTTTCACTTTTTTCCTTAGACTTTGGTGAAACAGAAGATTTTAAGTAACCTTTTTCTGTGTCTTATGTAGGATACCTCCCACAGTCCTGTAAAGATATTCTTTGTATACTTTTACCTTAAATTTTTAAAGTTTTGATTTTCATACTTTTCATCTTCTAGGGAAAAAAATATAAAGTGTGAGGTAAAGACCTGGGTTTGTTTCCCTGTGACTAAGCGGTTACCTCAACATTATTTACTTAGTAGTGAGTCCCTTCCCCACTGACCTGTGTTGGCACACCCATCACACATGGAGCTCCTACGTTTATATGTGACTCTAATTCTGAACTACTGGTTAATTTTTCTATGTATGCACAAATACCGTAGTGTCTTAACAACTAATACTTTAATAAGACTTATTATTTGATAGGCAACTCCTATTCATTTTTTTCCTTAATCCCCTTTACCTATTTTACCCATCCCCTCACCCACCTCCCTCTGGCAACCAACAGTTTTTCTTCTCTAAGAGTGTGGTTTTTTGTTTGTCTCTTTTTTTCATTTGTCTTGTTCCTTAATTCACATAGGAGTACCATTATAAGGTATTTGTCTTTCTCTGATTGATTCATTTCACTTAGTATTATACTCTCTAGATCCATCCATGTTGCTGCAGACGGCAAGATTTCATTCTTTTTAGGCTGAGTAATATTCCAGTGCACATATACATACCACACCCTCTTTATCTTTCATCTGTGGATGGATACTTGGGTTGCTTCCATATCTTGGCTATTATTGTAAATAACACTGCAATAAACATAGGTGTGGATAGATCTTTTTGAGTTAGTGTTTTCATATTCTTTGGGTAAATACCCAGTAGTGGAATTACTGGATCATGTGGTAGTCTATTAATTTTATGAAGAACCTTCATACCGTTTTCTACAGTGGATGCACCAATCTACATTCCCACCAACAGTATACAAAAGTTCCTTTTTCTCCACATCCTCGCCAACACTTTTTATTTCTTGTGTTTTTGATTTTAACCATTCTGACAGGTGGAAGGTGATATCTCATTTTGGTTTTAATTTGCATTTTCCTGATGATTAGTGATGTTAAGCATCTTTTCAGGTGCCTGTTGGCCATCTGTATGTCTTCTTTGGGGAAAAAAAAATCTATTCAGGTCCTCTGCCCACTTTTTAATTGGATTTCTTTTTTTTTTTTGGTGTTAAGTTGTATATGTTTTTTAAAAATAAATTTTGGATATTCACCCCTTATTGGATATATCATTTGCAAATATCTTCTCCCGCTTAGTAGGTTCCTTGTCATTTTGTTGATGATTTCTTTTGCTAGGGAGAAGCTTTTTCTTTTGGTGTTCCCCTTCTTGAAGTTCCCACCTCATTTTATTTTTTAAATTGACTTTTTTATCATTTATCTTTTTATCTTTTTGATCTTTTATCTTTTTTTTTACCTCTTCATATAAATTTTAGAATCACCTTGTTAAATCCCATGACAAATCACTGCCTCAATTTTGCACTATAGGAAGGGAGACCATAACCAGGCACTGAAAGTGACTGATTTGTTTACACACAAATCTAAACATTTAAGAGAAGTCAGGTGGCGCTCCGCATAGCATCTAAGTGACTATCACTGACCCAATGGCTCCGAGGAAGGGTGCAGTTGTGAGTGCTGCCAAACCCCAAAACCACTAAACTCTTGTTGCACTACCTTGCCTCTATGCTTGAAGATGTCATCACATGGCAAGCAAAGGCAACGTTTCCATCCAAGACAGTATTTGTTGACACTGGCCTGTCTTGGCACTTGAAAGCAGGTTCACAGCAAGCATTCTTGATCATTTTATTTGCCATCTGCTTTCCAGCATGAATAGAAGTTGTTTTCCCTCACACAGTTGGACTGAAATGACACATAATTTATACATAAATTTAGAGAATATGAAAAATTTGGGAATAGTGAAACTTCTAAAGAATAAGCGCAATGTATCTCTCCAGGTATTTAGGCATTTTTTCGTGTCCATTAACAAAATTAATTTTTTTTAATCCATGATGTTCTAAAAGTTTTGTTGCTGTTGGGAATTATATTTTTTAAATTGTATGTTTTTTAAAGATTTTATTTATGTATTTATTTATTTGACAGAGAGAGAGAGAAAGAGAGAGAGAACATGAGCACAAGCAGGCAGAGTGGCAGACAGAGGAAGAGGGAGAAGCAGACTCCCCACTGAGCAGGGAGCTCACCCAACGTTGGGCTCCATCCCAGGATCCCGGGATCACGACTGAGCTGAAGGCAGACGCTTAACCAACTGAGCCACGCAGGTGTCCCTAAACTGTATTTTTAATTGGTTATTTCTAGAATGTAAAAATACTATTAATTTCTATATTGATTTTCTATCTAACAATCTTACTATTTCTAATACTTTGTAGATTCTCTTGGATTTTTTTATTGTAGAAAATAATATTCTTGCAACAGAGTTTGCCCCTTTCTCTCCAACTCTTACACTTTTTGTTTCTTTTTTTCCTCTTACTGTGTTGGTTAGGAATTCCAATAAAATGTTAAATAGAGGCTGTGATAGCAGGAATCCTAAATTTGCTTTTAACTTTAAAGGTTTCTAAAGTTTCACCATGAAGTTAGATATTTTCAGTAGGTTTTGGAGAAATAATATTTTATCAGATTAAGGAAGGACTCCTTCATTTTGCATTTTGATAAGATCTTTCCCTTTTTAAAAAATCCACAACAAGTGTTCAATTTCATTAAATTCCTTCTTGGTATTTATTAAAATGGCTATATTTGCTTCTCTTTACTCTTAGAGGGCTTTCCTGATATACAATTCTCCATGCTTGGCTAATATGGTAGATACAGCTATATGGATGTCTTAATATATGTATTGATTTTATTTGATAAATATATGACAGTATATATTACACATTTCATACTTAAATATAATAGTTGTAGATAATATATTCAATGGTAATATGGTAAATTATGTAGGACTTTCTTCTAATGAGCTATACTTGCATAGTTTTCATAACTAAACAGGCAAACCATATACATCACATATATTGATTGTTCTATACAAATATATGTTGAAATATATGTATTTAATATAAAAATTTGGTATTATATATATTTAATACAATTCTGACAAATAATTAATAATGTTATACAAAGGATTCTTGCATCTATGTTTATAGATAAAACCAGTCTATAATTTTATTTTAATTTATCCTTGTCTGATTATATTATCCATTATACAAACCTAAGAGAGTGAACAAGACATTTCCCTCTTTTAGTATCTGAAACAATTTATAAGACATGTGTTTCTTGAAAGATAGCAAATTCCCCCATAAAACTGTTTTGTTGTTAGGGAAAGAAAGTAAAATTAAAATCTTAAAATTGATTTGATTTTTGATGGTTACTGATTTACTCTTGTCTTCAAGTTTTCTTAAGACAATTGTAGCAACCTATAATTTCCTCATCTGTTGTCCATTTCATCTACATTTTTCAAATTTACTGTTGTCATTATTCATCACACTTTTAAATGATTTTTCCCTTTCAGAGTATCTAGACTTCAGTCTTATGTTGCTTTCCTAATACTGTTTATTTCATTTTGTCCTGATGTATATAATCTAAGATTTGTCTCTTGGGGCTCCCTGTGTGGCTCAGTCAGTTAAGCATATGGACTCTTGATTTTGGCTCAGATCACGATCTCAGGGTCCTGGGATCCAGACCCCAGTTGGGTTCCACGTTCAGTGGGGAATCTACTTGTCCCTCTCCCTCCTCGTCTGCCCCTCTCTCAGCGCGCTCTCTCTCTCTCTCTCAAATAAATAAATAAAATCTTAAAAAAAAAAAGATTTGTCTGTTTTATTGATCGGTTTTTTTTAAAAACTTTTCAGTGTATTGTGTTTACTATTACATCTTTTTAATTTTTTTTCTGCATCTAACTTTATTTTGGTTTTCATTTCACTTACTTGACATACACTCACAATTTGCTTCATTTTGTCTTTTTTTTTTACAAAGTGGCAGGATTACCTCTATTATATTCAATATCTTTTTATTTTAACATATCTTCATATATGCACATAAATTTACCTCTGAGTAATGCTTTAGCTGCACCTCACAAGCCTTTACAGGCAATATTCCTACTGGGTTTCTAAATGTGTCATAAGTTATTTGTGGTTTCTTCTTTAATTCAAGTGTTAAAGACACGAATGCTCAGCTCCAAACTTATGTGTTCTTAATTATCTTTTGTTTTTTTATTTCTAACTTTATTTTCCTGTGGTTAGAAAAGATAGTCTGCATGATATAGATACTTTTAACTGTGTTGAGTTTTTCTTTCTGTGTTTATGGATTTTATTAGGTTGAGCTGAAAGTTTGAGAAGAGGTGAGTAGGTAACATGGAAATGAATAGCGAAAGCATGATGATTTGCTTTCATATTCAGGAGATAATTATGATTGTATTTCCATTCTTAAAATGTTAAAAGCAAATATACATAATTATAATTTTTAAATAATCTATAATTTTCAGTGAGGAAAGAAGGATGAACAGAAGCAGAGAATAATGTAAACAAGATGCCAGGAAAAGAGACTGGAAAAAGAAAAACAAAATGAGAAAGCAAACTTAGGGCAAATATCTCAGAATCAAGACAAGTAGAGACAGACTAAATGTACTTATTTAAAAACAATGACTCTCTGACTGAATGCAAAGAACCACTCAATTTTAAGCTAATGCCATAAAAATGATGCAGAAAAGTGAAATACAACTATTTGGGAAAAAGATAAATCAGAAAAATATCACCAAAAGAAAACTCGTGTGGCTTTGTCAATATCAATAACATATAATTTAACCTAAAATGTATGATTAGAAATATAAAAAACTATAGAGAGAGGCACTTGGGTGGCTCAGTCGGTTGAGTGTCTGACTCCTGATTTTGGTTCAGGTCATGATCTCAGGGTTGTGCAATCCAGCCCCAGATTGGGCTCTATGCGGAGCGTGGAGCCTGCTTAAGATTCTCTCTCTCCCTCTGCCCAACCCCCTCCCCCACTTGTGCACTCTCTCTCAAAAAAAAAAAAACACACACACACAAAACAAAACAAAACTATAGAGATAAGCAGCAATTAATCAAGATGATATAAAAATCATGAATGTATATGTATACAACACACACACATACAATCATACTGGAGGATTTCCCACAATTTTCTCAGAAATTATTGGATAAAGAAGACAAAAAATGTATCATGAACGTTTTCTTATATCATTTAGATCTTTAATTTCATGTGTAATGCCTTTATAGTTTTTCTTAAATAGATTCACAATGAAATTAAATGACCTCTTTTGTTGTATATTTAGCATGATTCCAATTTTTTTGTTTTGCAAAGAGCAATGTAATAGATACACATATTACGCTATTTTTAGACTCCTGTAGATTTGAATTTCTATCTGGTATCATTTTCTTTCAGTCTAAAGGACATCCTTTAGCATTTCTTATGGTGCAGGTCAGCTGTCGACATAGTCTTTCAGTTTTTGTTTGTCCAACAATTTTACCTCATTTTTGAAGGATATTTTCACCGTATATATGTTTCTTGATTTCAACACTTTAAAGATGACATTATATGGTTTTCTGGCCTTCGTTGTTTCTAAGAAGTCAATGTTAATTCATGTTAGTGTTTCCCTGTATGTGGAGATATAAAGTATGTCTTTCTCTTTATACTTTCAAAATTTCCCTTGAAATTTTACTCAACAATTTTACTATGCTGTGCTTAGTTAGGGGTACGTGTGTGTGTGTGCATTTATCCTGCTTGGGATTTTCTGAGTCTCCTGAATCTCACAAAAATAAATGTTTTTAAACTATATTTGGGAAATAAAATACATTTAGGAAAAAATAAAATATTTTTCTGCCTCGTCGTCACCATTTCCTGCCTCTGAGACTCCACTACACATATTTGGGACTGATATTGTTCCACAGGATCCTGATGCACTGTCACTTTTCCTCAATTCTTTTCTCTCTTTTGAAGTTTGGATAATTTGTACTCATCTCTCTGCTTTGTTTCTTTCTATTTTCATTTCTGATTTGCTGTTAAGCACATCCATTTTTTTTTTCCCATTTAGATTTCTTTTTCTTTTTTTTCACATCTAGAATTTCTAGTTGTATTTTCTCTATAGTTTCTTTTTCCTGGACTATGGGCCAAGGCTTTCTTATTTCTTTTCCTGTCTACTGGGTTTCATTCTCTACTAGATGTTGTTAGTGATGAATTGTAGAGAGTCTAGATTTTATTATATTCCTCTGGAGAAATTAGATTTGTGTTCAAGTATACAATTTAATTATGGTTATTCAACTTAAATTTGTGTGGGCTTGGTTTATTACATTTTCTTAGGCAGACTTATGAAGAGCCTGCACTTTTTTTCAAGTTTGTTGTTGTTGTTTAACTTGGAAGGACTCACCTTTCAAACTCTGCCCTCTCTATAGGTTTTGTCAGATCTTGGTTTTAGGCTTTGTTAGGGAGGCTCTAGAGTTGGCTTTCTAGAATAAATTTCTATTCTTAAGGTTTGGCCTTTTTGGCATCTCAGTTGGATGCCAGAGATGTCAGCAAGGAGTTAAGGAGGCCTCCGCTCCAGCCAGGCTGGACTTCCATTGTTCCCTAGCGCTGCCTGACCTCTAGTTTATCTGTTCTACTCTCATTTCTGGTGAACTTTCTCTTTGGAAATCCTGTTTATCTTGTCCTGTGCAAGTACAGCCCAGGCTTAGTCACAGACTTCCAGGAAATTCTCACACGTACTTCTGGGACCTCATGTCTGCACAACTTCCTTCTTTCTTGTGTCCTATCCATAGACTTAGGTTCTGCAGTGGCCCCAAATTCTGTTCTCTACCTCCTTAGTTCAGCAAGTTTCCTGAACTCTGTTTGGACTTTAGCTTGCTGCACAGTGACCTAAAAGTTGTTCTCATGCCCGTCTAGGACAATTGTCCTTAAATGGGGCCTACACCCTTCATGTTTCTTTTTCAGGAATCAGTTTGGGCTCCCTATTGCCCAGAGCTTTATAAACTTCGTGTTTTCTATATTTATTAATAGTGGGAGGACTAATTCAGTATCAGTTTCTCTGTCATAGGTAAAAGCTAAATCCAGATACTGTATTTTTTTTAATTCTAGAAATTTTACTTGATCTTTTTTTATAGATTCTGATTCTCTAGCGAAACTCTTCATCTCTTAATCCATTTTGTCCACCTTCATCTCTATTGTCTTGAACAAATTAATTGCCTTTATTTTAAAGACCTTGCCACCCAAATCACAATGGGTCTGTTTCTATTTTCTGTATTATTTTTCTTTTAGGCTTTTGGTTAGATAGTCCTATCTTTTTGTGTGACTAGTAGTGTTTTGTTTTGTTTAACTGAGGTATAACACATACCAAAAAAAAAAAAAAAGGGAAAATCTTAAGTGTACAATTTGATGAATTATTATATATGGATAATAAGTGTAGCAATCGCCAAGATTAAGATATAGAATATTTCAGAATCCTGGAAGGCTTGCTTGTACTTCCTTCCAGTCACTAGTTCCTAGAGGCAACCATTTATTCTGGTTTCTATGTCTACAGATCAGTTGTTAAACTTCGTATAAGTGACATAATATTTTATGTACCCTTTTGTGTGTAACATCATTCACGTTATGATGTCTTTAGGTTCATCCTTGTTGTCCTGTGTATCAGTAGTGTGTTTTCCCCATTGTGTGTATTATTCCATTGTCTGGATTTGCCCTATGGTATTTACCATTCTCTTTTTGTTGGACACAGAGTTTGCTTCCAGGTGGGGGTATTGAAATATGGTTGCTATGATTATTCTTGTATATGATTTCTGAAACATTTAAGCTCTCAGTTCTACTGAGTAGAGAGTAGTGTATATGGAGCTTTAGTTTTGTAAGATATTGCCAAATAATTTACCAAATATTTTGTTCTCATCTCAGCGAACCTGCTCTTTGGAATCTTTCCAGTAATCTTGCCCTGTGTAAGGACAGCCCGACTCTCACTCACAGACCTTCAGGGTATCCCCAGATATAAGATATTCTAGTTGTTCTACCCCCTCTCCAAAACCTGACACTATCAGTTCTAATTTTCCCCATTCTCATGGGCATATAATAGTATTTCACAATGGTTTTATTTGGCATCTCTCTAATGACCAGTGATATTGAGCATCTTCCTATATGTTCATTCATTCTAACAATGCATTTATTTTATAAATATATAATAAAAATATAGTGATGCAAGCTGGACACTAACATTTTTCTGAAGAAGGTTCTTCTTCCTTCCCAGGGAAGGTAGAGTGGAGTTTGAAGTGATGATGTCTCTTACAGATATTCTGGGGGCTCCCCTGACTGTAATCCAGTGATGTGAGATGTGTACATCTTCCCCTAGGCCTTCCTCTGGCCTTAGTTTGTTCGAGAACTCCTCACAGAGCTCTATCTGTTAGAATCCTAGCACCCCTCTAAGTGCTACTCTGCGGCAGAATTCCATATATATGTATGGTACTTTAAAAGAGATATTCCTTTTATTTATTTATTTATAATCGGAAAAATTAAACTGAGGTATAGTTGACATGTACTATATTGGTTTCAGGTGTACAACATGGTGATTCCATGATTATATAGATTACAAAATGCTCAACACAATATGTGTAGTTACCATCTGCCAATCGCAGAATTTTTAAATGGCCCCAGATTCACTCTTTGTCCTTTATGGCCTGTCTTCCGTCCATAGGAAACACTCAGTAGCTTATGCTGGTGGACGCAAAGGTTATTTTCAAATGCAGACCCCTATTTCCCTCGGCCCTGTTGCTCAGGTCGGCAGCCACAGCCCTTTACTCTGAGATCCTCAGACAAGGTCTGACTGTGGTCAGACTCCAGCGGATGTGTATCAGCCCCCCTAGTTGTTTCCCATAACTCACAAAGTGGGGATGCAGGTGCTTCCCCTCCTTTTCCCTTGCCAAGGGTACACAGCCCTTCACTAAAGAAGTCCTCCTCTCATAATCCATTCTTGACAACTGTATGCCCTCAGAGTGGTTGAGGGGTTTCAAGAGTCATGAGACAAGCTCTGTTATTTGCTTTGAAAATTCGCATTTCGGTGTGTCAACTCACTTTGAAAGTTTACATTTGTGGTATTGTGGTCGGCTGAATAATAGCCCCTCAACTAGGTCCACCTCCCCAGACCATGGTCAGTTTTTACTGTCGCAACAGGAAACTAGTAGAGGTCTCTTGGTGCCTCAGGTAAAATTTCAAATTTTGCATGTTGTTACTCAGGCATGCAATGCCTGTAGAAAACTGGATTATTTGAACAGTTGGATTAGCCTGAGCCCTCACCGTAGGACAGACATGAAATACTTAGAAGGGCTCCTAAATTCTAAGTTCTACTCCCCTGTGGGCGGTACTGGCACCCACTGCATAAAGAGGAAGAATCCCCTGGGCGCCTGGGTGGCTCAGTTGGTTAAGCGACTGCCTTCGGCTCAGGTCATGATCCTGGAGTCCCTGGATCAAGTCCCGCATCGGGCTCCCTGCTCGGCAGGGAGCCTGCTTCTGCCTCTGACCCTCCCCCCTCTCATGTGCTCTCTCTCTCTCTCTCAAATAAATAAATAAAATCTTTAAAAAAAAAAAAAAGAATCCCTTTTGGGCTACACCAACTCTCTCAGTTTTATTAGCCAAGTGAGTGTGTTACTCTACCTATTCTTATTTATCTATAGAAAAGGGGATAGCATTATCTATCTTTCCAGATTTGTCTGAGGCCTGAAGTTATTTAAAATTCGAAAACCTTTTAATCAGTACCTGCCATGTAGCAATGGATTTGAAAAGCAGAGCCGTTGAGCAATTAATAGTGAAATAACTGATGACAAAATTGGTAACATCTAGATTCATACTGAAGTCAATTTGGAAGCGTTTATTGAGCATTTACTCAATGCTCAGGATAATCTTAGGTGCTGTGGAGGGTTTAAAAATACCAATCCTTAAGGTGGTTATGGGGAGCTGCCTTACAGCTTCCATGGTAAGTACTGGGCCAGTCAGTACTAGCCCAGGTAGGTGAGATGTCTCTCTGATTCCAGAAGACAGTGTCTTCGTGGAAGGCAATCAGCTTTGAAATGTCAGTTTCCTTTCTGATAAAAAATAACTGCTCACCCGATATAAAATATATTTAGTAGGACTATTGATGAATAAATCATAAAAGACACACACTTGAAAGGTTAATACTGACATCCTGTAAGACATAACTTTATATGCAGCACAACTATTGATCAAGCTGTGGTGATGAGCTGAAATGTTCTAGTGCGGATCATTTACAGGAGGGGCAAAGCCAGTGCTCAGAGGACTCAGGCACTTTAAGAAGGTGAAACTTTGTTTAAACACACTTGGAATTTCCAGTCCAGCCCATCTGCTGATTCAACTGTCTCTTGCAACTATGATAACAAGAGCTATTCCCTGTGTCCAAGAAGAAACACTGGATATGTTTTGGTTAATTGTGACCCTCCCATTTACCCAGATAAAGGAGTCAAAAAGAAGCTCCCAGGGCCTTGAAAAGTGCTTTCAAAGGGAACCCTGTGTTTGACTTGTTCAACCCACAAAAAACTAAGAAAAGCTTTTGGTGTTATCTTGAGCCTTTACTAATTCCTTTCTGACTAATGGACATCAACAAGATCATTATTATAAGATGTATCAATTAAGAGTAATGTTTATTTCAGTAATAAATTGGACCAGAAATCAGTAGATGGCCAATAATTATCCTGGATAGAGGGTAAGATAAGTATATTCTGCTTAAGGAGCTGAATGTTCAAAGGGTACTTTTCATTTCTTTTCTCTAACTGCTACATATCAAAAGAACAATGAAGGAACCAGGGGCTAGATCTGGCTGTTTCTGGCATAATTACATAAAGAAAAAGAAAAAAAAATGTTACTGTATATATGCACATATAGAAGCATATGTATATTAGCATATGCTACTATACACAAAAGAAATTAGATTATTAGACTTACTTGTTTCTTTAGTTTTTCATTTCAAAATCATTTCAAACTTATACAAGTGTTGCAAAAACAGTACAAAAAATTCTTGTACAAAAAAAAAAATTTCTTTTAACAACAATTAAAAAAAAAATTCTTGTACAAGCTTTATCCAGATTCTGAAAATGTCAATAATATGATTATCATAATCAATAAATTAATGTTGATACAATATTATTATCTAAACTATAGATCTTATTAAAATTTCATCAATTGGCTCACTAATATCCATTTTCTGGTCCAGGAGCCAACCTAACATCACACATTACATTTAATTATTATGTCTCCTTAACAACTATTAATTTGAAACAGATCCTCAGTGTTTGTCTTTTATGACTTGACACATTTTTAAAGAGAATTGGCCAGCTGTTTTATAGATATTCCTTCAATTTGGGTTTGTCTGATGTTTCTTTGATTCAACTGCAGTTATGCATTTTGAGCAAGAATGCAAAAAAGGGATGTTGTGTCCTTCCTAGTACATAATTCAGAAGTTTTACCTCATCTTTGCCAATTCTTAGCAGTCAATTTGTCCCACAACTGGTAATACTAACTTTGATCGCTTTGTTGTAGTGATGTTGCCAGTTATCTCACTTTTTTTTTTTTTTAGGCTTTTGAGAAATTCCTTCAAGATTGCTTAAAAATCCTGTTTATCAACCCACCTTTGTCCCCATCCCCAGTTTTAGGGTTCATTGATGATAATTACCTAAATGATCATTATTGTGGTGATTTTCAATTTCCATCATTCCTTCTATGTTTATTGCCTGGAATTCAACTATAAGGAAAAATATCCTCTTATTCCCCATTTTTTAATTTATTCAATTAGTTATTAGTAATAGTATGGACTAGTGAATTCTTATTTTATTCTCTGTTATCAACAAGTTTTTGATTTATCCTTTCTGAGTTTCCCATGCTAAATGTGTATATTTTGTTATTTTCTCTTACATTTACACAGAAGCTAGCCTAATATAGAAATTCTTTGGGTCTAAATCTCTGATACAAATAAACTCTTGGTATTAAACATTCTTGTGTATGATGCAAGGTATGGATCTAATTTGACTTTTTTTGAGTTGGCTACCCAGCTGTCCCAGTGCCATTTATTAAAAGTCCATCTTGGCGCCATTGATTTGAGGTACGAGCTTTATCATATACCTCAACTACCCCCCCCCCCCGCAGTGTCACACTCCCTAACTTGCAAACATTAGTCTACTACCTTTAAATTCTTGATTTCTAATATTTCATTCTGAATAAAATTTCCTATTCCCAGTTCTTACTTTAATAATCCCTTAGTTCTCATCTGACCTCATCAACACTTCAGTCTCCAATGAATTAATCCTACCACTCTCTCATAATCCCTTAGTTCTGTTTCCATGCTCTCCTCATCCAGGTAAGAGTCTCATCTACTATGACAATTCAGTGTTTGGGATCTCAGAAGCTTACAGGGTCAGGCAGGAAACATTAATGATTGAAACCAGCAAGACAGGGGCGCCTGGGTGGCTCAGTCGGTTAAGCGTCTGCCTTCAGCTCAGGTCATGATCTCAGGGTCCTGGGATCGAGCCCCACATCGGGCTCTCTGCTCAGTGGGGAGCCTGCTTCTCCCTCTCCCACTCCCCCTGCCTGAGTTCCCTTTACTGCTCTGTCTCTCTCTGTCAAACAAATAAAATATTAAAAAAAAAAAAAAAAGAAACCAGCAAGACACAACACAGCTAGAATGTGCAGGGATGTGGTGAACCAAATGGATTGTGCTCCATCTAAAAGCATTCAAGGGCGCCTGGGTGGCTCAGTTGGTTAAGCGACTGCCTTCGGCTCAGGTCATGATCCTGGAGTCCCGGGATCGAGTCCCACATCAGGCTCCCTGCTCGGCAGGGAGTCTGCTTCTCCCTCTGACCCACCCCCCCTCATGCTCTCTCTCTCTCATTCTCTCTCTCTCTCAAATAAATAAATAAATAATCTTAAAAAAATAATAAAAAAAATAAAAAATAAAAGCATTCAAATGCATTGTTTTAATACAATGAGCGAACCCCCCAAAAATTGGCCTCCAGGCTAAATGTGTCCATTTGTCTCTCACCTTATTTCCATTTATTGCTATCCTCTAAAGCCTCAACTTTTGTTGAGCCCACTATCTGCTTTCCCCATGTCTGTATCCAAGTTACTTCACATTGCAGACGGAAAACTTTCAATTCACTATGACATCTGGAGGTGGGCGTTCCGTGCTCAGCAGCCATTCTTCCACATTTTTTTTTTTTAAAGATTTTATTTATTTATTTGACAGAGAGAGACACAGTGAGAGAGGGAGAAGCAGGCCTCCCGCTGAGCAGGGAGCCCAATGTGGGGCTCGATCCCAGGACCCTGGGATCATGACCTGAGCCGAAGGCAGACGCTTAACGACTGAGCCACCCAGGTGCCCTTCTTCCACATTTTCTAAAAAGCTTTCTATTCCTCTCTCAGACATGACTATTTCATACTTTCTCCTCTTCATGCGCCTTCTTATTAGGATGCTTTTAGCTGCAGTAATAGAGTTGCCAACTAAAATGATTTCTATATATAAGAAATCCACCCTCTAACTTTATTTATTTACTTGTTATTTACTTGTTTATTTCCTTAGCAATCATTGCATTCTACAATCATTTGGGGTTTTGTGTACTGTTTCATTTTTTTATTTCCCACAACCAGAACATAAACTCTCTTGGGACAAAGACCACATCTTTTAGTATTCACCAAGTTCTCCGGGGTCTACCACAATGGCTGCCATACACTAGGCACTCACTAAAACTTGTTAAATGAAGGAATTAATCAGGACCAAGGCTCAGCACATGTGAAATTCCAAGAAATCCAAGACGAAGAGTTGTTGCAGGTAAAGTCTGGAGCAGGGCTTGGCAAACTGTTCTGTAAGAGACCAGATAATAAATACGTTTAGCATCACAGGCCAGACATTCTCTGTCACAACTATTCATTTCTGGTAGGATAGCGGGAAAGCCACCCTGGGTAATACACAGTGAATGGGAGGGGCTGGATTTGGACCACAGTCATTGTCTAGATGAACAGATCTTTGCACCAGTCAGAATCCTGGGTTCACACTGCTACTTGTGGATGCTCAAGAAATTATATAGGAAACTGCATATTCACAACTTTATTATTATTCTCAGCTGTACTTTCCTGAAAGGCAGCACATCAGAGTGGTTGAGAGTATGGACTGTAGAGCCAGATTACTTGGTTCAAGTCCGGGTTGACCACTGACATGATTTGTGACCATGAACAAGTCATGCCTCTCTGCCCTTCAGTTTTCTCATCCTTAAAATGGAGATAATTACAGTGTCCATGTCATAGAGGTACACGAGGATTAAATGAGGTAATCTTTGTGAAACACTTAGAGCAGGGTTTGGCACACAGAAAGCACTAGATGTCTGTGTTAAGTAAATGTGGAATAAGTCTTTGGTTAGCACTTTGCATACTTTGTCTCATTCTTTTCTCACAGAGACCCAGAGAGGTAATATATGTATTTTAAAGACACAGAAAGTGGGATTCAGAGAAACTAGGTAAGATTCCTATGGTCACACAGCTAGTTAGTGTTAGTATTAAGGCCAAAGAAATACATTTAGAGTTTAAAAGCTCTGTGAACAGAGTATAGTACATATCTCCAACTCAATATCAATTCAAAATAAAAGTAACTGATATGGATTGGCTTCTACATTGGTTTTCAAAGATGGCTGCAAATACTCTAACAGGCTTCTCTTCAAGAGCAATCACTTCCTTTGGAAGCTAGGTGGATTTGAGACTGCCTTGACCAATAGAGTTTGATGAAAGTGACGCTATGTGACTTTCAAGGCTAGACCATAAAGGGCCACCCAGCTTCTGCCTTGTTCACCGGAAGACAATCTCTTAGAATGCCAACCTGTCATACAGAAAGTCAAATTACCCTGAGGTTGCCATGTTGTGAGGAAGCCCGGGCCACATGGAGAAGCCAGGCATAGGTTCTTAAGCTAATGGTCCCATTTGAGCCCAGTCTGGAGTCATCCCTGCCCAGGAGTCGTACATGTGAGTGGAGAGTCTTCACATGAATCCAACCTCTGGCCATGGACTAACTCACAGACATTTAACTCTTCCTTTCTGAGGCTCTAGATATCATTCATACGCACTGTGATCGCCACAGAATCCATGAGCAAAATAGTTGGTGTTTTATGCAACTAAGTTTTTGGGCACTTTGTGAGTACAGACATAAACAGGACATTTTTCCAGATTTTCCTAAACTACAACTACAGTTCAGCTTATTAATTCCCATCTTCCTTCATTCCTCAGTGGTCCTCTTTTGCTGCTACCCTGAAACTCTTTTGAGTCATCAAGCATTATAAGGACTTAAGACTTAAACCCAGAAAATCTTCCTTTGAAGCAGGGTCACTGACCCCCAAGCTCTACTGGCAGATCACAAGCAAATCATTTCATTTGGGAGGGGTCAGTTCTCTCTAATTTAAAATAGTGAGCAAAACCTGTTTTGCAAGATTGCCATGAGAATCAAATGATACCAGAGGTGTAAAACTGCTTTATAGGAATTTAGACTCCAGACCTTTGGCAAGAGACCTGGGGCAGAGGGTCGTTTTAATCCCCCCGGAGTTCCAACCCAAACAAATCAATAGTGTGGATGCCACAGCCATCAAAAGAGCAAGCACACTTCTCATCATACACTGGGGGCTCCTAAAGGGTCTGTGTCTGTGCACGTGTGTGTAATTTAATAATGGACCAGCCTGGTGATTTTGAAACAACTCGAGTGTCTGACATGAAAGCGAGTGAAAATACTTAGAACGAGGGCCATGAAATGCAAGTATATTGCAAATCACTCGGTTGTGCTGTCGGAGGAATCATAGTTACCATATATATTTTCTTAAATGTAGCTTCCCAGCAAACCTTTCACAAAATTCATGACTGTGACTGACCTCTGCTACATGCTTGCCTCCACAGCTTCCCCTATAACCCAGGCTTATAATGCACTGGTGGCAAATCACTGTTGATTGGCTGCTGAGCAGCCATTCCTAGTGCCCTTCTCCCTTTCTTCCTCTTTCTATGCTGTCCTGAAGACCATTATTTGTCAACCTGATAAGGAAAATCTGTGTCCTAAGATTGCCGACCGAGCCAGCGAGAGAGTCGCAGTCCTTGCCCCGGGGCTCTTCTGGGTTCTTCTCCCTGCCCCGCTTTGCGCCAAAAGTGCCAAGTATGCGGAAGTAGATGTGTATAAATTGCCCCCTTTGTTTGTGCTCAGGGCTCAGACCTTTGGAGACCACTCTCCTCTGAGCCCACCGCCATTAAATAAACCTCCGATCCTCCAAGATCTCTGGGTGCTGCTTGGTTCTTCTGTCGGGCAATCCAGCCCAGGTTCTGTAACATTTGGTTCCCTGACCAGGAAACCCAACCGCGCTGGCCCATTGTTGCCACCTGTTTGGGGGCAATGGCAGGGTGGTGACGGAACGAAGGGTCATAATGGAGAAGGCATGCCCACCTAATTTTCGGCAGTCTCCCACCCCGGTCGCCTTGGGCCGGCCCTGCTCCAAAGACTCGAGGAGACTTGGCAGGTGAGGACCTGGTCCTGACGTCATATTCCAGTAAGGCCTGGGGCCCCTGGACCCAGACAGGCCCACCCCCATTGGGGTGGAAGGGGAGCCTGATCACCTCCCAGAGACCTCTTAGAGGTCTCACAGGAAGGGATTCCCAGGGAGGGAACGTAATAACTTCTGGAGTGTGAATGTGTGAGTGACTGTGCAGTCCGACCTGGCTTGCTCAAGCGGACTGATTCTGTGACTCCATGGGCAGGCACCTTTAAGGTCCCCAAAAGCCTAGGGAGTCTGAGTGGGCCCGTCTGTGATTCCGTGGTGAACGGCATACAGTCTATGGCGGCATCGGAATAGTTTCTGATTGTAAGTCACAACACTGAGACCACTATGGCTAAGCCTCACATAAGCTCCTTTGGGACACAGCCAGTTGGGCATCTGATTGGTCTCCTCACCTCAGGAGGCACCCCCCCTTTGTCTGTCTCTGTGCCACCGCACACGGGGACATCACCATGGAGTCAGGGCAGAGTAAACCTACGGTTCTAGAGACCATGATCAAAAATTTCAAGAAGGGGTTTTCGGGAGACTATGGAGTCAGGATGAACCCCGGCAAGTTAAGAACCCTATGTGAATCAGAATGGCCCACCTTTGATGTCAGGTGGCCTTCAGAAGGGACATTGGATGTCCCAACGATTTGTTGAGTATGACGAGTCATAACAGGAGAACCAGGACACCCTGACCAGTTTCTGTACATTGACTCCTGGCTAGGAATTGCTCAGACCCTTCCCCCCTGGGTGCGATTCGCTTGCAATAGGCAGGGACAGGCCAGGGTCTTAATTGCCTCATCCAAGCAACCTAAAGAAAATCAGCAAAAGCCCCAGTCTCCAAAAATCCTGCCGGAGATCCTGAGGACGAACCGGCCCTGCCCCTACCGTACATAACCCCAAGACAGTCTATACCTGGCCCTTCAGCTCCAGACACTCTGCCGCCATCGGTTTCACCGGCGCCCCCAGGCCCAGAGGATCCACCGATGCCCCCAGGCCCAAAAGATCTCCAGGACCAGCAGCCACGGCTGCGCCCCAGGCCAGGCACAAGCATCCTTCAAATGCCAGTCCAAGAGATGCGGGAACCCGAGAAGCACAGTGAAGACGGGACGGTCCAACCTGGCCATTCCATGATGTATTATCAGCCCTTCTCCACCACTGACCTCCTCAACTGGAAACATAACACCCCATCCTACTCTGAGAAACCATAGGCTATGGTAGACCTCATAGAATCCTTCTTCCAGACTCATTGGCCAACCTGGGACTGCCAACTGTTACTCCACACCCTGTTTAACACAGAGGAAAGGAGGAAAATAATGAAAGGTGCATGGCAATGCCTGGAAGAGCATGCACCAGCAGGATCATCGACCCTGCTGCCTGGGCTAATGTGGCCGCACCCGAAGTGCACCCAGCATGGGACTTCACCACAACGAGGGACAAGCTCACATCAGCCGTACCAGGAGGCCCTCCTCCAGGGAATCCGGGCAGGAGCTAAGAAACCCATGAACATGACTAAGGTATCCTCAGTCACTCAACAACCAGGGGAGTCCGCAGGGGACTACTACGAAACACTATGTGAAGCCTACAGGATATACACTCCATCTGACCCCGAGGCACAGGAAAGCTAACAGATGGTAAACACCTCCTTTGTGGCTCAGGCTGCCCCAGACATCAGAAAAAAGCTTCAGAAACTAGAGGGTTTTGCTGGGATGAATATCACCCAACTAATAGAGATTGCCAATAAGGTCTACATGAACAGAGAGGTCGCAGCCGAATGGGAAGCCAACAAAAAGATGAAAATCAGCCTCCTCGCCACCACCCTGAAAGAAAAGGACAACACAAAGATGGGGAGACCCCAACCACCGAAAGGGGGGAAGCCCAGAACCCCCTTGGCAAGGGATCAATGTGCCTACTGTAAAGAGAAAGGGCATTGGAAAAACAAATGTCCCAACCAGGGAAAGGCTGAAAAGCCCAGCCACTACAAGGAAGAACCCTGAGAGGAGGACCTCATAAGCCTTGGGGGAATGGACTCAGACTGAGGGGGACTGGGCTCTTTCCTCCTTGGTCTCCCTGAGCCCATGGTCAAAATGAAGGTGGGGGGCCAACCAGTGACTTTTATGGTTGATAGTGGGGCCGAGCACTCTGTTGTCACCTCCCCAGTGGCACCTTTCAGCAAAAGGACTGCAACCATCCCCGGGGCCACCGGGACGTGGGCGATACAACAGCCCTTTCGCCAGGCTCACCAGTGCGAACTAGGAGGCCACAAGGTCCAACATGAATTCCTTTATCTGCCTGATTGCCCCATCCCTCTCCTGGGTGAGACATACTCTCCAAGCTTAGGGCTCAGATAACCTTTGAGCCCACTGGACACACTAGCCTCCGGTTGAACCCAAGGCAAGAGGAGACGGGGTCTCTAATATTAGCAATTACCACACCAAGGGAAGAAGAATGGAGGCTATTCTGTGCCCAGGCCCAACCGAGCAGCCCGCCGGAGCTCAGACTCACCTTCCCTTCAGTATGGGCTTAAAACAACCCACCTGGACTAGCCCGGAATTGGGCCCCTATCATTGTTGAACTGATCCCAGGAGCCCAACCTCAGAGGCAAAGGCAATATCCCCTTCCACAAGAAGCTAAGATCGGCATCCAAGAATATCTGACCAAACTCAAAGAAGTACATATTCTAGTCGAGTGCCAGTAGGCCTGGAATACCCCACTCCTGCCAGTCAAGAAGCCATGAAGGGGATACCGACCAGTTCAAGACCTGCGGGCCATCAACAAGGTCACCATCTCTCTGCACCCAGTGGTCCCAAATCCATAGACCCTCCTCGGCCAAATCCCAGGGTTGGCCAGATGGTTCACTTGCCTAGATTTGAAGGATGCATTCTTCTGCCTCCTCTTAGCTCCCCAGAGCCAGCCACTATTTGCCTTTGAATGGTCTGAACCTGATACAGGGCACTAGATGCAACTGACCTGGACACACCTCCCTCAGGGGTTTAAAACTCACCAACCCTCTTTGGGGAAGCACTGGCCGCAGACCTCGCCAGCTTCCCAAGGGAGGCCACACAAGCACCCTTCTCCAGTATGTGGATGACCTCCTCCTTGCCAGTGACACACAAGAAGACTGCACAAAAGGCCCAAAGGCCCTCTTACAGCTCCCGTCAGACTCAGGATACTGAGCCTCATGGAAGGAGGCACAAATCTGCCAACAACAAATCCAATACCTTGGTTTCCTCCTCACCCAAGGGAAAAGAGACCTAGGGCCAGAGAGGAAAAGGGTCATCATCTCCCTGCCACAGCCCCAGACAAAAGAATTCCTGAGGGCTGCAGGATTCTGCTGCATCTGGATCCCTGGGTTCTCGGCAATAACAAGACCCCTCTATGATCTCTTAGGGGGATCAGATTGAGAACCCCCTGCCTGGACTGAGGAAGCAGAGGCCGCCTTCACAGAGATAAAGACTGCCCTAGGGCGGGCTCCTGCCCTGGGCCTACCAGATGTAGAAAAACCCTTCAATCTCTTTGTGCATGAAAAGGAAAAAATAGCGCTTGGGATACTCACCCAGACTGTTGGACCCTGGCAACGGCCAGCTGCTTACCTGTCAAAGAAGCTGGATCCTGTGGCAGCGGGACAGCCACCGTGCCTCAGGGCGCTGGCAGTCACAGTCCTACTCATCAGGGAGGCAGACAAACTTACCCTGGGGCAAGAACTTAACATCAAGTTCCCTCATGCAGTTGTGTCCCTCATGAACGCACAGGGACACTGCTTCCTTCCCAACTCTCGGCTAGCCCAATACCAAGGGCTCCTCTGCAAAAACCCACGGGTCACCCTCAAAACAGTAAGGACATTAAATCCAGCAACCTTTCTCCCCACAGAAGAGGAGGAACCAGACCATTGACTGCTCTGAGGTGACTGATGAAGTCTACATGAACCGTCCAGGTCTGCAGGATCAAGCCATAAAGAATCCAGAGCTCACGCTGTTCAGCAATGGCAGCAGTTACCTCTAAGAGGGTGCTCAGAAAACGGGTTATGCAGTAACCACAACCGCTGAAGTCCTAGAAGCTAAGGCATTTTCAGCTGGATGGTCAGCTCAATGGGCTGAACTATATGCCTTAGTCTGAGCCCTCACCCTCCATGAGGGCAAGTGAGTCAACATCTATAAGTACACCTTCACTACTGTACATATACATGGGGCCATCTACAAGGAAAGGGGCCTCCTAACCGCAGCAGGAAAAGCTATCAAGGAGGAGATACTGAGACTCCTTGAAGCTGTCTGGCTTCTAAAGGAAGTAACAATCCTGCACTGTAAGGGACACCAGAAAGGAGACGACCCCATAGCGTGGGGAAATCGTCTGGCAGATGAGGCAGCCAAGACCACAACCAGTGAGGACATGGACAGAGCCCCTTCCCTCACCATGGCCCTAACACCCCTGGAAGAAGTCCCTCCACCCAGTTACACTAAAAAGGAAAAGGAATGGGCCATGGCTGAGGGATCCACCCTGACTGAAAATGGATGGTGGATGATGCCAGACGGGCACATCTTTGTTCCAACAGCAACTGGAGGGCATCTAGTCAAGGAATACCACCAACTCACTCATCTGGGAAAAACTGCATTAGAGGCCCTACTCAAGAAGCACTACTACATCAATCAGCTGCCAGCACTCTGCCAAGCAACGAGTGAACAATGCATAACATGTGCTAAAAATAATGCTTGGTCTGCACCACGGCCCCCACCAAGTGTCCAGAGGATGGGAGCAACCCCCTTCAAAGATCTAGAGGTAGACTTCACAGATGTGCAGTTGAGCAGGGGGTTAAGATATCTCCTAGTAATAGTGTGCACATACTCTGGGTGGGTCGAAGCCTTCCTGACCAGGACGGAGCAAAGCCGGGAAGTAGCTGAAGTCCTCTTGTGGGAGATCGTGCCCCAGTTCGGCCTGTCATTAACAATCCATAGTGACAAGGGACTCCCCGCATTCGTGGCAGACATTGTACAGGTCTTGACCAAATCTCTCAACATAACCTGGGGACTCCACACCGCTTACCGGCCCCAAAGTTAGGGGAAAGTAGAGCAAATGAATCGCACCCTCAAGGGAACCTTAGCAAAGTTTTGTCAGGAGACTAACCTCCCGTGGCCGGATCTGCTACCCCTAGCTCTCCTGAGTGCTCACTGCATGCCTGGGACATCAGGTTTCTCCCCATTCGAATTAATATATGGACGGCCTCCCCCATGCCTGGGAAGCCTTCCAGGAAACTTGCATCAGGTTGGAGATAAGGGGATAAAGGAGCAGCTTCAGGCCCTGGGGGCCACCCTAAATAAATTACAAAAGTACACCATTGAGAGGGCCCCAATCTCCTTAAGGTCTCAGGAACACTCCTTCCAGACAGGGGACTCAGTTTGGGTCAAAGATTGGAAGAAAGACCCCCTCAAGCCACAGTGGACAGGGCCCCACACTGTTGTTCTAACTGCCCCTACTGCCCTCAAGGTCTCAGGTGTCACCCTGTGGGTCCACCACTCTAGAGTGAAGAAAGCTCATCATTCGGACAAGAAGCCGCGCCAGTGGAGAGTCCAGCCAGACTTCACAAACCCACTCTGGCTTCACCTTCGACGAGACCCCACCGACTGATGGACACCTGCTCACTGTGGTCGCTGGTTCTCATCGGCATGATTTCCCTCATCTTCGGAGTTGGACTCTACACTGTTGCTCCTCCTGACTGGACTTTCCCCCAGAGGCTTACTTTTGTCATTGCTTATTGGGTGTCCTTAGGGTGTATTACTGCACTTACTTGTCCACAGGTTTCATCTGCTGATGGGTTAGCCACAATGGCTCCCTCTACCCAAGGTCATAGATCCCACTTTTACTGGCCCTCTGCTGTCTACTCCTGAATGCATTTCACTATGGCTTTCCTGGACCCAGTCAGTCCTGGTCTTCTGCTACCTGGTGTGCTTTCCTCCTCACTGCCTCTAGCTTCCCTGGCCAGGCAAGGGGAGCAAACTCTCATATTGGCAAATGGACTTTCCAGCTTATCCCCCTCAGTTCCACACCAGTGCCCTCACTGACTTCTTTCACCTGGGATAGGCACACACCAAAGGTTAACCTCCATTTTGATGGATGCCAGCCTCTTGATACCTCCTGGGAACCTCATAGACGGTGTTCCTACCATGGCCCTCACTCAGGTTACTGGCTGGTAGATATCTACATCAGTGGGGGCCCTATGCCTCAACAGCCAAACACCTGCCCTCAGTTCTGCTCACAAGCCTGGTAATTCGAGTCATGGGTGGCGACTTGGCCGGGCATGGAAGGATGGTCCACCAGGTGGTGGCACCTCAAACAGCACAGTGACATCTGGATTTCCTTGTCATGCAAGGCCACCCCATCCTCTTGCCCTAACAATCACTGTATACCACTCACCCTCTCAGTCTTAGAATCCAATGCCACATCATGGACTACAGGAATCACTCTCCTGTTGGGCCAATATCACCCTATGGGGACTGACCCCGTGGCCAAATTTATGATTAAGTCCATGTTCACTCCAAGTCTACAGTCAACCCCCAGAGTCAGACAGAAAGTAACTCGCCCTGGCACATCCCCGGGTCCCCCATCCACACGCAGCAAGCATCTATAGCACAACTATTAAGTATGATTAATGCCTCCCACCAAGTGCTTAACCACTCGAATCCACCCCTAGCGTCTGACTGTTGGATCTGTATGAAGTCCCGTCCTTTCCAATACCTAGGTGTCATCCTCAACCAATCTACCGTGTCACCTCCCACTTCGGCACCAGGGACCTCAAATTATCCCTTTCTTGCTCTGGTACCACTGTATGACAACTCTTTCTCTCCCATCACGGGCCACAGTTGGGTCTGTGCACCTAACAACACTTTTCTGGCTTGTGATCAAGGTGTATATATCTGCATCACCCTGAGCGATCAATCATGCACGCTTGTCAGTCTCTTACCCGATCTTTCAGTCCTCCCCAGGAGCAATGCCCCACTCATATGGAGACCTCCTAGCTGCCGTCAACACTCCCCCGTGGCCATCCCTCTTATTGTGAGCCTGCTGGCCACATCAGGTGTTGCCCTCAGCGCCACTGACGTCGAGATGTCTCAGGTTCAGAACCAGGAGTTAACTCAACAACTCACGGCAGATTTTTCTGCCCTCACTCTGTCAGCCCTGGCCCTGCAGCACCAACTCGATTCACTGGCCTCAGTTGTCCTCCAAAACACGTGTGGGCTCAACTTGCTCATGGCCACGCAAAGGGGGCTCTGCCTCTTCTTACAGGAGGAATGTTGTTTCTATGCTAATGAGTCGGGGGTGGTCCAAGAAACTCTGACCCAATTACAGGAACGAGTACATCACCGGTGGGAAACACTCCAGCGGACAACTTGGTGGGATACACTCTCACAATGGTTCCCTTGGTTCGCCCCCCTTGTTGGCCCCCTCCTATTGCTTCTCCTCATAGTAGCATTTGGTCCTTGTATTCTAATGCCCTTACTAGGTTTATCACTACTCAAATTGCTAAAATCAGACTCCAGTTACTCCTTACTCACTATCGCCCCTTAGAAGATGAAAATGATGACCTCTAGACTAGGTGTTTAAAGGGGCATCAAAGGGGGGAATGATAAGGAAAATATGTGCCCTAAGATGGCCGACTGAGCCAGTGAGAGAGTCCCAGTCCTTGCCCCGGGGCTCTTCCGGGTTATTCTCCCTGCTCTGCTTCTTGTGCACACCAATCCAGGTTCTTCTCCCTGCCCCGCTTCGCGCATGTGCCAAAAGTGCCAAGTATGTGGAAGTAGAAGTGTATAAATTGCCCCCTTGATTGTGCTCGGGGCTCAGACCTTTGGAGATCACTCTCCTCTGAGCCCACCGGCGTTAAATAAACCTCCTATTCTCCAAGATCTCCGAGTGCCACTTGGTTCTTCCATTAGGCGATCCAGTCCAGGTTCCGTAACAAACCAGTTTTCCGTGCAGTTAGGGGTAGCCAGTGTCCATGTGGAATAAACAAAGTCTTCTGGGAAATGTCTTTCATAAAATATTTCCCTTTCCTCATATAAGGACACATAATGCTGGCACAGCTTTTCCTACTTAATCTTTCCATTGCCTTGACTACATAATGGATGGAGCCTTAGCAGCCATCTTGTGACAATGAGGACAACTCCAAAAGTGGTACCTGCTCTGACATCTTTGAACTGACCCCCTCCCTCTGTGAGGAAAATAGTCCAAGTTTGTGCAAACCACTGAAGTTGTATTTTCTTTTACTTTGCAGAGGCAGACAATTCTGACATGACTTGTGCCATGTGCAGTTGAACTCTTTCCATAAAGGACTAGGTAATAAATACTAACACATATGCATGTATATACTCACATCTATTCTATCTATCACTATGCTGGGTTTGCAGGTAACTTCTACTTTCCTACCTTTTACGAAGATGGTGGAAACAAAACCTCTTGGGTGTGAAATCACTTAGAGGCCACATACTTCTCTCTCCTTCTACTGGTCCATGACTTCATAGACACTCGCTCCACTTCTCCCCATACTTTGCCACTCTGCTGGTTCAGGTCATGATCTTCTGCCTAAACCACTGCCACAGCCTCCCTGATTTTCTTCAGTTCTCCACTGTGGTACCTCCCATTCTCTATACTGAGGCCATCAAGGTCTTTCTAAAAGCAACATCTATGTACGTATTCCTGTGAAAGCAGCATTCCAATGCTCGCTTCACTCTCCTGAGAAGACCTTCTATGACTTGGCCTTTGTGTCCCTCTCCAGTTTTTCCTACAGCCAGCTCTTTTGTACCACCTCCTCTCTATGATGTTCTCAGCTCCTCAATGTCAGCCAGGCTGAACTTAAAAATCCCCTCTCTCACTATTCAAGTCTCTCTGCCTGGGTCACTCATCTTGGAAAAAATAGATATAGTAAGATATAGTAAGAACGAAAACAGGAAAATGAGAAATGAAGTACTCAGTTGAGAAATCAATATAAAGTCATGTGGTATGGTGGCAGTCCGAGGCTGAAACTACAGACATTGAAGAGACATTGCACATCATTTACATGATGCCCTGCTACCACGGCAGGTGGATACAAAAACTGAAGGACCCTCTTCAGCTAGATAATCCTACTCTTCATTTTCCCTGACCAGTTTTACATATTTTTTATAGAATAAAACTGTTTCTTTTTTTTAGAATCAAACTATTTCTATATGAAAAATAAGTAAAGATTGCTTTCACAGAAGTGAGGTTGGGAGGGGCTGGCCCTGTATTCTCTGTCCTTCTACTCTCCCCAGTGGGGAGACATGAGAATGTTCGATGGGTGTCAAAGGGGCATAGACCATCCCATTTCATTCCTCTGAACAAATCAGGGCAGGGACAATTTGCAGTCATCTTTGAGAATCTGATGAAATTTAATGACCCTTTCTTCAGAGAAAAACAATGCCCATACGCACACATTCATAAAACTCGGCTCAGAGTTTTGGAGAGTGAAGAATCCCACTTGAAAAGCAGAAACATTGACATTCAGAGGCCGTAACAGCCTCTTTCTCATCTCTCTGCTACTTAGCAGTCTATTTTTAAGAATTATATTCTTGGATCCCACCCTATGACTGGACAGTGCCAAGGGGCTCCGGACACTCTCTTCCTGCCAGTGGGACTGAAATTAAAGGCTAGAGATGAAGAAACAGGGTAAACATGACTACTGATAGCCCCCAGCAATAGTTCATATGGCAAATGTTCTTTTTTCTCATCCAGGTGTTGTGGACCACTATCCTCCCCAACCTCCTCCTGTGAAATCCCCATGCTCTAGGGCAGTCCCCACACTTCAGCATATGCCCCACCCTCTTTGGGATAGTCATCAGATGCTCGTCAGTTCCTCTCCTTTCTGAGCCCCATCCTGCTTTTCTCTGCAAGGATGCTATTCATCTACCTGTGTGAGGGTGAGCTTTCCCTGCACTGACCTTCATCTGGACTCAGTCCCCAGCTCATAATTTGGTCACAACCTGGCTCTTTTGCAATTATATTTCTCCATGGGAAAAGCCAAAGGTAGGGATTCACGGAATAATAGGTCAACAAAGAAGGACCACCATGTAAATGCAAAAGTCAAGAATGAAACTTGACAAAACAGATAATGAGAACTAATTGCATTCAGGGAAGACAATATTAACAAGAGCTGTGTAAAACAGGGGAGGGGGTGACAGTGATGCCTAGATGTAGGCAGGCCCTTTAAGACACTACATTTATGGAGATTACCATGTGTTCAACCCTGTCCTGAATATCTCACTACACAGGCTCTTCTAATCCTCACAATAACCCAAGGGAAGCACTATTTTTGTACTCACTTTGCAGATGAAGAAACAAGCTCAGAGACAGTAAGGAACTTACTCAATATCAGAGAGCCAGGATTTGCACACAGATCCATCTGATGCCAAAGCTTTTACGGCACTCCAGAACATGTGATCGAAAAGGCCTAGCACATAGTAACTGCTTTGTCAATATTCATTGAATGAGTGAATGAATGAATGAGCGAATGAATGAAGCAATGATGTGAGGACGAGAAGGCTCAGACATCTTGGAATTGGATTATACATCCACAGTGGAGCAGGACGCTTAAATGGAGGAGGTGATTGTATAGCCACTGAATCACTGATATTTATTGAGTGCTTACTACGTGAGAAGTGCCTTAACACTCCATGACGATCCTCTTGAAGTCAACAGAAATATACTGAGCACTAAGACACTCTGCCTGGCCCTGTCCTGGGCCCTCAGCATGGCAAATTACCTGCAAGCATTCACAGCCCAAATGCAGCAGAAAGACCTGTAATGTTCTTCGCACCATAAATAGGGTTATCTGGGACCTTAATTTACCTACTCCCCACTTGCCCTCTGCAACCACGAGCAATCCATCAGGAGCTAGATTTCTTTGTCTCTGGGGATTTGGGAGTGATCAATGGGCTTGGATATAGTAGGAATCCACCCCCTCCTCCAGTTCTCACAAACTCCTCATAATAGGCTCCCATATAGCGTGAGCAATTTACAGTATAATGAATTTGTTTTATTCTGGTTCAGCCTGGCACCACGGCCCCTGCCTGCCTCCCTGTTGTTTTATTTACTCCTCAGCCATTCTCATTCTCGTAGCTGTTCCCTTTAGCTCTCCTTTTCTGTAAGGTCATTCTAAGGACAGGATGTTGCAATGGCCAAGATGAGTTGGGAACAAGTGCAAGTCAGGTGTGTGCTGGTGATTCTCTCTCTTCTTTTGGGCTCTCTGAAATCTGGGCCATAAAGAAAAATATCACATGCTCAAGATTTAGAGCCCAAATTCCGATTTTGAGGTCCGTGTCATTCAGATGAATGCCCCTGAGCCAGGCACAACAGAACAGTTATTGAGAGAGATAAGGTGATTCAGTGTCGTACCTTAGTGAGCTGTAACTCACGAGGGGTAGGGGGAGACATTTTTGTAACCACTAAAATGTGTAAGGCCAGCCTCGGCCTTATATATTGCTGTTTTCCACAATGGTTGTTTCCTGGAAAATCCATCTCTTTCACCGCAGGGTGCTAGGGGCATTGAAAATTAGTCAGTTTGCTCTACTGGCCTTGTTAACACTTGTGGCAGGACATTAATACAGGATAATAGTAATCACATTGGTGTTAAATATCTGTAGTGTTAGGGCAATAGCTTTGAATCTCAACCCACTATTTCTGATTAATAGCGATACTGGTGGTAGCGCTGGGAAGATGGACTCCCCAGCCTTCTTGTCCAGACTGTATAAACACTCCAGAGCTAAATGCTTCATTTATATGTGAATGCAATTAAGATTAGCTTCTAATTATTTCTGGCACGTGCTCTTTGATGCTAGAGCCTTCGAGTCACAGTGGTCAAAGGGTAATGCATCATAACAGGTTACAACATCCCCAAGGATTTCTTGATTGACATCAAAATGTTTTGTTTTGTTTTTGTCCTCCAACTGATTGACACTATGGCAGGTGTGATGTGATGGCCAAGCTTTTAGCTGTCCATTAAAAGATATTAAATCGGAGGGATGCGGCTTCAGTGATTAGCTTCCACATTTGGGGAGTGAGACCAGCTGACTGTGGATAGAGCTTTGGGGGCTAGGATACCTCAGGGATGTTGAAATAATTTTTCAGTTGAGTCAGAGCAAACTACTTGAAAAACTGATTTTCAAAATTTCTGGAGTGTCTTTTTTTTTTTTTCCTAGAGGTACATAAGTGGAAACCAAAGGTTTACAGTGAAGCAACAAGATAAACTCCAGCTAGAAGTAGGAAATTTGCCAATGAGAAGAGTTTGTCTTTGTCTTTGCAGAAACGCTGTGCAAACAGGTAAGGAAATGTGTTTATCTTCAAAAATTGGACTGTATATTTCAACCATTCATTGGAAAAAGGAGCAGATGTGTCTCCAGAACTACAACGCACTGTAACAAACGGGTATGTTTGGGAAGGGTTGCAAAATGGACATTCCACTATGTTCTAAAATTCTGTGTGCCAGGAGGACAAGATTTCCTTGACCTTTTGTGACTAAGCTCCCATAGTCCTGCTACTTGCTCCATAACACTGCTTTGGTTTGGACAGAGGGTCTTCAAATACATATTTGTTCATTGGAGTGTTTGAATTTTGCAGGCAAGAAATCCATGGATTTATAGCCTGCTGTCCCCTCAGGACTCCTGGGGAACAAGGACCTGAATTTTCCCTGTGTCTGTGGCCGATGAGCCAACAGGAGCAAGGAAGTATTACTAGGTAAAGATGATTCTAAAATCCTAGAAAAGCAAGCATCATGTTGTTGCTTAAAAATAAAACCCAGGCACGCCTGTTCAAAGTGTTTGGGTTAACAGCTCTTAATCTTCTGGCCTTCAAGTTCTCCACCCAATAAAACCAAACAAAAATTCAGTGTCTGCTATGCATACTGATGCTAGAATCCAAAGAAAATAGGCTTTTTGAGGGGCTCACTTTGTAATGAGAGAATAGGATATAATACGTAAACCAAATAAGGACTCCGTAGTGCTAGAGCACTTGGAAACTGCACTCACCAAATGGTGCAGAAGTACAAAAAAACAACTCATTTCCCTGGGAAGGGAGAAATGATCCACAGTGTCAACAAAGACTTAACAGAGGAGTTGATATTTAAGTTGAACTTGAAAAATGAGTATTGTGGTGGCAAACACAGTGGCTCAGGTGGGAAAGGGGCATTCCCAGCAGCAGTGTGCTTAAAGGAGGGTGTCACGTGATCTCCCCGCATTAGGAGCTCCCAGCAAGGCAGAGAGGAGAGCTGCCGCCAGGCCTCCAAGGGCACATTTATTTACTCAGGAACTGTTTGTTGAGGATCTTCTCTATCCCAAGGATTGGACTATGCAATAAACATCATGATGATGTGGATAGGATATTGAGGTTAACCTTTTCTTTTTTTCCTTTATTCTTTCTTTTTCATCTGCTATGAATGTGACTCTATTACAGACACTCTCTATTATATAATTTATCATATATATCATACATATTATCCAATTATATTAAATAGACTTGATATAGTATATTATAGATACTATTATATATATAAGAAAGTAACCTATAAGAAAAGAAGTTAAAAGAGTTTGTATTCATAGTAATTTTTATATCTGTTGCCAAGTAGAAGAGGTCTGCTCTAGTGGGGGAAGGAAAGGATTGAGGTCTCTTAAAAACAATCATACATATACTATATATGCATTATATCATATACATAATATATGTACTATATATACACTATATTATATACATAACTTATGTGTACATACGTTATATTATATCTAACATAACTTATGTAGATAATATAATATATATACAGTTATGTTTACATAATACATATTTGTGTAATTATATAATTATATTTATATAATTTTTTTTAAAGATTTTATTTATTTATTTGAGAGAGAGAATGAGAGAGAGCACATGAGAGGGGGGAGGATCAGAGGGAGAAGCAGACTCCCTGCCGAGCAGGGAGCCCGATGCGGGACTCAATCCAGGAACTCCAGGATCATGACCTGAGCCGAAGGCAGTCGCTTAACCAACTGAGCCACCCAGGCGCCCCTATTTATATAATTTTTATATATATCCAAACCTAGACTTTTTAGTAGCAATTAAGTTCTTGTACCATGTTGCAGTTGGTCAACCTTTATAAGATCACTGCTGAGCACTGATTTGAGATGTGTGTGAAGGCCAGAGGAGAAAGGAAAGAAGAGAGCAGTAAAGAGGGATGTGCAGATTGGCACTAGATACTCGAGGCCTTTCAACGCCATTACTTGCTGGGAGTAATGCACCATTGTAAATACTTAAGCTTGTGGGGGGGTTGGTGGTGACATAATCACATCTAAGCATTAGAAATAGAATATTGTCAGAGGATGGCTTAAAGCAGGAAGGTGGGGGGCTGGTTTGGAGCATAAGATGTGACTTAACGATATTTTGAGGACCCCAGCTATGCCAGTGGCTGTGAGAATTGATGGGAGGGTCAAAATGGAGAAATCCTCATTGACTGGGAGGTGGTTAGAAATGTCAGGTGTTGGCACAGAAGGAAGACATCGAGATTGGTTCTAAGGATTCCCCCTTAAGCACGGCTGTGAATGTTGTGCTATTTCTAACTTAAGACATCCAAGAAGAACAAGAAATGTGGGGAGATAACACCAAGTATAGTTCTGGGCAAGAGGAGTGTGGAATGTCTGTGGCTGTTCAGGAGGAAGTGCTAGATCTTAAAGAAAAGGTAGGTAAAGTGTAGGAAAAGAAAAGCCATGGAGGAAAAGACACATGGTCAGAAAGCCAGGAGGAACCAAGGGAAGGGAACCCATATTTATCTAGTATGTTTCAAATTAGACACTGCTAGGAACTTAACATGTGTGATGGCATTTAGTCCTCATAGAAGCCTAAAAATCATCTTATCCCACTTTATACATGTGGTTAAGATGTTTTGAAATATTAACTGACATTTTTCTTGCAATCTCTTTGTACCTATCAGTCTTTTCCCATGTGGAGCCCATTAATTCATAGACTGAATATTATAAAAGAAAGTAGGAGGAAAAGCCTTTTGATTTTTAAAGAGCCTAGGACTTTAATTTTCCCAAAAATAAAAAGCTTTAGGGAATTTGAAAACCAAGAGAGCTGTGTCTCTGATTAACAGTGAGAGCCAGGGTGTGTCCAGCAGGATGGGCTACAGGCAGCCTCAAAGAGTTCCTCGTGTCTCAGCAAGCTGCAAGAGCAGTGGAGAGTGGCAGGGAAATGGGAAAAAGTCTTAAAGAGCCCCACTGAGTGTCTTACAGACCAATAAAGCCAGCAGACTGGCTCCTGTCCACTCACAAAGGGCATGAAACTAGCTCAGATAGGGGTGAGCCTGATGAGGCTTTGGGTTCAGGAATGAGGCACGACTCAGGGCAACCTGCATGGACAGACAGAAAAACCACATGGGAATGGACATCTCACAGATGTCAGTGTGGGTGGGTCCTGAATAATCCAGGATCAGAAATCCTCAACCCAAACCTTAGAACTATATGAATCCCCAAGACAAAGCAAGAACCTAGGGAAAAGAAAAGGGAAACCCTTGAAAGGATTGAGATTGACTATTTGCCCCTAGCCAAATGGGGGATCCAAACATTGGAGAAAAATAAAGGAAGTTCTATTTCTTGCACCGCAGAGTTTGAAGTCAAAGATTCATATCTATAATAATCAGTAAAACTGTATTTAGGAGAAAAGGTTAAGGTGACTTCCAAAGGCCATGCAGGTAGACAATGATGGAGCTTGTATATAAGCTTAGGTTTGCCTGGCTCCAAGATCCTTGCTCTTGCTACTATTCTGTTTGTAATGTGCATTTCCATTTCCAAGAGTCAAGAGAAAAAGGGTCAGCTGTGTCAGACTTTGGGGTCTGGCCAGGAAGAGGTCCCTCACCTTTTGTGCTTTTACTTCCCTGTAGTGGTGAGGGCAGATGATAGAGTAAGTCAGCTGAAGACCAGCCTTGGATCTTCATCTGTAAACCTCCTACTTCAAGAAGCTACCAATGAAGCCACTACTTCTGACACACGAAGGTAGGAGTTAGAGTTGGGTAAGAACATGACTTTAGAAGGGAAAAAGTAAGTTAAAAGAGTTTTTAATTTTAGAGTAATTTTTATTGTTGTTGCCAAGTAGAAGAGGTCTGTTGAAGTAGGGAAAGGAAAGGATTGAGATCTTTTAAGGCAATAATGTAATGAAAATTTACTATATGCCAGGAGCTGTATGTTAGTGCTCTCGAAAGTGTGACCCACGGGCCGATATCATGAATATCACCTGGAAGCTCGCTAGAACTTAGGCTCCCTCCACCCTGATCAACTGAATCAGAATCTCTGGAAATGGGGCCCAGAAAAAAAAAAACTGTGTTTTGTAATCCCCTCCATTGGCTGTCATGCATGCTGAACTTCCTGAAGGGCTGCTATAGAAATATGAAAAGCAATGACCCAATCTGAGGAAATGGATTATGGAGAAATATAGGCTCAGGTGAGACTGGGCATCGTAAGTATGTAACGTATCTCATCGTCATGGTTATCCAATTCTCAACACGCGCTCTTGGTGGCTAGCTTGGAGATAGATTCAAAGAGAAGGGATGGGTGTGTTGACCCTGAAGACATGAAAATTGCAGGATACATGAGCACAAGGTCAAGAAGAAGATGAAACTGAGGAATCTAAGAGAGTGTAGTTGATTTGATTAAGCCACATTAACCACACGGGCAGGGTGGAAATAATCCCAGGATGAAGCCAACTGATGGGGAGCCTTATCTGAGGATGCCATGATGTCTAGATGTCACTTGCCTACCGGGTGTGTCAGGAGAGGTGGAGGGAGGTGGCCAGATAAATGTACAAGTAGTTCGCTGAAGTGGGAAGGAAGTAAAAGGCAATGGAAGCTTTTTCCTCTTGTTCACAATTGCTCCCGTGCTTTTTCTGATATCCCAACGAGACCCAGTCATCAGCAACATGGGGACAAATTACTGGGAAAACCAGAGAAATAACCCCCTTCCTGTAGCCTCTCGACTGGTCTTACATCTCCCCTCTCCTCTCGCCTTCCTGGGATTCTAGGGTTGCGGAAAGGGGAATAAATCTGCAATCCGGTTCCATCTCCCCCACCTGTGAATTAAAGTGGAGCATCAAGATGTGCACACACACAAGCCTCGCTGCTCCGTGAGAGGTTTTTTTCTCTTGCCTATCTAGAGAAAGCACTTGACTTCTGTGTATGGCGTTAGACCACTGTCATTAACAACAGTGGTGTCATTTTGATGTGCTCTGTGAGGCAGTGGGTGCTTTGAAGGTGAAAGATAGAACAGACATGGATAAATAGTACTCTTGCACCATTATAGCCGGCAATTATTTCACCGAGTGACACATCTGATAAAAAGTCAGCCACCTTCCTCCAGGAAGCATCTCAGTAGCTACAGCTAGGGACTTCTGCCCAATTTCTTTCTTTCTTTCTTTCTTTTAATGGACAGAAGCTTGTTAATTTGCTGGCTGGAGCCTTCTGCTGCCTTTCATCCTCCTCTGTTGGCTCTGTCTCCGATCCTGGGAGTGGAGGACGAGGTTTCTGTTCTGGGCTTCATGGGAACCAGCGTGGGTTAGAGGCTGTTTCCCGGGATTGGCAGGGTAGTGGCCTTTTGATTGGTCCTTTCTGGGTTTCCTTTTTTGCTAGGTTCCTTCTCAGCCTGTCATTACTTTTGACAGTTTTCCTTTGCCGGTTTTGGAAATGCAGATGTGACTTCTTAGAAACTGAACAGCTGCGTCTAAAGAAGACCTAGCATTTGATGGGTAGTTATTTTGATCACTTACAGCACTATGTGCACGGCATCATCTGAGTGCAGCTCCTGGTATTAACTCTCTCAGTCTTCGTAAGGGTGAAGATGCTCATCCCTGTTTTTTTCAAACAGGGAAACTGAGGAACGGAGATGAAACAGAGACCGCACAGCTAGTCGTCGGCAGAGGAAGACTCAAACCCAGGCATTTGGGCTGCCGAGATCCCCTAGCTGCCTTGTTGGCTGAGCCATGCTCTGTGGAAGATGTGCCTGGCATTGGTATGGGGTAGAGGATGTGGTGTACGTCGTCAGGAGTTAGAGGGAACGGAGTTGGGCTTTCTGAGGTTTGCACTGAGACTTGTCCCTCAGTGCTTGGTCTGGAAGGATAGTTGCTTCAAGTGGCTCACACTAGGACCCTGACCGCTTGAATGGTGACTTCCACTCACACAGGACCCACTGTGTTAGGGGCCGCTATAGCCAGGACTGGGACAACCAGCTTCTGGTTAGAGAATTGTGCGTGGGAAGGACTAGAAGCATCCATTGAGGGGGCAGCAATTCCAGTGGCAGCAGTGGAGTAATGGCCCCCACGTAAGTGAGTCTATGCAACTGGGAGGCGCTCAGCAACATGGGGGATATGGACCGAGACTTGGCTGGTTGTATCAGGCCTGGGAAGAGGGTTGCTGGCAGACATTCTTGGCACTTGGCTGCCAAAGGACGGGTCCAGTAGCCCTGACTCTAATCTGGCTCAGTGCAAAGAGGAGAGTTTCCTAAAATCCTGATATTTCTGCTTCCAAATTTGACATCCAAGGAACTTGTCTGGGTAGTCCATATCTGTGTGCATTTCCTTTTCTTTTTGTTCCCCCACCGAATTTATTATTTAGGTAGACTTCCTGCTTTAAGCAAGGATATGCAAGTTCTGCTTAAACAAAACCTGCAAGTGTTGCCATGGCCTGATTCCCTGGCATGACTTATAGATTGTGTGGTTTAATCAGGTGGTGTGTTGATGGCAATCACTAAGGCTGGTATCTAGAACTGAGGAAGTATGCTTTCCACCAGCTTTGCACAGTAAATATGGTAGAAACTGTGACCTCTTCACCTCCTTCTTTCCTTTCCCCATTCCTACTCAGGCTTTGGTAAATCTGGAGAAAGAGGTACATTACCATCCTAAGACATTGTAATTATGTTGAAAATACAATAAGGCAAAGGTTTACTTGTCTTGTAGGGGTTCCAAATGTCGGTTAATTATTGTGATGTGTGCCATGATTCCCACTGATTTCTACTATAGCTAGGAAGAAAACAATCTAAAGAGTTGAATTTTCAAAAGTGTTATTGAGAAACCAAGGCAAAAAAGTCACTGAGTTACAAGAAGATGGCAAATGTAAATTCCAAGCTGCATCCTGAAACCAAAACAGAAGTAATCCAGACGTGTGGTACAAACTAAATAGGAAGTATAGAAGAACGTATTATACCCAAAGTGCGGCAACAGTCAGTTTAACATCAGCCTTGGGATCTTGAGACGGAGGTGAGAGTGAAGGTAAATAGCTGTTGGGTAAACAACTGCCATCAAGTGTTTAGGGAACATGTAAATTCATCCTTCCTTCTGTGGAACAGTCTTGATTTTTTTTTTTTTTACACTTTTGGGCTCTGTTTTCCAAGATGGTGTACTACCCACCCCCAGTTTCAGGCAGAGACACTTGATCCAAGCCAGGAAAGGGAATATGTATTCTCAGACTTTTCCTGAAACAATCATGAATGGGGGGTTGCACAGCTGCCTGGTGTTAAGCCTGGAGCTGCTGTAGGCCATCTTTTCCCCCACAGTGAGAGAACTTGCCTGAGAATGAAGTCAACACAGAGGAAAGCAGAGTCTAGGGACACAGAGACAAAATTCTTACGATATCATGTTAGCACCTGGATCCTGCTGCACCTGAAGCCATCACCCTGGACTTTCAGACTCATGAGCCAATATTTTACTTCTTTTGCTGAAAGGAGTTTTAGTTATAATTCTATCCTTTGCAATTAATATAAAACCGCATTTACTTCCTTGATGCCACAAGAAGTTTCATAACTAAAAGTGGTTTTGTTTGTTTGTTTATGAACCAGGATCACCCAGACTTACTAGGAAACAAACATTTAAAGTTCCAGGGATCAGGCGCCTGGGTGGCTCAGTTGGTTAAGCGACTGCCTGTGGCTCAGGTCATGATCCTGGAGTCCCGGGATCGAGTCCCGCATCGGGCTCCCTGCTCAGCGGGGAGTCTGCTTCTCCCTCTCCTGCTCCCCCTTCTTGTGCTCTCTCACTCTCTCTCTCTCAAATAAATAAATAAAATCTTTAAAAAAATAAAAAATAAAGTTCCAGGGATCAGCAAACTTTTTTTTGAAAGTGCCAGATAGTAAATATTTTAAGCTTTGTGGACCAAGAAACCAGACTGAGGATATCATGTGAAGACTTATATAGCCATTTAAAACGTAACCTTTGAAAAAATGTAAAAACCATTCTTAGCTGGATGGCAGAAAGAAAGAAAAAACTCAAGAGGGTGGGGAGAAAGAGAAGAAGGGAGGGAAGGAAGGAAGGAAGAAGGAAGGAGAGAAGGAATGAAAGAAAAAAAAAATCAGCACCCTCGATTTAGCCTGCAGGCCCAGCAACAGCAACAAAAATGACACATCTTACTTTGAACATTCTTTCTGGTTCTGTGTCTTAGAAGAGAGAAAGAGGTCATTTCATTTTCATCCTGCAAGACACAGCACAAATATCCCCTTGCCATGGAGCTCCCTATAACTGCCCAGGCTGGGTCTATGCTCCCTCTTTTGTGCTCAGACTCCATCATGCTCCTAACCTCTATTTTATTCCTTCATACATTTTGACATTTAAAAATTGTGAAACTCCAAACATTACAAAATGATATAAAAATATTAAAATAAGCACTTGTGTAAAATGTGTAAAACCAAGCATACCGGTTAATGCATTACTAATATATTTGATGCCCGTTTTAGACCCTTTCTCAAACACATTACCTCCCTCCTCTACGGGTACCTACTGCCCAGAGTTTGGCCCCTGTCATTCTTTTGCATTTCATTATAATTTTACACCATCTGCAAATATTCTTATATATATGTGGGTATAACATTGTTAAATATTATGTTTAAAACTTTATGCAAAATACATGGGTTCTTCTAAAATTGGCTTTTTTCCTTTTTCTTTTTTCACCCCAGGATTGTGTCTGTGAGAGTCATCAAAGTTGATTTATGTAGCTATAGTTCATTAACTTTTACTGCTCTATTGAAATACATTTGATGAATATACCACAATCTGTCTATTTTCCTATTGATGGACAGCTAGGTTGCTTCCAATTTTTCTCGCATGCAAAAATGTGCTGTTCTGAAAATATTTTGCCTGCATTCTTGCATACATCTATGAAGGTATCTGTATAGTATATATGAAGGAGAGGAATTAGTTGGGTGTAGATCATGCACATCTTCAAATATTCTTGAGATTATTATATTTCTACCTAACGCATACGTTTTCCCCTCTTCCTAGCAGTCCGTAAGAGTACTTGTTGCTCCAAATCCTTACTAAAATTTGGTGTTGTCAAAAAATTTTTACTTTTTTTAATTGAGGATTGCTAACATATAAGAAATTGACAGAACAGTATAATAGACCTTATGTATCCATCATTCAATTCCAAGAGCTATCATCTCATGGCCCATCTTGCCTCATTTGTACTTTTATCCATGATATATCTCTATCATATGTCATTTTAAAGCAAACCTCAGGCATAGGTATCACTATCATTTAATCTGTAAATATTTATTACATTAGAACTGTAGGAAGTATTTTAAATAATAACCCCAATAGCATTACCACACCTTATGAAATACTTTAATAGTACATTTCCAACAGTGCCATAATCATCACAAAATTTTTTAATAGTCTGTTTTAACCAGTATCAAATCAAATCTACATATCACCATTGGTTGATACATCTCTTACATCTTTTTTTAGGCTAGAGATTCCCTTTCCATTTTTTTTGTTTGTTTGTTTCCTCTTCTGTGTTTGTTTTATTTAGAAAGTAGGTAGTTGGTCCTGTAGAATTTCCCATAAACTAGATTTCAATGATTGCCTCTCCATGATGTCTTTTGACATGTTCCTATAAATTATTAGTTCGTTCTACAAGCTAAATGGTTAGTGTTGTATTTTTCCATCACAATATCTGATTGTCTCATTTTTTTTTATTTTAGCAGTTGATGCTCAATGTCTAGATTCATTGATTCATTTGGTGTTACAAAATACTGCATTCTGATTCTCTCATCCCTTCTTAATTGACTAGCTGGAATTCTTAGATAAAAGTATCCTTTCCTCTACTATTATTTAGTGATAGGGTTCATATAGTAAAGATGAGATAAAGATGACTCATTGCACCATTTACCAGTTCTTGAAAAATGACTTGGTTTACAGCCATCCTTCAATGACAACTAGTAAATTTATTTTTTGCATTATCTTTTATTTATAATGATAAAAAATGTATAAAAGCTCATGAATTCAAGTAAATTTGATGAATTTCAATGCATTCTACTTCTTGTTCTTTACAATGCTCAAGATTTCTCAATTTTGGCTAACGGAGCCTTCTTGAATTGGATCCTGAGTGCCTTTGACAGTTTTTTTGCAGGGGGGAGGGTGATACCTTCCTTGATATCTACCATGACAGGAGATTCCATGTATTATCTTGTATTTATCTTTGTCTAGACCTGGAATCCTCCACTTTTCCCCAAGGAGCTCTGGTTTCTTTTAGGACAAAATGGCATTTGGAATCCAAAATCTGGGCACTGAGAATTGTTCATAAGATATTTTAATTCTTATTAATCTGATGGGTATATAATGGTATAAATGTATAAAACTGCACTGTGGTTTTACTTTGCACTACCTAAATGATTACTTAGGCTGAGTGTTTCTATGAGTGTTTTTACCGTTTGGGTTTTTTCTCCCACAAATTGTCAATTCATATCTATTGTTCATTTTTTTCCATTGGACTGTGGTCTTTCTTATTAATCTGAGGAAGTTCTTTATATATTCTACATACCTGCTCTTTGTTGGCTATTATTTGTTTCCAAAAGCTTCTCCCAGTAGGTGACCTATCTTTTTACTGTTGCTATGCTCTCTTAATGCATTTAAATATATTTTTTATTTCTCCTATGGTTTATACTTTTTTTGTATCTTGAAAAAAACCTTCCTGAAGAAGACGGTGTCCTAAGTGGAGGTCTGAGAAGACTTGCAGATCCTCTCCTGAGTAAAATAATTATAACTGGTAAAAAAACATGAAAATAACAACCATTTAAAGTTTCCAGACATATGTTCTAGGACATACAGTAAAAGAAGAAACATTTATTCCAGAAAATTTATAAAGTCTTGGTAAGAAAAGTATGAATCTGTGGTCCTGGAGGCATGACCCACCCTTTCTGAGCTTGACATGATGGAAGCATACTCTGGGTTCAGTCAAGAAGATGAGGCTCCCTCTCCCATCTGTTCTCAGTGAAGGGCTACTGTTACCTCCTTGTAGCAGAGACCAATTTCCAGGTGAGTGTGGCCAAGATGTAAGGGCTCCCGTCCTTCAACCAGGCCCAACTTGTAGGGCAGAGGCTTTAGATCAAGAATACTGATTGCTCTGGGCGCCTGGGTGGCTCAGTCGGTTAAGCGACTGCCTTCGGCTCAGGTCATGATCCTGGAGTCCCGGGATCGAGTCCCACATCGGGCTCCCTGCTCGGCGGGGTGTCTGCTTCTCCCTCTGACCCTCCTCCCTCTCATGCTCTCTCTCTCTATCTCATTCTCTCTCTCAAATAAATAAATAAAATCTTTAAAAATAAAAAAAATAAAAAAATAAAGAATACTGATTGCTCTGATCACCCTTGTCTGAGCATGATAGTAAAGCAAAAGTTCCATGCTTGGGGAAACAAGGAAATGCCAGGGGCTATTGCCTCCACCCAGCACCATGCTTATTAGGCAAGAAGTGTCACTCAAGAGAAGCGTAGCCACTGTCTTCATCCACAGCCTCACAGCAGTGGCCTTGGAATTTTGCTCAGTTGAAGTAGGCCATAATAACAGAGAGATAGCTCCAAAGCTCTCCCCAGGGAAACTTACCTTATTTGGAACAGAGTGTGGGAAAGTTCAAGACTTAGAGTACTCTTGATGGTAAGCAATTGAGAGGGGGCTGGTGGCTGCATGAGAGCATCAGCTAAACTGTAAGCAAGCTGGTTCACTAGAAAGAAACCAGGGAAATAGACAGCTAAGTAGAGCCACCCTAGGGTTAAAACAAACCTCAACAACTTGCTTCAAAAACCACTCCTATCAAAGGCTTTTATTTAATTAGATCAAACAATGGAGCAATTTAAGCTCTAGGGTATATTAAAAAAACAATAGAGCAATTGGTGTGCAATTCATGAAGCCTAAACAGCTGGGTGTGATACCAAGAAAGACAGCTTAAGAGAGAAACAGAGAGACAACTGTGAAGCCCTGCTAAAATTGCCACAATCCCTGAGTGACATCAGCACGCATTAGGTTGAGTCCCCTGTTGAGCAAAGTGTAGGCTTCACACTTCAGGGAGAAATAAAGTTTACTAAAATAGTCTATGCAAGTCGGGAAATGAATTAACAATCAAACAACAACAAAAAGTGTCTAAGAAGGGGCTATACTAATGAGGTTCATACTTTAAAAACTCGATGAATATATATTTTTCCTTTTCTTACTTTTGGCTTCTTTTTAAGACATAAAATTAGATAAAGTAATAATTATAGCAAGGTATTGTTGGGAGGAAGAATCAGTACTCAGAGTTGCTACAATATATTATCTAAAATGTCCAGTTTTCAACAAAAATTATGAGACATGAAGAGGAAGAGGGATGTGAACCAAATAACAGAACCACCTGTGAGAAGGCCAAGATATTGGACTTAGCAGACCAAGACTTCAAAGCAGCTGTTAAAAATTCAAAAGGGGGCACCTGGGAGGCTCAGTGGGTTAAGCAGCTGACTCTTGATTTCGGCTCAGGTCATGATCTCAGGGTCTTGAGATCAAGCCCTGCATCCGGCTCCACGTAGAGCCTGCTTGGGATTCTCTCTTCCCCTCTCACCCTACCCCACTTGTGCACTCTCTCTCCCTCTCTCTCTCTCTCTCTCTCTAAAAACAAATAAGTAAATCTTTAAAAAAATATTCAAAGAACTAAAGGAAACCATGCTTAAAGAAGTAAGGGAGGGTATGAGGACAATATCTTGACAAATAGAGACTATTAATAAATATAAAGAAGTTATGTATACAAAAAGAGGGAACCATGTGGAAATTTTGGAGTGAATAAGTACAATGACAGAAATGAAATATCTACCAGAAGGACCCAAGAGTGTATTTGAATGGAGAGAATAACCACCAGGTGTGACAATAGCTTGTTAGAGTTTTGCAATACAACCAAGAGAGAGAAAAATGAATGAAGAAAAATGAACAGCATCTCAGAGACATGTGGGACACCACCAAGCCCACCAATATGCATAGAATAAAACTACTGAACAGAGGCGTGAGAGAATGAGTTGAAAATATGTTTAAATAAATAACAGTTGAAAACTTCCCAGAGAGGTACAGCATTCCAGCTTTCTGGAGGATCTGCCTCTGGAAGTCCTATTAACAATGTTTTAACTAATTTTTTAACAAATATGTTCAGCTCATTTTATGTCTATTTATCTATCTATTTTGACTTCTTGTGCTGCCTTTTTATGTTTCTCTTTAAAAAATCTGTTCTGGGTGATTTCAGATTGAAATATTTTTTTGTTGCATTTTCTTCTCTAATGATTTGGGAATTATACACTCTGTTTCTTCCATTAAATGGTTACTCTTAAATTTTACCATCACACACTAAGCTTAATAATGTCTAAGATCAAGGAATGCTTCTGCCCTTCTTCTGAGCAGTTTGAACAATTATGAACATTTTAACTCTGATCACCAGTCTATATCTATTCCTCTTATATTGTTAACTTATTTTTTCTTAGCTTATATTGCTTTCCTTTTTTACAATAATCATTTCCTTAAGTTTACTCACTTAGATTTATTTGCTACTTTATTTGCTTTCTGCATTTTACAGTTTCCTTTTAGGATCATTATTCTTATTCCAGGCCAAGAGTGGATTCTTTGGAAAAACTAATAAACTAATAACATTAATCTAATAATTAAAAAAAGCACACAAATTACCAATAATGAAATTTTAAAAACGAGGCATCTCTTTAGATTTTCCCAAAATTAAAAAGAAAATAAGAGCATATGAATAAGTGCATCCTCAAAAATCTTGAAATTTTACTCAAAATGGGAAGATTCCGCTCATTGTGACATCACAGAACACCAAAGACAAAGAGAATATCTTGTATGCATCCAGAAATAAGAGACAGATTACCTAAGAAGGAAAGGCAATTAGACTGTTGAGGCTGTCTAAACTAGACTAGAATTATATTCCTTACTAAATTACCATTTAAGGTCCAGTGAAAAATAAAGATCTTTTCAGACAAGGAAAAACTACGAGAGTTCATCACCAGTAAATTCTTCCTAATGGAAGTTAAAAAGATGTTTATGTGAGGCTTAAAAACAAGACACAAATGACCAATAATAAGTATATAAAAAAAAAAGAGGTACCTACAGTTAATAATACTGTGTTATACACTTAAAAATCTGTTAAGAGGGTAGGTCTCATATTAAATGTTCTTATTGTAATAAAATATAAGTAAGTAAGTAAGTAAGAAGGATTAAAAAGAAAAAGTAATAGCAGAAAATATACCAGACATGAAAAATATTCCTCAGATTGGGGAAGGTATTTTAACTGACACAAAAGGCATTAAATTAAAACATTCTTGTAAATAACTAAATCACTTAAAAATATTCATATCAAAAATAAAATGTCCTGTATAACATCATAAACCCACTTGTCAAAAGACACAGATGGTATATTTATTTCTGATAACCACTAACTGGTATATTGTTCCAAAGATCCCACTAAAGAACTAAAAAAGCTATTCTTTTTTTTTTTAAGGCCAACTGTCTGCCCTAGGTCTTGGTGTGCCACCAAGACAGTTTAACGGTCAAGATTTACTGCTAGGTGGTCCCACCCTCCAGTGTAACATAGATGAATCCTGACTGTTCAGCCATGAAACTCTAAGCCAATCACATAACTATCAGTCCTTCTCTGGTTATCAGTCTGGGTGTGGCCACGGGCTCCCATCCTGGCCGGTGGGACCTGAAGGGCCATGTACAAGGTACATCTCTACAGCCACCACTTGACCGTGAGCACAGTGGCGGCCAGCACGCCGAGGCAGCAGCGCACCAAAGGGACAACACCCAGAGTCTCAGTAAAATGGCGTGTCCCCGCCTCAACCAACCCTGTGGCTAATTCTCCTCTGGAGTTTGCATTTTATCAGATGGTAACCACATACTGTCTTAGCCACTTTTAGCGCAGCATTCTGTTACTTGCAGTCAAAATATCTTGGTTAATCTAACATCCACGTTGAAGAGAGTGCGGAAAACCAGGGACTCAGTGATGGGTGGTAGAATATGATTTAAGACACGCCCTTTGGGGGATCATTTGGCAATATCAAATGCAATTAGAATGTTTTCAGAAATGACAGAGCAACTCCAGTTCGGGGAGTTTATCCTATTGTTATATCTGTGCATAAAGATGTGTACATGGGATGTTCACTGAAGCTGTGGGGGAAATACAAGATGCTGGAAACAACCTAAACGCTCATGGGTGGGAGAAAGGCTAAATGAATTACTCCTTGTATGGACAACTGTATAGCCCTGAGAAAGACTGATGGATGGATAAAAAGCAATCTATACGTTATATTGATTTTAAAAAGCTATAGAGGATGTGTATAAAGTGTATGTATAAAGCATTCTGTGTTCGGATTATGCTTGTATATGTGTAAACTATTTCTGGAAGGATAAAGAAGAAACTGTTAAGTATGATTGTCTATAAGGAAGGGAGCTGGGTGACTAAGATAGACCAAGGGAGGGGATTACTCATGCTGTTCACCTATCTCTTACCTTTAAAATGTGTGTGACTAGTATACATGTTCTATTATAATTCACGAGTTAATTTTCATTTTCACTAGTTAATGGAGAAAAAAGATCCTTGAAAGGCATATGCTTCCTTGGGGAGATGCCTTGATTAAAAAAGACTGTGTAGAACAGTAGAAGCCCATGATCCAGACCTGCCCAGTTGAGACCTACGGAGAAGGACAGCCTTGGAGCTGGACTTGGGCAGCTCAGTCCCACGGCTCCTACTGCAGGTGTGCAGAGGGCACTGTGTTGGTGCTGGGCGTGCAAGTACAGGAACAATAGTTTAAGGTGGGAGGAAACACGTGCTTGCTAGCCAGGCAGGTCCGGAGCTTAACACTTGTGACAAACTCAGAGCAGCAGAGAAAACGTCCCTGTGTCTCAGGCTTGCTCGCTGTTCATAGGACACTTAGAATTAGGGAACAGTGAGATACAGAGCCCTAGAATGGTCTTTGTGACCATTGGCCCTTAATTATTCATTTTTCCTAAAAAGAAGTATCTTAAGCATTTTTCCTGATAATAGTTATGCATGCGTAATCTACACAAACTTAAACAACACAGAAATGTAAAGTGAAAGCAAACGCCTCTCATACGTCTTATAATTTTTCCCCTCCACTCTTGCCCTACCTTGAAAATCACTGTTTACAGTTTGACCTATTTCCTTCCAAATTTTAGTGAATTTACACATGCCTACTCGTTTAACAGAAGTAGGATTATAATACACATTATATTTTTTCATTGTATGCAATATAGGCCAGGAATCAGCAAACTTTTTCTGTAAAAGGTGAGATAGTAAATATTTTAAGCTTTACATACCATCCAGTCTCTTGTAATTACTCATCTGTGCTGTTTCAGCAGGAAATCAGCTATAGAGGATACATAATGAATGGACGTAGTTGTGTTTCAGTAAAACATCATTTACAATACAGGTAGCAGGCTACATTTAGCCTCAGAGACGAATTTGCCAACCCCAATATACATAAATCTACCTCATCCTTTTTACTGGGTGCCTAATACTCCATTGTATGGACCGGATGAGTAAGTCCACTTAACTCATCCCTCATTGATAGATATCTGCAGCCATTTCTGCAGGACTTATCAATCAGCTGGGTTAGCTGACGCTCTCTCTCCATCCCTCTGGGAACAGGCTCACTGCTTTCCGTGGTGCACTGACATTTTATGCCTGCTCCTTGTGCTTCCACCAGCTGAGCTGACCAGCAGTCCCAAGCTTGTTTAAACACTTGTACTTGTTACTTCAGTATGTAATTTAATTAAATAGTATGCTAGCCAAAGAAACAGAAGTACTTCAGGGTTTGTTGATTCTATACAGAGTTGGTTATTTTTGAAAGACCAGATTACGGTAAATAGCTTTTCAAAAAAATCCATCGAATTAGGTATGGGTGAAATAACTAGAACAGAGAGTAAACCAAGGAGCATGAGGTGGGCAGTGGGTGCGAAAACCCCACATTAGCAGTTTGGAAAGAGGAGGCCATGCTACCAGGGTGCATCTGGGCTCAAGCACCACCCTGCTTCCTTGGCAATTTTCAGAAGCTGGACTGGGCAGGGAGACTGCCTTCTGCCCAGTGACGCCCCATGCTCCCACCTTGCCCAGCCATCTTCCCCAGGTCTTAGGGGACCTATTATCTCTGATTTTTAGCTTACATTTCCAGGCTCCCTGACTGTGAAAAGTTAGTAAGCATGAGATTCTGTTTCTTCTCTCAAAGGCCCAGTCCATTAACATTTAAAATAGTGCTTTTGCCGGTATTTACATTTTGATATTGTTCATGCTTTATTTCTTTTGCACACTGTCTGTTCTGTTCCCCCCAGTTTTTCTCCAAGGCAGAATCTATCTTATCTGACATTGCAAAGCAGTTAACATTGATTCTGGTGAATGGTCTACTTTGATTTTTGCTACAGGGAGATTTTAGCACAAATTCACATATATTGTTTTTGCAACAAATAGAAAAATATGTTCCACATTCATTGTGCTGTGTATGCCGAGCATGCTATTTTGTAACTCACTGTCTCATCTCTTTTATTTGCTTTCTCTGTCACTGTCGATCTTTTCCTAATACTTCATCTTTTATGCAGGCTCCTTCCTCGGAGCCGGATTTGGCAGTGGAGTTTGCCTAACTAATGGGGACCATATGCTCTGCAGTTACACTCTCCCCAACAACATTCAGATTTGTTAGCAAGTATTGGAGAAGGCAAGTCGAAAAGCTGAAGTGCAGAGCCTGGCAGGAATTGGCACATCCTGAGAGGTAAACCTGCTCTTGCTGACCCCGTGAATGAGGTCTGGTTTGGGCCGGTGTTGGCTTAGGTAGAACAGGGATTTGTTTTTGAAAGTATCAATCCACTGGTAGGTTGTTCTTCAAATGATTGCATGCCTCTTATGTGTTCCCAACGGCATATCATGCTTACCCCTCTTGATCAGTTTTTAATACATGACTATTACCTATTTATCTCTTGATTCCATCCCTTCTCAGGCTGGAAACTGGGATCATGGTGTTACTCACTGTTGGATCCACAGCTCCCAGTAGAGGAATGTGAACATATTAGCTATTTAGTAAATATTTGGCTGATGAACAATGAAGTAATCCCTAGAATATATTAGGTGCCAATACATTATATACATTACGTGCATATAACTTGGATGGTTTTTCTCCCCACTCCAGCTCCCTCCCTTCCTCCAGGCTAGACCAGCCTTAATCTTGGGAGCCCAGCCTCCCTCAAAGAATTCAACTCACAGGATTCTGAAGATTTAAATCATGGCCCTGAAACCACAGTGCTCATTTTTAAGAGGCCTTTTCTGTCTTGAGACAAAGTTTCATTTATTGCCCTGTTGGGGGTGAGTGCGGGCAAGATGAGTCAAAACTTTAGCAGGTTGTCCTGGGTTTTGATCACTGAAATGCAGGGGGAAAGAACATTGCTTCACTGTGCAGATGTCAAGAAAGGATAGTCAGCTTGGGAGCAGGTGGCTGAGGAGAGAAGTGTTCTAGCTTTCCAAGGGCCTGTTTGAAGGCTGCCTCTCTGTCTTTAGAGTCTTGCTTGCGGGAGACTGCTGCAGGAGCCTGTGGTCCCACCGGCCATGACGTGGCCCTAAAGGGTTCTCAGGTACCACGTCTAGTGACAGTGGCTCTCCCTCTCAGCCACTGTCCATTGTAGCCTTGGGCTGCCACCCACTGACAGCCTCCTTGCACCAGTAAAGGTCTGTTTGCACTTGGAGCTGGAAGGGCAATAGAAAGGCAAGCCCAAGAGAAAGGCAAAGCCCAGTCCACAACTTTGCCTTCATCCAAGAGAGCTAAGTCATCTGACAGGAACCTGGGGACTTTGCCACCACCACCACCCCCCAAAAAATCCTCCAAAGACATGGAGGCTACAGAAACACAAAGCACACTCGTTGTTTTAGAACACAAATACATAAATTTTTAATTTGCGAAAAATACAAAATGAAACCATGTACAAGTTATGTACAAACCCTTTTTACAAGACAAGAGAGTTATCACTGGTTATTACAGACGACAGAGTTGGGTAGATCATTTCAGAGCACCGGCATTTATTCTCTCCTCCAGTTCCTCCTGTTCAGTCGCAGTAATTAATCATAATCATAATTGTAATCATAATGCCGACAAGCAAAGTTTGAAAGACAGATGAATAAGCCACGCTCTTTTTCCTTAATGAACATGTAGGCTGACCTCTGTGGAAGTGTACTTTTTTTTTCTTTGTCCCCTGAAGAAACATTGAGTGCAGGTTTCGGTGTTAAGTGGGGAAAGGTTTCTTTCTCAGCATCTGGGGGGTGGGATGTGGGCCAGAAGTTTTAGGCAGGATGCGACCGTGCCACCTGGGAATGGAACATTTTTAATTAGGATTTCCAGGCCGAGTTGGGTTTATGTCTGAAATGTTGCAGTTCTGGTCAAATGTGTCTCCAGCTGTACTTAGCGGAAGGAAGAGAAAGGGAGCAGGCTGCTCTGGGGGAACAAGGCTTTGCTTTAGTGTGGAAGGGGGGCTCTGTCAACCTTGTTGGCGGGAATCCCTTACCTGCTGGCTGCCTCTCACACTGACCCTGAATCCCGTGTGAGGAAAGCTCTGGTCTGCTCTGGCAGGCGCACATCCTTGCCATGCGTACATTCCCATCTAAGATTCTGAACAGCCAACCCAGCCATGCAACCTAAGGCAGGCAACCTGGAGAGCTTTGGGGTCACTTTTGTCCCTGTTCTGCTGAAGAGTAAGGTGGAGGAGAAGAAACACAGATGTCCTCAAGGGGTAAGCAGACCAAAGGAAACTTTTTTAAGCTTAAAATCTACCTAGAAATTCAGGTCAGTTTCCACCGTGCCAAAAAACCTCTCTCCTCCTGCTGCCTGCCCAAAAAAGCCACCAAAGCAAAATGATTGTCACATTTGTTCTAAGAATGCTGAAACCAAGGCTTCCAGTGTGTGCCTTGTTCGGGAGGGGAAGAAGAATAATGGAGTGACATGAACAGGGAGGGGAAAGAAGAGGCCCACCTCAAGATCCCTCTCCTTTGAGTCCTTCTCCAGGAAGAGTGGTCAGTGACCTAGAAGATCTGCCCACCCTGCATTTCCCATGGAGTCCAAAGTAACACAAGGTGGTCAACTGACAGCCCAGCCTGAGCCAGGCCTCATGACGAGCTCTGGGGATAAAGACAAATAACAAAGTCCTTGCCCTTATCAAGTGAGTCCTTTCACTTCTGAGTCATCCCCTCCAGTACCCTTCATCTCCAACCCCATAGATGACCCACCCTTTCTTTCTTAGAGTTTCCCTCTCTTGCTTGCCATTTTCCTAGGTCTGGAGTACCCTGGATCTCCTATCCCAAGAGCATCTACTTATGTTGTTCCATTTAGCCCCTATAAATATGGCTGTAGCCCCCTAAGAGTCTTCTGCCAGATGGCCTTCTAGACCTATGCTTCCTCCTTTGGAAGATTCAGCCATGCTCCCCACTTTACAAGGACCTCCATGGGTCTGACTTCCAAATCCACAGGGCCTGCTGGAAGCCTCTCCCCAGCTCCGCTTGCCCACTCCTTTTGCCTGCAAGGTCTTCCCATAAGGAAAGCTCTCAGCTTCTACTCTGAATGAATCCAGTACAACATTGCTCAGCTGCCCACATTTGCTGGCTCCCCTTCCTGTCTTCTTTTCTTCTTTCCTATTCCTCCACATGGTTCTTCCCTTGGGCTCCAAAGTCAGTGTTTCTTTCACAAAGAACCTTTCCAGAACCAGTCATTGCCCCAACACCCTATCCACACACCAGGCCCTACAACTCCAACTAAACTTCTACAACTAGTATAACACTTATCTGAGGAAGGTAGGTGCTTCATATACTCTTTTTGACTTTGAATGTGCACCCTTGAGAACTCCATGCAGCTGAGAAAAATGTTTAGCTTTGCACATGCGCTCCTGATGACTTCCAGGAGGAACTGACATCTCAAAACTTTCAACCTAAAAAACGCTCAGGCATTGGTGTTCATCACTCTGTTTAAAACTTTTAGTGGCTTTCCATGGCTTTCTAAATCAAGTCTCAACCTCTTGGCTTGGCCCTTCAGACTATTTCCTAATGTCTCATCTTAGATTTCTTCAGCTCCCCTACAGGATCGTGTCACCAGAGACAAAATGGCTTATGTATTGAAATCACATTCTCACCAATGAGCCATGGCCCATTAAGTCGCCTCATCCTGGAAAACCTTCATTCTCTACATTTCTCCAGCCATCTATTTCCCACCAAAATACCTCCAAAACCCATCAAGCAATATATCACTCTGTGTTCTTCCCAACCCATATAATTCAATGCAACCTCTCCTTCCTTTCCACCCAAAGCACTAACTCTTGCCACCACATACCTGCACCTGGCTGATGGTGCTTGAAACTGCTGTTTATATCATTTTGTTTTTGTTCTTTCTTCCTAGCTCCCAGATGCATGTCCTGGTTTGGCCTGTCTTTAGATAGTTAAGTCTCAGGCCCTTTTTCAAAAAATGAGGCAAAAAAGGAAGGTCTGGTACAGATAGTCTAACTCAACATTCCTCCCCCAGTCTAACCACATGAGGCTGTGGTACAACACAACCTCTAACTGGTGTTCAGCTAACGGATTGCTGTTTCGGGGCACACAGGCTCCTTTCCCTCTGTACGTATTCCAAGTAAGCTTGCCAGAGCAATGGCAAATTAGGCTCTGTAGTTCCTTGGGAAATAAAATTAAGGATAAAAGTATACACTGAACTGTCTTATTTTATGGCAATTTTTAAAATATGAACAACTGGCATTGCATGAACAAGCAACTAGGGCTGACTTCACTTTAAAAACCAATATGGCCATGCTCATACAAACTGGCTGGAAATCATTTCTAATTACTACTCTCTCATTAATAAATCCAAAGGGCCATATCACCACTTCACATGATCATGGGATTTAAGTGCCAAATCATCTCTACTGGATAGAAAAGTAAATGCACTTTGGGAACCTGGGGTAAGTAGGGGAGGGGCAGAAAGGGAATTTACCAGATGAGTTATAAGTGAAATCTCAGTTCCCTCTGCTTTTTAAAGAGGATGAGTCAAGCTCTATAAATAGTAAAGTCCTTTGAAGGACCACAGTGATTTTACCACCATTTCAAAAGCCACAAAGAGGAACAGAATAGAGAATAGACAGACTATAGGGACAGAAGACAAAATGGACAGATTATGCAATAGAATTCCATGTCGAAGTTGAATGGATCTGCTTGGTCTCCTATGAGTAGGCTCATGATCAAATCAATTGATTTGATATTCTTTTTTTCTCTCTCTTCCTACCTCTCTTCCTCTTTTTGCTCTTTCCTTCCTTTCTTTCTTTACTGAGGTTCCCATTGAAAATGAAGAATGATAGATCAAATTAGACTTACGAATGTAAGTAACAAAGAGAGAGTGTACTAATGGAAGAAAAGAAATCGAATAAACGGGACAGGAAATGAAGTGAGAAGTAAAATGGGTTGCTTCCTAAAGCCCAGATGCACCTGCGGAAATAAAAATGAGGAAAAATCACAGGAATCTAGGGGTCATGAGACTAACTACATATTGAAAAGTGGAGATATGGGTTAGTGATGAAGGGATTGACTTGAACTGAGCTTGGAGCCAAGAAAAGGGACAGGCAAGGCTGAAATGGAGAAGAAAACACTAGGAACACACAGAAAAATCTGACCTGATATGACCCAGGAGAACCTGAATTTTGAAATTGCATTTTGAACCTAAGGAGACTCCAAAGTATGAGGCAGAGGCATGAACCTAGCTTCCACGTGTCCAGAGCAGAAACTGCACACCACTCTCAGGAGTATCTGCTTGGGTGCTGCAGCAAGAGGACTATCATTCCAGCACAGGACAAGATTGCTTCCAAGGGCTGTACCCATGCTCCCACTCCTAACCTAGCTCAGGTCCTCCCAGATCTGAAAGGCACCGTAGGGCCATTTAGGTGAATCACTTTTATTTACAAATGAGGTCCCTGGGACTCAAAGGGTTTACAAACATTCTCAAAGTGCATAGCTAGTTATTTGCAGATGTAGCTCTTGAACACTCTTAAGCCACAAGTAAGGAAGTTGCACTCTTTCGTCTTTCAACATGAAAATAATCCCCAATTTTCTTATGCTTTCTCAGTTTCCCCCTTTTCCAACTCTAACCAAATAGTTTTAATCCCCTGTTGTTTTAAGTCTTTAATTACATTCTGTACAAAATACATCATAAGATGCCCCAACCTTTGAAAGGAGAGAGCTCTGGGTGTTCTCAAACATGCCTTAGTCACAATCACTTATATTTAAAGTCTTTTATATTGGTTCAAGGTGATATTTTGAAATATAAAATTGCTTAGATAAAAGTAAAACTTTTCTTAATAAGAAAGATGATGATGGTGATGATGTCTTTGTAAATAGGTGCTTTCAGCTTTTTAAATAGCCTCTTGATGAGTCTTGGATTCCCAAAGCACCCAAGAGTCTTTAGTTTGGGTAAGGACTTTTCTGGAACCCTAAACTGGGACAGGAGATCATAGTCTTAAAAGACAGGCAGTACCGATGATGACCATCATTGGTCTATGCTTAATTATTCAGAAAAATGGGAACGGGTCTGTCACAGTGGGGTTCGAAAGATGACCTCTTCCCGGCCAGAGCGATCAACACATAGAAACTAATCAGGAAGCTCTATAGCATTGGCTGGAGCTCTTCAGTGTCTTACAATCTTGTTTCTGTTCTCGTGTCACTTTGACCCTACCAGGCACCAGTTTTTGCCAAAGGAGCCACCAACCATTTTGCATACTTCCTCAAAAAAAAAAAAGCTCATTTTTATTTTCTGTCTCAGAACAATTTATTATTGAATTGTTACTGAAGTCGTTATCAAAAGCAAAACAGCATGAGCTTGCTGCTCTACCGTAGAAGAAAATAGATTCCTGCCAATTAGTTTTGGGGCAGCCCTTTGCTATAGGAAGCCATTTTAGCCATTTTGGTCTAAAGGAAAAAAAAAAGTTTTCTTTCAGCAATAATTGAATGGAAAGAAGGAAAAGAAGAAGAAGAAGAAAAAGAAAAGAAAAGAAAAAAAAAGAAAAGAAAAGGAGTTTAGATTCAAATCTCTAGTCAATCAGGTCATGGAGTTGACCTTGTGTTTTCAGACTGACTTGGTATGGAGAGATGGGTTCGAGAGGCACAGGACACTGTGTTTCTCTACGGGAAGATCACTTAGGTGGCCACCATCACCTGCCAGAGGACACCAAACAGTTAGGACAAATTCAGAAATGGTTATCAGGAAGAAGCGTGAAGAAGAGCCCACCAGGGTTCATGAAGGAAAGAAGAGCGTGGATTAATATGAACGTACTAAGGTGACCCCGGTGCAAAATCATTATGTAGAAGAAGGCCTAGCTTTCAGGAAAGTTGTGAAATCCAAACTAGGGATTCACCCCCACAGACCCGTTTTGCTTCTGTTGGAAACCAGGAAATGTTCATAAGCCTGAATATAGACAGCTGACGTCATTTTAGTCTGCTGCGTAGACTAGTGATGGGTTATAAGTAGTTTTTAAACAATCCAATTTTGGACGTACATTATATTCACAACACTTTTATAGAACTACTTCTACAAAATGTGACAACAGGGTAACCACAGTCTGACAAATCACTTCAGGACGGCACCTACAAGGCGGAAGCACAACTACATGGGCTCTGCAGCGAGTAGACAGGGATGGAAGCTCATTTTGCCTACACTGGTCATTGGAGTACTTAGTATGTTTTCATGGTGATTTCATTGCTTGGCTCTGATCTGATTTGCACTAATATCCTAAGTACCACAGGGTCATGGCCTAAAGAATTAATAGAAGAGATATCATGGGACTTTGGGGGGATATTTTGGTAAGTTTGGTTTCTTCAAGTGTCCACAGTTTACATTTTTAAGAAAAGAAAAATCACTATCACATCCATGCTTCTCCATAGACCCTGATGACTGTATAAAAGATTAATCATTTTGAAGTTGAAAGATTTGCTAAATCGTTTGGAACTTAACAGTTGCCGGGACGACTAGACACGGAGCATGCAAGCCACGGCAGAGCGCTGAGACTTGGTAATTGTGTCTGATGGCTAGAAAAATCTTTGAGCACAGTTGGAAGTGGCTGAGACATTTGATTTCATTGCTGGTCATTTTCAAAGGCCTTTTCTAACAGTCTGTATTGAGTGCATTCATTGCTTTCCTTTTGTCGTTATTATGTTTTACACTGTTGCAGCAAGTTTGTGTGTTTTGTCCCAGCAACTTAAGGAAAGCCTGAAAAAAACAAATAAAATCTGGGCAAAAGTAGTCTCCTTGGTCGTGGAAATTTTTCTGGCTTTTAGACAAAAACTCAGTGAAAAAACGAATGCGTTATCATATCCTATTGTGAAGTGAAACTATCCACCGGTGTTTACGAACTTTCAGGCTAAAAGCTCTGAGACTTGGGGCATGGGGAAAGAGTCCAACAGACCCTTCCAGAGTTGAAATTCCTGTACTTACATGGGTGGTTTAGACATAGGAAATGGGAAGCATAACAGCATGGAGGAATCCCCACCATTCGCACAACAAACAGCAATATCTCGTGTGCATCTGTCCTCAACTTCTACGTCCCAGGCATGCTCACAACCCTCCTGGCACCATTCATTGGCCGGATAAACCTCATCTGGCAATTGTAGAAAAGCTGTAAGGAGGTCTTCCCTTCAAATATATGAACAAAGGGATGAGCAATACAGAATGAAAACTAAAACTACAAAAATATGACTTTCAACTGAGAAAATAAATAAGTTTCCATTTATTAAGAGCTGGTGTCAATGCAGCTAAGATACACACCCATCCAGGAAATTCACCTGCCCCCTTTTGTCTTCTTTTATGAACTTACTAAAATACATGTTTACATCATTGGACCATTTCTAAATTGTTTTAGTAATCCATTGCCCTTCATTACAATTAATTGTGGTGGTGACCATCATTCTCCTCAAAGGAAAAGAGAGAAAGAAGAGAAATACGTATTAAGGAGTCTGGCCACTTACTCATGTTGATTTTGCATTGTTTAGATATAGGGAAGATATTTGACAATGAAAAAAAAAAAAGAAAAAATATATTTTCTTTCTAATAAATAAAAATAATTTAAAATGCTAGAGGCTATACATGACTATTTTAGTATGTTCATTTATAAATGAAATCATTTTCTTTTCCAAAATACATGGAAGCAATATTCAAGGCAGACAAAGAGAAAGATCTGTCTACTTTATTTTTCTTGCAATTCTCACTTATCCTAACGTTTCCACCAGTGATTCAGCATGTAAGAGGAAGAAAAGTCACATCACCATTTATGAAGTTTGTCAGGCTTTAAAAAAATAGTTCTGGTCTCCTGGGAGTCAACATTCATCTTCAACTTCTCTGATTGGTGGAATCAAGCTGCTTGTGGATTTATATTGGTTGATCTGGTTAGCCATGTGGGTACTCATGGGCTTGATTTGAATGTTTCTGGGATAGGCATTATCCGGTTCATCTGTAAACCATTTCTTTTCTGCTAAAGGGCAAAACGGATAGAGAACAAGAAGGAGAAATGAGAAGTTTAATTAGTCCTAGGGTAAAGCCTTTGGAAAGTTCATTGAAAAAAATGCAAAAATGTAATCAATAGAAGCTGACGGTGAGTAGTTGCTAAGAGATAGTGCGGTGTAGGGAGAACCCCAGAACGTGGGACACCTCTGCAGCCTGTGGCAAGTGATGACCAATGCACCCTTGGGACTTGGAGGCACTGTGGGTGGACCTCTAAGAATAAGGAGGGGTTGGCAGAGGAACTCTAGCAATGTTCTCTGGGGCTCCTTTAGTGGCCTGGAAAGCTTTGGTGGGAAGGAGATGCTGAATCAAATATTGGGCATGAACATTGTGCCTGAGGAAAGATTTGTACGTTCACTGATTTGAGTGGAACATGAGGGACATTGTCCTTGACACAGAGTCAGTGATCTAGCATCTCCTCCTCTCAACCTCTACTTGGCTTTGTTTGTAACAGACGTACTTAAAGTTATACTCAATATGCCACTCTTCTTTTTTTCTTTTTTCTTTTTTTGCCGCCAGTTTTGAGGGTCTTAAAGTAAGCCCACAGATTTTGCTGGGCAATGAGACTAAAAATCAGAATAGCAACCAAAGTTTGCAGATGATTTTGAGATGGCTTTTATTTCAAGAAAGAAAACTCTGTGTTGGTATAAAGTTATGAAAAGAATTCCTAGTGGCAATATCTTAACCGACTATAATAACCCGAGCTGTTGACAAGGGAGCTCGACGAAGTCTTGGCATTTCATTTCCACCCTAAATACAGAGATGGCTGAGAGAATGCTGAGTCAGAGCGTTCGTGGGGAATGGGAGAAAATGGCCTAGCATCCTCTCAGCATTTCAGTGCTATTTTACAGGACTCGGGCCTCGCCCCTGCCTTTTTCTAGGATTGAAACTTTCTGGATAACCAGCCATGTGTACAGACATGAAGAGATTGGGAAAATAGGACATTCTAATTTGGGAATCATATTAGTGCCTTAGGAAAAGAAAAGAAAAAGGGGGAAAGCTTTCAGACACACCCACGGCTCTAGAGACAATGGCCTCATTTCTGCCTATCAGAACAAGTCACAACTGCCTTGTCAGTGGTCCTGGACTGATACGTTAACCAAAATTGCTCACCTGGCTTGATGGAAGAGTATATGTAGGTGCACGTGCGTGTTTTTACGTCTGTACGTCTGTCTGTCTGATAGGCTAACGATCTATAAATTCAGCATCTGCCATCAGCTCATAACCGCTCTGCTTGTTTCTCCTGGATGTGTCCTCTCTCTTGCTGTGCCAAGTCTGAGCCCTCAGTGTAAACACTGTCCCTGGAGCTGGGGTGTGCCTCGGTGAGAGCTTGCTCACTACCCTTTGTTCGGCAGCTCGGTTTACCCCCAGGAAACTACCGTCTCTCGGATCATTCTCCACTCCTCTTTCTCCTGCTCTGGCTCTCTCACCTATTATAATTAAGTTCACTTTGATTTGAACAGATTGGACGATAGGAATTCATAATGCTACATCCTCACAGTGAAGCTAACTGATTAAGTGCTTTAAATTATTCCCCCTGACAGAATGATAAAGTTACAATCTGTTCTGAGATGATCTACAGCTTGCCAGACTCCTACAGCTTCTTTCTACATTCATTTATCTTTTTGTCAAGCAGAGTTTTTTTTTTTTTCCTAAGCTTCAATTCCATAGATCTTTTAAAGTCATCAGCACATCTGAATTATTAATGAGGCTTTAGAGGCAAGGTTCCTGATGGACTGGTTAAAAAAGGTTGTATAGAAATCCAGGACTATGTACACATCAAAATAATTTCAGCTCCATTTAAAAAACCATTTAGTTCAAGTGTGACATAGATGAACCATTATGCATTTGTGGAAACCAATTTTTTGTGATCTACGATTAAACTAACCTTTCAGAGAGGAGTAGAGTGTGATGGTTATCATGTTTTAAAAGCATTGCCAGGTCGCTGAAACAATTTCAAACTACAACTTTTTCCAGTGGTTTATGTGTAAAGATGATTTTCAGAAGAGCGGAACCGGGCGTCTGTGCTGTTTGCCTGAGCTGCCCTTGGTTTTGGCTGTGCCGCTGTGGGGACTGATTGTGCAAAGGGATTTAGTGCTAGGTTGGACATGCCAGGTTGGAAAGGAAACTGAACTCTGCTGATGGAAATGAGTAGGTCTTTTGGGCAAAAGACCTAAGACAGCTGCAATTTGCTGAAATTTTTACAACTGCTGCAGAGAATAATTGTTCAGAATTTAGTCTTTACAGTTCAATTCAAAGTTGGCATTTTGACCTTTCTCGGCAGAGAGAATATCAATTTCCTTCTGCTGTCAGTAAAAAAGAGCATTATTTCCCCATTTAAGCTTCCTTCTCTCTTTCCACCTACGCTTCTTGAAGAAGAGCTATGCAGAGTAGCCTCTGTGTTTTGGCCATTCAGCTTCCACACAAGAAGGAGTTGTGTTCAAGCACATCCTGGAGATGAGTTGAGGTTCTCATTATGCCTGAGAAACAGGCTTTTTAATTTGGGTGCCTTATAAGATATAAATATATAAGTTGTTGGAGACTTGGTTGCATAGAATGTTGAGAAAATGGAAATATACTAGTGCTCTGAGTATTCTAGTAAAATATCCAGGGGCAAAGGTATTTTACGAAGAGATTCTCCCCAAGGGCATCAGAGGAACACACACTTTAATGATCGTCAGTCATTAGCTTCAACAGAGAGTGCCTGAAGTATGACGATGACACTTTGGTTTATTGAATCTCTCCTTCCAAAGAGGAAACTGTGCCAATGGGAGGCTACAACATTGGCCATGAGAAAGAATATTCAGGGAAGGGATTCAAATGAGTGCTGAAGTGGTCCAGGATAAACCCAAATCCCTGAGTTTATCTCCTCTCCCTGCTTCATCCCACAGACCAGAAAAATTTCCGGGAGCTTCGTTTTTGTCCCTACGATGAGAAGGGCAATGGATCTGGCTGTGAGGGAGGGCCTCCTAGCTGCCAGAGTAAAACAGCCCCGTTTGTTAACAAGCCTCTCGAGGCTGCTAAGCATGACGTCATCCCTGCAAGGGTGGTGTGTGACCTGCCGGGATCAGGGACAGGAGGCGTGGCAGTCTCTGGCAAGTGGGCTAGTAGCAAGAGACAAAACCCGGACATTGACGGCAGAGAGATGCTTCCAAAAGAGCCGGCGCACTGCCGATGGGAGAAGGCACCTATGGAGACCAGGCGGGTCATGGGCTCTGCACCACGGACTGGCAGGGAGGCATGGGCTAGGGAGATGGCGTGGGGCAGGAGGGCAAGGTCAAAGGGATCTGGGGTCTCACAAGGGAGTTGCATGGCTCCAAGCAAGTCATTGTGTAATTGAGCTCAGGTACAGTTTCTCTTCTGTAAAATGGGGTCGTGATCAGATCTTCCTAACTCTGTTGTCTGGATGAAAGGGGCTAGTGCCAGTGAGCACTCACCACAGGTCCAGATGCATGGTAAGTAAACGTGAGCACTGGCATCTGCTAGTAATGGCAGCCTCCAGGACAGCAGAGGGGCAGAGTTCATAGTCCAGTTTTAAATGCCACTCTGCCACTTTCTGGCTGGATGACTTTGAACAAATCTGTCCTACAGATTCCTTCGAACAGAGATGCGAACTGCCTGCACATCTGAGCTTGTGTGAGGATTGAGTGAGTTACTATATGTAAAGGGCTTGGAAGACTCTGGCACTAAGTAAGCACTAAGGTATTAGCTTGTTCTACGAGGTTAGCATTAATGTGAGTATTCTCAGTACTAAAGGGCTACAGTGAGGATGGGTGGTCCTTTTCCGTGTGGCCACAGATTAACTGGGGGTGGAGATCTAAGGGTCATAAATTTGGGTGCTGGCCTGCAAAATGGGGATTTTGGCAGTAGAGACGACAGAGGAAGATTTGCTCGGGTTATCTTCATTTGGAAGGAAAGGAGAGGAAGGAGTGACCCAGTGCTCTTTCTGAGGAGTCCAGGGTTGCTACCCTGTCGTGGGACCTGTATCCTTAAAATAATGGCTTTGTACTCAATAGGTGCCCTACCCCACCCACAAGCCATCTGAGTCTCCCATTACTACTTCCATTACTGAGATAGAAGAGTCCAGGATAAGAGCTAGGACTTCCTCAAGCCATGAGGAGCCTGGCAGTGTGGGCTGTGGGAGATAAGGACCCCAGACCTGGGCTGACCTCACCGCCTAGGTACCTGCAAGCAGAGAAACAGGCTGCACTGTGAAAACTGAGCCTCTTTGCTGGCTCTGTGGGTTGTCAGTGCTGTGGGATTTAGCCTTTTCACATAACTGTTCCCCAGAGAAGAATGCATTAAAGGAGAGACGATAATACAGCAAAGGTATCTGGAATAATTGGCCCTCTTCCTGCTGTACCACAAACTGAGGTCTAGAGAGAAAGGGCTTGAAAGGAAAAGGTTCCATGTGGCTAGAGACAACAGTTAAGAACAGTAAGCCCTAACCAGGAGCTGAAGCCTTCAAAGGTAACGCTGCATGGTTTCACAGCTCACCATTCCAGCAGGCAGGCGGGCACGTGCCTTCTGCCCGGCAGACCCCAAGGCCCCCAGGGGACCCCACCCATGCATACTGCCCTCTTCCCTCTCTGTGAGCAAAGTGTGGCTATTTCATAGAGATGAAAACCATCCGTACCAGAACTAAAGCAGCCTCCATTCATGAAAACTGACACTTCTTTGCAATTGTCCACCATGACTCTATTTGCCTCTTTTAACTGAAAGTCTAAGCTGCCATTTACTGGGCAGAGCAAACTGCCCGCTCCGGCCCTTTTCTGGGGCCTTTGTGCAAGGACAGACTCTTCACTCTTCCCTTTCGGCTGGCAGGGGATAATCCCCCTCACCTCCCTATGCAATAGATGCAAGAGATGTGCGATCTCCTGGTGGGAGACAGGCAACCAAGTTTAGTGACAGGTGCCCACAGCTTGTTCTTCATCTTGTTACGACAAAGCAGGGATGGGCTGAAGAAGCTGACTGGGACACGGTTTTTTACCCTGTCTTGACTTCCACGGGCCCCGAAGTCTCTATATGCTCCTCTTTATCCTTCAGGAGCCTGTTGCTATAGGAACCTGGCAGGTTGATTTAATTGTCTCTGTTGGGATGCAGACGCCTTTAGGCTTTTCCCATGCTGAAGAAGAGCCAAAGGTTTTACTGGTCATCTGAGATCTTGACAATGCTGGCGGGGGCACGGTTGGTGCCTCTGTCTCACTGTACATATAAGACTATTATTCCCCCTCCCAGCCGTAAGCTCGAGAAAGTGCCAACAGCACCACAGCATCGGGAAGCACCCAGAGGCTTTCTTGTATTTTTTTTAAAGATAAGCCAAGGGAGTAAAGATAATTGATAACATGATGAAAGGTCTGAAAATATTTAAGATCGATTTATTTCAGAATATTTACTGAGCACTTATATTAAGGTTCTGGGTCACAACCTGTAATATTCATACTGAATTTGAAACTTCTCCCAGTTGTGGCAGAATTTTATGTCTAAGGGTCCAGCTTTCTCTTTATCCATTTGAACTGGCTTCAGGAAGGACCCTGGGTAGCAGCCCTTAGGGATGGTGATGATTTTACCATCATCTCGAGTGAGTGTTGAGGCTGAGAAGGCTTCACCACACCTCCTGGTCTACCCACTTATTTAAGGTTCAGCCCTTTCTCAGCCTAAAGCAAATTGGACTGAATGGCTTACAAATTCTTCTCTCCTAGAACGGTACAGATAATTGAGTTTGTAGCTGTTGCTCTTTTTAAATGTATATACTTTGTCTTCAAATAATTCTTTCACTGTCTACCCTTTACCTCTTTTTCTTTCTTTCTTTTTTCTTTCTTCTTTCTTTCTTTCTCTTTCTTTTTCTCCTTTTCTTTCTTTCTTCCTCCCTTTCTATTTCATCCCTATTCTTTTCTTTTCTTTTTTTATGGGGAGCAGGAAGGGGAGAGACACAATCTGAGAACCTTGTGTGCTTCCCTCCTAAGAGAAGCTGAAAGGGGAATGAGGAAGTTTGGAGTCACATGGAAAACAATGGAGGAGACTCTTGGTTCTATTGAGGAAAGTATAACATAGTAGTTTCAGCTAATAGAACAGAGGTCATAATGATACCTTTTCATCACTGAATGTATCATTAGCCAAATGCTACAGTCAACTCAATTGTGCACCCAAGGTCCTGGGAAAATTCCAAAGTTTCCTCTCATGTCACAGTCTGTACCCACTCCATTCTTGTCACAACATCATCTCATCAGAGCTGCTAACAGATTGTATATAAAACGCCTTTTGGAATTCTTTCTCTAGCTGCCCAATCTCTTGTTGGGCTGTAACAAGTGCCTGAAAGGCAGGTGGCAGGAGAGACGTGGATAACACAGGGCCTGAGTCGTGAGGCCCCAGATAACGGCGTGCTCTGTGAGTTGATACACATAACTGAGCAGTTTTCCTTTGGGGTCCTACTGATCGAACATCAAGGAGACCAATGCTTTTGTCACTAATATGCCTCCTGGTCTAAATTAAAAGGAGGATAAAATATGAACCGAGAAGCAGGTTTGCCAAATGGAATAGCTGCCAATGTTTTCCAGCAAAGTTTATCGCCTGGCATCGTACTTTGATTTAGTAGGTCTTGCCAAGATAAACACAGAGATGTGGACAGACCGATGGCGGGGTGGGGGGGTGGGACTGGGTTGGGGTGGTGCTGATGAGGGGGAAGTGGAGAAAGCTGGGTTTCTTGATGGGAAAATGCTTTTGGACTTGGAGCAAGGTACCAAGGTGGGCAGGGAGGCCACGTGCAGCTTTAAAGGCAAGCCAGATGGAGAGAAGTTCCCCCCAAATTACCCAACCCCAAAACCAAGAACACCAAAACAAACTCTAAGGGATCCAGCATAGCAGCAACATAGCGTCATCGCGCTGAGCAATTTAGAAAGTGGAGGAAGGAGGAGAAGTAGGGAAGGAAGAGGAGGGGAAAGGGGAGAAAGAAAAAAGAAAAAAAGCAAAACAAACTAAATAAAACCACAAACAGAACAATATAAATAAAAATAAACAAACCAATAACAGAATAAAATTTGTAACTCCTTTTTTTTTTTTTTAATTTCACAAAAGTTTTCACAAGGACAACGTTATAGAAGAAAACCCCCAGCAGTGGCTAGGTCATGCAGAACCATTAATTGTCATACCTTGGCCCATTCTATTCATCCTTGTTGCACTTTAGAGAGAGAAGTAAGCTATGTGAGTTTTACAATGCTTTTAAACTGTCATATTTCCTGTTGAGCACTTTAACTGGCACATTCTTATCGTTATAAATGTTCTATGGGCACAACTTTATAACCTCCTTTGCAAAGAATGCATGAAAAGCTCTTCATGATCCCAAACTGGGGTATATGTGTGTGTATATATATACACACACATATATATGCGTATATATGTGTGTGTATATATACAGATATATATATATATATATAGTTCTCTATAAAAAGATAGTTATACATAATATAGAAATTGATATATATAGGGACAAAAATAATTTGAAAAAAATTTTTCCACTCATAGGGCTTTTTAATATACATGTATACAATTTTGCCCCACCCCATTCCTGGTCTGAATACTGCACTGCCCTGTCTTTGGTATGGGGGCAGAGGTTCAGACTCAGCCTCACCATTTTGTCAGTAAAAGTGCTTGTCAATTCACACAGCAAGCAAATCTCCAAAACTACCATGCTTGGGGGGAGAGGGGGTCCGAAATCTAAGCTCAAAGCATTCACCATAAAAACACCTTTATAGAGATGGTATAGCTGTGGCATTTTTCTCCTCCCCTCCACCCCTATTCTGCTTGATGGAATTTTTTTAAAGTAGGCATTTCAAATCGGTATACACCAGCCCCGGGCTAGTCCACACGAAAAAGAATTTGGTTCCGGTGGAGGTTGCCGATTTGTAAGGACTACTGCCCTGCCTAAAGCATGCATAAAACATCTGACGACCGTATATTGAAAAAAAGGGATTTTTCTACCTTTCCTCTCATGCTTACTAACTGTTAAAAAAAGGAAGGAAAGAAGGAAAACAAAAGAAAAAAAAATAATTATACCAAAATGTGTTTGGCTCACGGTTGCACGCTTCTCCCCCACCTCCTGACGACAAGGAGCAGCTAGCTGTTGTTGTCGTTCGTCTGCCTAAGTGAATTGGCCATGTTCAAGAAACTGGGGAGGAGGAACCTTCCCACCAGCTCTCTGCTTCGGGACAGCCGGCACCACGCAGCTGTGCCAACAGTCCGAGGTGGTAGCTAGCTTTTGTCTTCGTTGAGTCAACTGTGGCTCGATCCCCCCTACCTTTTGATTTATTTAGCAGGTCGGCTCCTAGAAAAACATGATCTGCTGCTGGGTTTACCTTCCTCACGCTCTACCACGGCCCCAGCCCTTGCTCCTCCCTGGCATTGGGGCCCTAGCTAATCAAACAAAGGGGAGTAAAAAGGTCCCCTGAGAATGCATGGAAAAATACTCGCTCTTTCCTGAGCATTATTTATTCTGTACATAAGGTAAGTAATTCACCTTTTAAAAGATGTAAAAGTCCCAGGAAGGCAGTTTTTAATGACTTACATCTGATATTTATGATACATATGGCTTTTCATCCAAAATGTCAAAAGTGAAAGAAAAAAAAAATAGCTAGTCATATGGCATAAGGAGACAGAATAACAATTTAATATGCAATCAAACCTCTGTTCACTTAAATGACTAGAATTTGATACATCCACGAATGGGATACTGTTCTTTCCTCCATAGTAAGGGTAGAAATGTTCACACGAACTCCCAGAGGAAGCGAGCTCTGGGACAAAAAGGCCCTGGTGAGTAAAAAAATCTCAGATGTTCTCTTATAAAAGCAGGTGCTTAATAATCATCTACACAAATGGGGAAAGCCTTTTAAATGCTTCGTGAGACTTTAGCCCAGAGAGTGGAAACAATCGATATGTTTTTGTTGCTTTTTGGTTGCTCGTTTCAAATAAATGTGTATGTATATATTATTGCGTGTGTATTAAAAAAAAAAAAAGAAAGGAAGGAAGGAAAACAACAACAAAATCAAAACCCGAAGCACCCTGATAATCCTGATAAATCAGAACAAACTTTTCTTCTACCTTAACTAAACTTGCCTTGCATAGCTGACATGGATCACAATGGCTCTCCCCTACTCTGCGAACTCCTTCCTGCAGTGAGCTATTTATGTCTGGAGCATGCCTTTGGGTTATTTTTCCCCTAGAATCATAAATAACTTTTGGTCCTTCTGCTTATTTGCTGTTGTGCTCAAGGGTTTTATGGTGGTGAAATAAAAATGACAACCACATGCACACTATCATACATATGCAAATATGTGTAAAAAAAGGGGGGGACTACAGGGGAAAAGGGGGGAAGTTACTGTTGGAAACACCCACTGGGAAAATGAGTGGCAGATACAGTTTCACACACGGTGGCAGTGGGTACACATATCAGAGGCGCTCTTCCTGCACGTACTTCTGTTTGTCTCGGGACTCCCGGGACTTCGGTCGGTTCTGTCGGTTTGCTGTGGATGGGATGGAGTGCACGGAGGAGCTCTTCTTGCTGGAGGACTGGGACGAGTGGGAGGAATGGGAGAGGCTGGCCCGGGACTGGCCGGCGTTGTGGTCAAACTGCATCAAGCAGAAGATCAGGTCTGTTGGCACGAGCTCAAACTCGTACGGGGGGTTGGTGATGACATACCTGCACGGGAAAGCAAAGGGGTCATGGAATGAGGATAACTGGCTGCATAGTTCACCCCCCCTCTGAACCAAGAGGATCCTCAGGTCTTGAAGAGCATCTGGAGGATGGGCTTCTAGCTGGTCCAAGGCCTTCAACATTCTCTTCCAAGCTGAACTAAATCTTCCTCTCTTTAGCTCAGGGCAGGAGGCCCGCCACAAGCCCTGGCAGAGATGCTGAATTAATGCCTATGATGGGAGAACCAAACTGCTTCCTACGGTCTATGTGCCCCTTTCAATTCAATATCAAGTTCAATTCTTATCTTGAGTAGCCCAAATGCATTCAGGAGGTTCACGGAGTGCACTGCATCTTTCATTCTAGAATGTTCTGACCATCCCAGACACACATCGCAGGATAAAAAAAAAAATTAAAAAAAATCACCGTTTCCTCTATAGTAGTATACCTCAAAGTGGGTCCTCAAGCCAGACATACCAGCATCACCTGGGAACTTAAAATGCAAATTCCTAAGCAACTCCACTCCAGATCTATGGAGTCAGATGCGCTCCCATAACCTCCAAACTCAGTGTTGGATATAATGTGGGCAGAGTCATTTGCATACTGAGAGCATGTACATAGACCTTTGCCTTCACAGTGGGGGACAAGAGAGGGTATTTCTGTCTCTGCCTTTGGGTTGGGAGAGCAGAGTGGAAATATACTCACCTCTTCGTGCATTGGCTGGGGGTGCTGAGGTGAGCATCTCTCAGCCGGTAAATTCCAAAACAAAGCATATTATACGTTTTCAGAGCTTTGCAGAACAGATCACCATAACAACCACCATCCTGGGATACAAGAAAAAAACAGAGAGAAACATTTTTATTTGTCTGAAAGTAGAGGTCCAGGGCGAACAGAGCCTTTTCACGAAAGCTTGTTTTGGTGTCTCCTGAGTTGGAGGGTCCGTCCCAAGGGACTGAGGCTAAAGACGTCATTGTGATTAACAGCTTACATCCAATACTGGTCACTTGGAGAGATCAGCTAATGATGGGGTTCTCCTCTAGTTCTCTCCAGTTTTCCATCTGTAGCAATGAAAGCCCTAAAGAGAGTGTGCCTCTCCCTCATTAGAAGTGAAGGTATAAAGCTTGAAGGTCTCAGATGCATGCTTGGCTGAGAAGAAACCAGCTCTTCGAAATGGTGATTATGTTTAGCCCCAGCTCAGCTGTAATCACTGTGATCTGACCGTGTTGTCAAAACTGCTCGAGTGATAATTAAAATCACCACCAGGAGAAAAGACCCCACCAGGTACTATGGTGACAGACTCTTTCAGGGAAAGGACTGTGTGAAAAGCACAATTTACAGACCTCCGAGATGGCACTGGTGGAAGAGAATGTGTTTCCCCAGGAGGCGGAGAGCTGTGGGCTGAATAAGTGGGATTCACAGTCCTAATCAGTTCACGGTCACCTTCCAAGGTCTGGGGCCTGATGTGGAATGTGAAAGCAAACCCACTCACTTGGAAATGCTGGCTTCATGCAGCCAGGTGGCTTCAGGTGGGCGTTAGAACAGGAAGGGCCCTGAAGGATGACTTCTCTGGGAATAAAGTGGCTGCCTTTGTCCTTCCTGCCATTGGAATTTCCACATGGGCACCGCATGACAGAACATAAACGGGGCCAAATCTTACCATTATTTAAAATCTTTATCCCTTCAAAGTCAATGATAGAGCCCAGTCTAACAAAGGTCCTTGCCCATTACCACACCAAAATATGGTGCAAGTTGGCATCAGGGTTTCAGAAGAAACAGAGAAAGTGACCCTTTCCCTGGGAGATACTGTTGTTCGTGCAATAAATGTATCTGTCCCCAAGACTTGTGGCTCCACCCCCTGAGCAAATCCCTGGAGGTGGAGTAGGGCTGCGAATAAGGGTCAAGACTGCAGACTTTGGCCAGAGTACGTGAACCCAGCTGGTGCATGGGGCCCAAGGGGAGGCACTGGTCATCCCCTCTGTGGCAGGGAGGGCATGGGGGAGAGTGACCCTGGTCCAGAATTAGAGCCATTAAAGGATCCACATGAGATGCTATTTGTTTGGCCGGTGGCTCTAGATGCATGTTGGTGTTTCAAAAATTTCCAAGGCCTGAGTCATACCCAGATACAAACACTCCGAATCCTGGGAACTGGACATGGCCATCAGTGGTTTTTAAAAGCTCCTCATGGGCTATGAATGTGCCTTTGGGGTGAAGTAGCCCTGCAGTATGCCAACACCCTGTGGAAAGGGGGATCCCAGCCTTGGCTGCATGCTGGAACCACCTGATGCCTCCCAGCTCATGACAGAAGATACCTAGGGGAGTGAGTAAGCGCACAAGCTCACAGGGCACAGGGTTCCTGGTGCAAATTCCTGATCGGGCCAATCCTCAGTCTCTCTCTCTGAGCCTCAATTTCCTTAGAATGTCTGATAATAGAACCAATGTCAAAGGATTGCCATGGGAATAAAAATGAATGACTGTATGTAAAGCACAGTGCCTGCTACCCAGTAACCATAAACATCCCCTCGTAGTTATTTACCATAGAAGACAGAAAAGGCAGGTACCCAGCTCCTCACTGTCCGGCACCCAGCTCCTCACTGTCCGGCACCCAGTTCACGCAGCCCAAGTTATTCCCGATCAGTGGGCTCAGAGGACCTCTACGCCATGAACTCACCCCCAAGTCCGCAAAGGGCCCATCCAGCAGTGCTAACTGGGCCACGCGGCAGCGGTCCCTATTGGCCAGCGTCTGGGGGGTGCTGTAGCCCCCTCGAAGTGCATTCTCCTCAGCAATCAGAGCCTCGAGCTCTGGCGTGGCTCCTCCAGTCACCAGGGTCCGGATCAGGGTAAGGATATTGTCGTTGAAGTATGTCTGGGGAGAGAGTTGGGGGAAAAAAGTCCTTTAAGCAAACACCCTAATGTCACAACAACAGACATCCAAATTACAACTTTTCCTGGGATCGCCTGTTTAAAGTTCTGGCCTGTCTCTTCAAATAATTTTATGTGGGAAGTGAAAAGACAGCAGCCTCCAATTATTCCATTCTTTTCTCTCCTACTTGGTTCTGCCAGGAGAGCCTGACTTTTAAAAAACCAATTCAGGGAACTTTCATTAAAGGGCTGAAATCTAAATGGTTGGTGTTTACCATAATTGGTGTTAGTAAGGAAACAAATACTGCTTCCTCTCTTCCTGTCCCGCGTGTCTACTGAGGGACTTTGGACTTGTGACACAAAATGCAGCCTGCCCAGGCTGCTAACCCACGTACGACTACTTCTGAGGTCCTGTCACCTTATGCCAGGAAGTCGCCTTCCCCAACAGTGGCAAAACTTCTCTCTGCGTTGGAAAGAGATGCCAAGAAAGTCATTGAGGCCACATGCTCTACAGTTTACTACGTGCTTTGATAATAATCTAACCCAGAAATCTCTATCAATTAAATATGCCAGATAAAATTATGAGGGGGAGGATGTCCTGGTGTGTACACTTTGGGTCTTGTCTTTTTAAGTCCTCTCAACAGTCTGAGGCAAATATAGCATATTAGAGAAGTTTCCCTCAATTGTACATTTGTCTCACATCTGAAACATAACAGGTCTGTCAGGAACAAAACAATGGGAGTTTAAAAAAATTAATAGGATGTCAAATAAAAGAGCTCAAAAAGACATTTGTCACCCAGCATAATTTGAGAAAAATCTCAAGCAAGGGTCTGCATTCCATTTTCCAAGGTAAGAAGAAATCAAGCAGGTGAAATGAATTCAAACCAGAGTTTGCCCGTGGCTTCTGAGGGCGCGCGGACCTTTGGGGGAGGGTTAGGAAAGACAGCGGCATTTCACCTCCGCAATTTCTCAGACACTTGACCGGGCAAAACGTAGTGGGGAATAAACCAAGTAAGGAGGAGTTCTCGTCCTGGGGGAGGTTGACTAACCGGTTCTAGGCTTTGATATTCTCATCCGCAAAATTAGCACAGTCATTAAGATCAAGTTCATATGCAAATTATTCCCTGAGGACTTCTGAGTTCAGATGATAGCTGCTCCTGGGGCAAGATTCACTTTCCTCTTTGAAATACTCGCAAAACCCACCCAGAGTGATAGACAATCCCAACAGCAAAGGAGACTAGGAATGTTACTCAGGAGTCAGACCCTAAGGAGAACCTTGTCTCAGAGATGCCGGAGCTCAGATGTGCCCCGGGGCACAGAAGCAGAACGAGGACAAGCACAGGAGAAGTGTTGCTGGGTCAGTCAGGGGGAAGGAGTCAGGCGGTGGGTTTAATGCTGGCTTCACCTCGCAGGAGCTGTGTGACCCTGGAAAGTTATTTGTCATTTTTGTGCCTCAGTTTCATGATCTGTAAAATGTATTAACAGAGTGGTTATAAGGACGATAGAACTAATACACGTGAGGTGCACAGAGCAGGGCTTGGTGCACGAGAAGCGCTGATAAACACTTCTGACTTAATAGCAGAGACTCCGAGCTCTCGCTGGTGAGAGGAATGGTCAGCTCATCCTCAACCTTCCCTTTTTAAAAATCATTTATGTTTGGGGTAAGGGGTGGGCAAACCAAGGCCATGTATTTCATCCTTGAATCTGTACTTCTCAGTTGCTTCCATTCAAGACCCTATTTGGAATCAGGAATGACACAACAAAGGTCACCAGGGCCCTGCATCCTGGGATGGAACAGCAGTAATGGCAAGAGCCTCCAGAGGTGTGTTTTAGGGGAGGTGGCCTTGGGGCACACCCACAAACATTTCCAAAGTTTTCAGAGGTAAATCCTCTTCCCTACAGTCAGATGGCACATCAGTAGAAGCAGGAGACCCCTCCTTAACACTGGGGCACATTAAATGTATGAGTGCTGGGCACAGAACTTTGACAAGGGCCTTTGAACTCTAATTACCCTTTTAGGTAAGACCAAGAGGAGGAATCTAACAGCTCGCAAAGTGGGCGGCAGAATATTCACGACCTCATATACCCAACTCTGTTTTTCGGTAGAGAGAAATTTAAAAAGCCAGTATAAATATTTTTTAAAAGGGAACCACAGTATTTAAGATATAAAGGAAAAGCATCATTTTGACTGATTAAATGGTTGCTGGAAGAAGTAAAAGAAAAAGAAGCATCTGTTTTAGAATAAAATTTTTAAAAGTATAGTTTCTATAAGAAGTAAAAGATCAGATTATAAAAAGCTGACTTCATACAACTTACCCAATTACTTTTTATGAAAGATATTTAAATTACGTAGATATGATTAGAGATAATTAAAAGAATCCTATATCCTTTCATGATAAAAACATTCAATAAACTAGGAATAGAAGGGAATTTCTTCAACCTGATAAAGGGCATGTATCAAAAACCCAAAGTTAACAGCACACATAGTGGTGAAAGACTGGATGCTTTCCCCTTAGAATCAGGAACAAGACAAGGAAGTCAGCTCTCACCACTTCGATTCAACACAGCACTGGGAGCTCTAGCCAAGGCTAGAAAGAAATGAGGGGACCATATCAGAAAGAAAGAAGTAAAACTATCTCAGATTACAGAGAACATAATGTTATATATAGAAAACTCTAAGGTATCTATTAAAATTCAATTATAGATAATAAATGTGTTCAGCAAGTTTGCAGGTACAAAGTCAATATACAAAAAATCATTTGTATATCGATACACTTGCAATGAACAATACAAGAACAAATTTAGGAAATTCCATTTATAATAGCATCATAAAGAATAAACACTTAGGAATAAATTTAACCAAGGAAGTGCAAGACTGGTACACTGAAAACTACAAAATATTGTTGAAAGACATTAAAGAAAATCTAAATAATGGAAAGGCATCCCATGTTTATGGATTGGAAGTCTTAATATGATTAAGACAGTATTCCCCCAAACAATTTACAGATTCAGTACAATCTCTGTCAAAACCCCCAAAACCATTTTTATAGAGAGAATTCTAAAATTCATATGAGGGGCACCTGGGTGGCTCAGTGGGTTAAGCATCTGCCTTCAGCTCAGGTCATGATCCCAGGGTCCTGGGATCGAGCCCCACATCGGGCTCACCGCTCAGCAGAGAGTCTGCTTCTCCCTCTCCCTCTGCCCCCCGCCCCACTCCTGCTCTCTCTCTCTCTCTCAAATAAATAAATAAAATCTTTAAAAAAAATTAAAAAAATAGTAAAATTCATATAAATTTGTAAGCACTCCAAATAATCAAATAATCTAAAAGAGATAAAGTTGGAGGACTCACACTTCCTGATTTCAAAATACACTACAACACTACTGTAATCAAGACAGTGTAGTATTGACATAAGGACAGACATGGGACTGAATTGAGAGTCCAAAAAGAAACTCACATGCTTTTGGTCAATTGATTTCAACAAGGTGCCAAAACCATTCCATGGAGAAAGAACATAGTCTCTTAAACAAATGGTGCTACAATTCTTGGGCTTCCACATTCAGAAGAATAAAATTGGACCCCTACCTCACACCATATGCAAAAATTAATTCAAAATGGATCAAAGACCTAAATGTAAGAGCTAAAACTATGAAACACTTAGAAGAAAACATAGGGTAAATTGTCATGACCTTTGATTTGAAAATGGATTCTTAAATATGACACTCAAAGCACAGCAACCCCCCCGAAAAAGATAAATTTAACTTCATCAAAGTTAAAATTTTTGTGCATCAAAGTACACTATCCAGAAAGTGAAAAAAAAAGAAAACCTTACAGAATGAGAGAAAATATTTGTAAATCATATATCTGATATAGTATCCAGAATATATATATATATAATATATGTAATCTTATGTAAGACTACATAAATAAAATATTTATATATATAAAATCTTATATCCCAACAACATAAAGACAAATAACCCAATTTTAAAAATGGACAAAAGACTTAAATAAACATTTCTCAAAAAAAGATATACAAATGGCCAACAAAATAAATGAAAAGATGCTCGACATCACTAGTCATCAGGAAAATGGAAATTAAAACCACAATGAGATACCTCTTTATACCCACTAGGATGGCTATAATCAAAAAGACAAATCATAACAAGAGTTGGTGAGGATGTAGAGAAATTGCAACCCTAACACTCTGCTGGTGGGAATATAAAATGATACTGCCACTTTGAGAAACAGTTTAGCAGCTCCTCATATGGTTAAACAGTTATATAACCCAGCAGTTATACTTCTATATATATATACCCAAGAGAAATTTAAAAAATATGTCCATATGGAAACTTGTATACATGTTTATAGCAACATTATTCATAATAGCTAAAAACGGAAATAGTCCAAATGTCTATCACCTAATGTATGCATAAAAAAATGTGTTATATCCATGAATATTATTCAGTTATATGAATATTATTCTTACCATAAAAAGGTATGAAGTACTAATACCTTGAAAACATTATGTTAAGTGAAAGAAGTCAGTCACAAAAGACTACATATTGTAGGATTCCATTTATAAGAAATGTCTAGAAGAAGCAAATCTATAAAGATAGGTGGTAGATTAATGGTGGCTTAGGGCTGGGGGAAGGGGACAGAGGTTAGTGGGGGTTGCTAAAGCATACGGAGGGTTTTTTTGAGGCAATGAAAATGTTCTAAAATTGACTGGTGAAGGTTGTACATATTTCTGATTACACTAAAAATCACAGAATTGTACATTTTAAATGGGAGAATCTTAATTATAAAGAGAAGTAGTTAAAAGGTAACTAAACTTATAATGGCCAGATTTTTATCCATTAAGAAGCAATAATTAACAATACTGTATTGTACATTGAAAAATTTAAGTGGGTAGATCTCATGTGAAGTGTTTTTACCAAAACAACAATGAAAAAGAGGCACTATGTTGCAGAACTAAAAATCACATGCACACAAAATCAGTGGTGTGGAAGTAAGACTAAGAAGTTGGCCGAAACTACATAGAGAAATATGTAGAGACCTTTCTTTTTCTTTTTCTTCTTCTTTTTCTTTCTTTCTTTCTTTCTTTCTTTCTTTCTTTCTTTCTTTCTTTCTTTCTTTCTTCCTTCCTTCCTTCCTTCCTTCCTTCCTTCCTTCCTTCCTTCCTTTCTTTCTTGTCTATCTGCCTGTCTGCCTTCCTGCCTGTCTGTCTGTCTTTTTTATGAGAATGTTAGTAGATATTGAGGAAAGACAACAGAGGTCAAATTGATAAATAGTGTTTACAAGTTAACACTGTAAACAAAATTCAAGCAGGTCAAATGAGTAAGCAAGCAAGGAAACAAATCAACACAACCTGTCTTGAGCTGAAGAATGAACTGAGGATGTGGCTCACCAAGTGAATGTGGCCATCATCTAAATCTGTAACAGGTGAATATTTAAATTTAAAATATTAAATGAAGAAAAAATGTCACCTAACACAATGCTGTGAGGAAAAAAATATGCACACGATCAGGTTAGCCAGAGACTTCTCTAGAAAACTTAAGAATGATGCCAACTGAGTTTGGAAAGGACACATTTATTCCAAGAATTCTACATGCAGCTAAATCATCAATCATTTGTGAAAGCAATAGAAATATTAAAAAAAAAAAACAGAAATATTTTTGAATCTCTGAGTGCCTAAGCATTTATTGATTTACTTCATTAAAAAAATAAGGAACAAAAGTCAGCATCCTTCAAGATCATTTGAAACTTTTAGAAATTAAGAAATGAGCAAATCTGGTTTTAAAATACTGGTGAAATATATTGAAACATGGAATTTAAGAAATGGTTGTATGTTTTATTACTAAACTAAATGCAAACATCAAAAATAATTCTTGAAAGAAAAAATGACAAAATTATTTGTTAATATGGTAATATTAATTTATTTTTAAAAGTCAGAAAAATGAGGTAGGAGAGAGGAGGATGGATATAAAGGAAGAATCAAGAGCTAAATTTTTCTAGATAATAATGCTAAGAAAATATACTTTCAAACATATTTATAGAATGTCTGGTAACCACTAATTAGAATCAAAAATAGAATATAGATAGTTTACTCATCACTAGAGAAACTATGCATACCAAAATATAGCCTATATACCCAAAGATGGATAATAAAAGACACAATTATAGAAGCATGTATAAAGCATAATGCAAAATTATAGCATTATATTTTAATAACTAAACATAAAGAGCTAAAGGATTTGATTAAATTGCAAAGGTTCTCAGACTTATTCAAAAGCCAAAATAAAAATCAAACTCTGATATTTTCAGAGAGAAATAGGAAAAAGCAAAACAAAATAGGCATACAAAACTGTATTTCAAGGGAAAATTTTTAAATGTTACATTAAGCAAGTTAGCTTTGTATTGATAGTTAAAATTTACAATAAAGATATAACCTACTTATGCACAAAATAATATAACTGAAATATAGAAAGTAAAACTAATTAGCAATTAGAGTAAAATAAATGTGGATTGAGAGTGATATGTAAAATATCACTGTGTTTCTAGCTTCAGTAGCTCACACAGACCAAACTATGAGAAAATTAAGGATATAATGAAAGTGCTTTAGTAGATTTGTGCTAAATTTTGCAACATTTTTAGATAGCTTCCAAACAGTAATTACAAAAAAACGATCAACAGCTCAAAGTATAAAATTTCAATATATACAATAAAGCATAAGCTGTAGAGTCTACATTTAGAAAATTAAGATAATAGTAGAAATAAAAGTAAATATCCCAACATCTCCAAGTTTAAAAGAAAAGCATTCTAAAACCTAACTATAGGTCAAGATGGAAATCAAACTTAGAATATAGAGTATTTAAAAGTTAACTATTTGAAAATGGCATATAAGAATGTCATGGATTGAGGCCAAAGCTACAGAAACAAATTCAGAGCCTTAAATGATTTTATTATTAAGTACAAAAGAATTACAATAAATAATGCTAAGCATTAAAAGAACTGTCTTTTACTGTTCTTTTTTTATTTTAGAAAAGCAGAAGGATGAAATAATAAAGCATCAATTAATGAAATCACAAGAGGATATTTATTAAAATGATAAATATAAGAAATAATTCTTCGAAAAACTAAACAAGCCTATGACAAATATAACTAAAAAAATAAAATGAGAAATAAGAAAGAGAATATAGTGTCATACATGTTTGAGAATTAACACTCCTATCCCGGAAGCTCTCTTTAGTATCACAGCTCCTGGTCATGCAGAGGAACAGCTACTGTTGTTCAAGGGAAAGCAAAATAATGACCATCCATAGATAGAGAAGATTATTACGAAAAAATAAAAAAGAATACCATATTCCTTAACACGTCAACTGGATGTTATAATGTCTTATTTTTTCCAGTAAAATTTTTAAGTATGATATATGTCATAGATTCAACTGGACTTTTAATATTTATTTATTTATTTGTTTGTTTATTTTGCAAGAGAGACAGAGACAGAGACAGAGAGAGAGAGAGTGTGTGTGTGTGTGTGTGTGTAGGGGAGGGGTGGCAGAGGGGCGGAGAGAATCTATGCAGGCTCCATGCTTAGCCCAGAGCCAGACATGGGGCTCCACACGGGGCTCTATCTCAAGACCCTGAGATCATGCCCTGAGCCAAAATCAAGAGTCGGGAAGCTTCACCCACTGAGCCACCCAAGTGCCCCTCAACTGGACTTTTTAAAAGCTCGATACAACTATGCTAAATTTCCTCTGGAAGCAGTTTATGAAATTGTCCTCCCAGGGACTGTAATAAATATTAAATATTTCATAACTTAACATTGTAGACAATAGTAAAAATGAGAAGACCAATCAACCAGAATAGATTACTGAGAACAATAGTCTAATAGTTCTATGTACAAATACAGGAGCTGGCAAATCTGGCCTTTGGGCCAAATCCAACCTGCCACCTGTTTTCTTAAATAAAGTTTTATTGGGACCTAGACATACCCATTTGTTTACAAATGGGCTTTTAAAGACTATACTTTCAGGGATCATTTCTATAGTTTATTACAAATGGGCTTTTATGCTATAATGACAGAAGTCAAGTACTTTCAACAGAGTCTTTATGGCTCTCAAAAACCTAAGATATTCACCACCTGGCCCTCTACAAAAAAAATTTGCTGATCTGTTCTTTAATATGATAAGGAAAGCATCATACACCATAAGGAAAAAAATGTTTTTTCAAGAAATGATTTAGGGATAACTGGCTATCTGGAAAAAATTCTTCAACAATATGGTAATGATTAAATAAATCATGATATACTTATATTACTTACATTGTCCAGATATTAATGTTTTCAGAGAATATTTAATGGCATAGTAACAATTATATGATGTAATAGTAAAATATGCAGAAAGGCAGGATCCAAAAAACAACATGACATAAAATTCATGTTAAAAGGGCAGACCTCGGGGCACCTGGGTGGCTCAGTCCGTTAAGCGTCTGCCTTTGGCTCAGGTCATGATCCCAGCGTCCTGGGATGGAGCCCCGCATCGGGTGCCACTCTCAGCAGGAACCCAGATTCTCCCTCTCCCTCTGCCTGCCTGTCTGCCTACTTGTGATCTCTCTCTCTGTCAAATAAATAAATAAAATCTTAAAAAAAATAAAAAAGGCAGACCTCAAGTGATACAGGTTTATTCATGTAAAAATAATTGTACTTAGTACCCCAAAATTTTACTTGGTGATTAACTCTTGGTGATAGAATTCTGACTGATTTTAATTTTTTCCTATAATTTTATTTATTTTATATATTTTGACCGTGAAAATATATTTATATTAAATTTCTAAAAAAGGAAATGAATGAAATTCATATAACTCAGTAGCAAAAAACCACGAAAAAATCCTATTCAAAATGGGCAAAGAAACTGAATAGACATTTTTCCAAAGAAGACATACAAATGGCCAACAGGTACATGGAAAGGTGCTCAACATCACTAACCATCAAGGAAATGCAAATCAAAACCACAATGAGCTATCACCTCACAACTGCTAGAATGACTGTTGTCAAAAAGGCAAGAAATACACATTGATGAGGATGAGAAGAAAAGGAGACCCCTGTGCACTGTGGTTGTGAATGTAAATAGGTGCAGCCACTATGAAAAACAGTATAACTGTTCCTCAAAAAATTACAAATAGTACTACCATATGATCCAGCAATTCCCCTTCTTGGTATATCTGAAGGATGTAAAATCACTATCTCAAAGATACAGCTGCACTCCCATGTTCACTGCAAAACTTTTTACAATAGCCAAGACATGCAAACAACCTAAGTGTCCATTGACAGATGAGTGGATAAAGAGAATGTGGTGTGTGTGTGTATGTATATGTATATGTATATATAACGGAATACTACTCAGCCATAAAAAGAAGGAAATCCTGCCATTTGCAACAACATGGATGAATCCTGAGAGCATTACGTTAAGTGAAATAAGTCTAAGAGAGAAATCCAACTATTGTATAATCTCACTTACATGTGGAACCTGGAAAAAAAAAACAAACAAAAAAACCTGACCTCGGGCGCCTGGGTGGCTCAGATGGTTAAGCGTCTGCCTTCGGCTCAGGTCATGATCCCAGGGTCCTGGGATCGAGTCCCACATCGGGCTCCCGGCTCAGCGGGGAGACTGCTTCTCCCTCTGACCCTCTCCCCTCTCATGCTGTTTCCCTCTCACTCGCTCTCTAAAAAATAAATAAAATCTTAAAAAAAAACAAAAACAAAAAAAAACCTGACCTCACAGAGACAAGAGAACAGATTGGTGGTTGTCCGGGGCTGGACATGGGGGATGGGGGGAAACAGGTAAAGGTGGTCAAAGGACACAAGTTTCCAGTAAGATGAGTTCCATTCATGCCATAAGATGATTACGTTCTGGGGATGTAATGTACAGCAGTTAACAGTACTGTATTGTATATTTAAAAGTTGCCAAGAGAGTAGATTTTAAAAGTTCTCACACACCCACACAAATATACAGCTATGTGAGGAGATGAATGTGTCAACTAACCCTACTGTGGCAATCATTTCTCAATATATGCATATATCAAGTCATTACACTATATACCTTAAATGTACATAGTGTTATAAGTTCATTATATCTCAATAAAACTAGGCCAAAGAAAGGAAGCAAATGTTATAAAATAGTGCAAGGCAAAAAATGCAGCCACAAACAACCTGATGAAAATATAGCTGAATATTTAACTGATCTCAGGATACCTGATAGTTCTCTTGTTCAGCAGGCACTTTTGAAGCATAAACACTATAGAATAATTCACAAAAGTAAATATGCATTTACATGATTACATATAAGTTAAAAGTTTAGATACTTCAAAAATTATCATAAACACAATTAAAGGGCCTTCTAGAGAAAATGATAATCAGTGCCGGCTGGAGCACACGGGATAGGATTTACACACCCATGATGGCAGTATGGATTAATAGGAGAGAATCCAGCCATATGCATCAAGAGCTTTGAACGTGTTCCTATTTGTTAAAAACCCAGGAAGTTTGCCTCAAGATAATAAATTGCTTCTTGTTCAAAGATCATGTGCAATAATGTTTATCACAGGGTTAATTATTGTTAAAACAAAAAATTTTTAACGTGAAATGTCTCATGATAGGTAAATAATGGTTAAAGAGGTGCTGGAATATCTATAGGTTAGAGTCTCAGGAAGTCCTATGGAGGCACTGCAAATCATGATACTCAATAATACGACATGATTAAATGCTCTGGATAAAATACTAAGTGTTAAAAGAAAAGAAAAAAAAACAAGATATAAAACTGGGTGATCCATATTTATCCATCTGGGAGGAAATATACCAAAATATTAATCATGCTTATCTTTGGGTATTGTAAATATGGTTCACTTAAATGTTTTTCTTTATATAGTTCTGTGCTTTCAAAATATCCCACACAACATGAATAACTTTTCTAATGAAAACTGTCAATGATTTTTAAACATAAAACACTGTAAGTTCTGCTTTGCAATGATAAGTTTAGAAGGTCAACATGAAAGGTTATTGTTTTGTCAAATCTCAAGGATTTGACCTCAACATGTTTCCCCTTCTGTGTTGAAATCAGTTACACTGTAACAGCACAGAATTTTTGATCAATCAGTCGCTGACATTTATTGAGCATCTACTAATCCCTAGGTCTTTGTTTGGCTTGCAATTGTATTCTATTCAAAGAGTGTGTCACTTACAAAATTTCCCATCAACGGGTATAATTTCAGGGTGGGTCACAGGGTTTTATGGGTAGCTGAACAGCTCTGGAACCACTCATAACTCTGAACACAAATCTCTACCCTCCAACCTGTATCCTAGATCTCTCTCCTTGATTCTCCCATGCAGGCATCAAGGAGCCGCACTGTGGGCAGCAATATCTGCTATGACAGAGAATAATGACGTCTGTCTCTCAGCAGAGCACTCCTGCTCCCATTTGGTTGGCTCAATATTCAGCTGCAGAGAAGTACTTTGAGCATTTCATGTGGGTGTGTTCTGAGCACATATCAAGGTTTCTTTGTGATCTGAGTAACTTAGTGCGAAGACAATGCTTTTCTTGAAAAAGGATGTCTAGTTGGTCATAATGGAAGGCACAAATTTCTTCATACATTGATTGGTCGGCAGCTAAGCAGCAAATCCAGAGCTTTCTGCATAGAAAGTGGCTGTTTCAGTACCATGCAGCAAACAGATGCTAGGCCCTCAAATGCCAATTATAACAGACAATCCCTATGGAGAATGTGCCAGCTAGAACAAACTTCTGTACAACTCACCCGACCCAGAGGGTATCATTTTTTTCTGGATTAAAGAAAACACTAGAATCGAAGAAACACAAACTTCCGAAGGGAGGATTGCAATATGGAAGTGTGATCTTTCGCCTCCTGAGCTACCCATGTAGTCTAAGGAATATGGGAGTCTCTCTTCCCACTACCAACGTCGGGGTTCCACCCCTAGTCAGGGAAGCCTTTCTTCCCGATAAGACAACAAGACACCCCTGGTTATGTGTACTGACCTCAGAATTCAGCTCGTATGGTTTTAAATCCCTGATTCACCATTCAACACCTATGACAATGGGAATGTTGCCTGACTTTTCTATGCTTCCAATTCCTCATCCATGTAACAGGAACACAAAACCCCCAGTGCAGGCCAGCTTATAGGATAGCGTTAAATGAGATACTTCGTGTAACTTCAAATGCACAACAAATAAATGGTAGCTTATAAAAATAACAACCGGCTAGCAATGCAACCAATTTGGAAAATTCCCTCTCTCTGTGTTTCTGTGTTCTCATCTCTTATATCAGAGATCTGGCCCAGATCACACACATAGCCTCCTTGGCCTCTGAACTTTGACATTTCTCAGATCCCATATGTAGACGGAGTAAGAGGCATGGAGGAAGCCGAGAAATGCTGGGCAGAGGACCTGACTGCACAGGGAAATCTGAGCCTGCAGTGCCACCTAATCTGCTCTGAGGACACCCCTCTGCGCCTGTGTTTCTAACTCACTGGTGCATCTTCCTCTTTTTATTTTTTTAAAGTATAATTACCAGAGCTTATGTTTCACAGTTAATGCTGTCAAGCCTTTTAAACTAATTGGTCTTTTATAGAAAATTTAACTGAAAATTAACACATCTTTTAATAACATTGCCTTAACTTTAATGGCACTTTGCCTTTCGTTTATAATTGCTCTAAAATTGTCATTTTCCATGCCACAGCTGCCATTTTTTAGATTTGTTAGTTTTCATGGTGTAGATTTTTATTTTTAGTATTTTTCTTTCATGAAGGATGAGAACGATTTGATTTTTTTTTTTTTTTTTTCAATCCTGGGCCTGCCTGGCCTGATGTGACAGTGGTGAAATGTTCTGGGTGCAACAGAGCACGCTCCCATTTGCCACATGGACACCAGTGCTAGGTCCTCTGCCTTGGGATGGCCCATGGGCCATCCCTCACCTTGCGAGCAGAAGAAATGAGGCTCTTGGGTGGAGTGTAAGGAAGAGGGCCAGGGAGGAGTCATTTGTTTATATAACATGGCACCGGATTAGCTTGGAGAACTTGATCTGCTCCATGACACCCTCCTGGGGTGCAGCCAAAACACAATTACAATTAAGAGAGCAAATCATGTGGGTCCATCTTCCAGATGGCCACATTCTTCAGTCTTACCAACATAAGCCCAGTTATTTCTGACAGAGACCAGCTCTGATATTAGAGAATAGAATAGAGAAACATATAACATATGTGTGTGTGAGTACATACATACGTGTGTGTATGTACACACACATATATAATAAATCTACTTCTTTGTAGTTACATTTGATCTGAAGAAATATTTGTCTATTCTGTGAAAGACTTTCATCTACCTTTGTCCTTACCCGATTACCCTAACGTGATAAGGGTTAATATCATTCCCATTAACAGTTGGACCCAACTGAGTCCCAGACAGTGGAAAAGACATGCACGGGCTGCTGGTGAGCTGGGACTGGAACCTGTACGACCTAATTCGTGGGCCAGCGCCACACTGTTTCTCCTGTAAGTCCTCGCCTTTGGTATGAAATGCAAATTCATTGAACATGCAAATACCCACCCTGGGCATTGGTGCAGTGAGCAAAGCAAAGACACGCTTGGCACAAAATGCTCATACTGAAGTTTTTCTTGGGCTCCTAGGGGATTCAGCAGCAGGGATCCCAAAAAAGGTTGAGGGTTCAAAGAAAATGGACATCATGTGCTCATCCTTCTGACTCCAAGGACAGGCCCATGGCCAGAAGCCCAAGGATGCTGGCTGACTGGAGCCGTACAGGCTCACAAAATTAGAAGCAGGAGGCCTGTAAGTCTGGTTCAGTGGGATGCGTAGGCGGGGACCAGTTGGATGGGTGAAGCAGGCCTGGAGAGTTCAACAGCGAACATGGTGGGCTGTAATTAAGGGAAGCATAACTCAGCTCTAGCCAACTGGTGCTTTGTGGGTATCCGGGAACCTGCTTTGTGACTCCAAACAAAATAAGCCGGAAATCCATATTTTATGTGTAATCTTATGATCTTAAAATATTGGCCACAAATTCCATTTAAAAATGAAAAACTTTGGGAAATGCAGAACTTGTCTGTGGGATGCGTATTGCCTGTAACGTGCCATTTTGAGACTTTTATGAGAGACGATTCATTAGAAGCCAGAGATCAATCCAGCTCCTCATGCCAATACATTGTGCTGTTTCTCTTCCCTTCTTCTCTTAAAATGAGTGCAGTAGGATGGAGTGTGGGACAGAAAAATAATCGGGAGTTACTTCAGGAGTCAACTCAGTGATGGGTGCGCCCCTCCAGCCAGCACACACAGGAAGCAGTGACCTCAGGAGGATCCTGGTGGGATCCAAAGGAAGATGACTGAAGTGTTTAATCCTGACTGAGAACTTGATGGGACATGGTCTTTTGTACTCAGCATACTCACAGTGTGGACAATAGCTTTGCCTGTCTGACTGCTTCTTGCATGTCCCTCCCCTGTATCTACCATGTTCCAAGCATGACAGCCTTCAACAACTCCCTCAGACCCCCCAAAGTCAGCTCGGCACCACTGTTCAGCTTTGCCCCCCGATCTTTCTCCTGCCTTGGAAACCTCATCACCCTCGCCCCCACGTGCTCTCTTCTGACTTTTCAGTGTCAGCTTCCAAGTTTTCAGCTGAGACAACTTTACTCTGACCATTGCGGCTAACACAGGTCTCCACACCCATTCAAACGATTTTATGTTCTTCAAATCAGTTTCGCCCATTTGATTTTATTCATTTACTACTACCGATGGTAGCTATCATTACTGATTTACATAATTATCTCCCACTAGAATGAAAGTTCCAACAACATGAGGGCAGGGTCTTCCTCTTTCTTCTCCACTGCTAAATCCCCAGCATCCAAATAGTGCCTGGCATTTAGTTAAGTGCTCAGTGAAGGCAATGATCAATAATAATAAATACAATATTGAGCTTGTCATGTGTGAAGTGCGACACTAATCACTTTACAGCCTTAACTCACTTATTTATCTCAACAGTTCTATGAGGTAAGTGCTATTATTATCCCAATTTTAAAGATGATAAAAGTGAGGCACAGAGAGATTAAGTTTACGCCGCCAGTAAATGCTGGTGCTGGGATCTGCATCCGGGAAATCTGGCTCTTGGTTCATGACTTTTCTGCCTAGGGAGGGGCCAGGTAGAACTCAAATTGGGGCTGTGGGTGGGGCGAGGGGTGTCTGTGGAAAAGAAGTCTGAACACTTGAGCGCTAGTTTCGGCTCTAAATACAGAGACGCTTCCTTTCATCTTTTCCGTGTGTGTGTGAGCAGCAAGCTGGTACCACTCCGAAAAATACATCGCCTAGTTGTGAGCCTCTTCCTAGAGGCACATTCCCACAAGCATAATCATTCCCTCTGATCATGTGTTTCTGCTGTTGATTAGCAGGAGAAAGCCGCGAGGCCATGTCTGCAACATCCCTATCTGTTCAGGGGTGCTTGTGACGAACCAAAACATTATTCTTTAAACAAATGAAGCAGTAAGCAGCAGGAGTTGAGTTATGAAGGACAATATTCAGGGGATGTTTAGACACATGATTAAGTGGCAATTTGGGGGCTAGAAAAAGGAGATCATGGACATCTGAGGAGGTGAGTGTGTGCGAACATCGTGGCGTTGCTTGTAAGCGAATGACTGGGATGGAAGCTTACCTCTGGTTCCTGCTGCTTGGAGTCTCAATTTCCCAATTTACATTCCTGCCAACCTTTTCAAATCCTTCTAGTTACTGCTTTGGTTCCTGACTAATCTCCTGGTTTTTCATAAATTAGGGTTGGGGTGGAATGCAAAGAAATCACAGGTAACATTTTTGTCAGAAGGCCCGATTCAACTGGGTCTGCTGAGCCAGACCCAATGCAAGACGTCACCGTGGAACTTGTTCATCCCAGACAAGGAAAACCAGGCCTGGAACCATCGGATAGGCGTTTTGACTAATGATCTGAAAAGTCACTGTCAGTGCAACAGTTAAATACGTCTTGCTTCAGGTTTATTCACATTATTGTCCGAAAGATCAGTCACTGTGGCTGAAGTGCCTTGCACAGTTCTGGGCCCTCAATAAATGAAGCCGATGGTGATTACAATGACTGTTACTAGATTCCTGATACTCTTCTTTCCCAGGTTGGAATTCAGAAGGAATGCTTCGGGGCAGACCAGTCGCATCCACACGTGTCTTAGCTCCTCTCTCCCAGACACTTCAGTTTGCATTTCAAAGGAGATTAGAGATGGCTTCTTAAAAATTTCAAACCAACCCGCTTTGATTTCTCATCTGAGTTTCCAAGAACTGACTCACTGGTGTGCTATAGATGGACAGAGGTGCAGCTCAGATCCAGAGGGGCCCCCTACCCCCACCCCATGGCCACCCAGTGCCCCTTCGGTTGTATAGGGGTGAAGTTCTTTGCTGCTTAAAATCCATTTTATGGGCTTATTGGTATGAGGGGCTGGCTTCACGGGCGTGTGGCCTGTGCGGTCACCCATGGTCCATGCTCAGAAGGGCCCCTCACTTGGCTTAAAGCTCTGCAGTCATCATTTTGAAATTCTTAATAACGTATGAAAAAGTGGCCTTGCTAATTATATAGCTGCCTGGAATATCCTGCATGTCTGATATGTAGAAACATAAATAATTGTATAAGTTTGGATTTTATAAAATGTTAATAGAGTATTTTGGAGTTCTTGGAGAAAAAAAAGCTACTGTACCCAGTTTAACCATCTTTTAGTGAGACCAGTCTTCTATAATCTCTCTAATTAGGATCAGAAGTAAAATGAAATTTCTAAAGAGATGAATTACAGAAATCCATTGGAAACTGAAGACCAGTACAGACAATTTGGCCCTGTATGAGCACATCCTGTAGCTTTCGTCATTCCTTCTGGCTTGCTTAAGGAGTTTGGACAAACTGAGCCCAACATCACCAGCAGGTAGAGAGGTTAGGCCCAGAACCATCAGGCCATCAGAAAAAAATCACAAGTCCTGGGAAACCGAGAGCGCCTTCTCTAGTGACCTTTTTCTCTCCTTCTTGGCTTTGGAAAGCAAAGGTCTGGCATGACGCCTAGTCAACCTTAATTCAGATGAATATTGTTTCATAATTATTTTTAAATCCATAATTCTAATTTTTAAAATAAGATATGCTTGCAGCTGGACCACATTCAGGAATATAGAATAACCTAAATTAGTCTTAAAAAGCTTTATGTTTTTTCTTTCCTCAAATAGAGGTTCTTCTGGGATTAGCTTTAACGAATAGAGAAGAATAATGCATAATTAGCATATCAGTTGTTTAACACATTCAGGAGAATAGCCTTCTTAAGCACTTTAAGAAATGTATGTATATAAAAAAAGAAAAAAAAGAAATGTATGTATATAAAAACTCTCGGAGCTATGTTTATGGTTTTAATGTGTTCAATAAAACTCCTGTTCATGGATTCCTCAAAGGTCAGTTTTTATCCAGCTTATGTCTGTATTTTCATAAATTGTGAATTTGAGAATTCCAAAATAAAGAGGCTTTTCTCTATAATAAATAAAGACACTCAGTGGGAACACTTCACAATCCCCACTTGTAACCCATTCTACTGTCTGCTTTTGCCTTTCGCAATTCAAGAGAGCTCCATGAACTGGGGCCTACTTTTTAATATGTTACTTGTTTTTGGTCTCAAAAGTGAAAAAAACAATGCCTTGATTGTTTGGTGCATATCAAGTTATAAAAGAAACCAATGATGCTTTTGACCCCTAAGACAGCCCACCCTCCTCTCTCTGCTACTACTTCATTCCTTCCCAGCAGCAGAGAACTGGCCAGACCTGACCCTCGTGCATGGTCCTCTCCCAGGCCTTACATTTCAGTGACGAGCAGTGACCTAGGAGTCACCCTCGACACTTTGTCCTCTTCCATATTCTGCTCATATTCAATCTATCCCCAAGCCCTATCAATCTTCCTGACCAACACCACTCAGATGCACCCATCTCCCTCTAGCTCTGCCAGCTCTATCCTTATCCAAACTTTGATAGCCCCAAATTCAGATTTCCTGCCGCCATCTTGTCTCCTGAGCCATCCTCCACACACCAGCCAAGACAATCCTCTTAAAAAATAAACCTGATCACATGACTTGCCAGCTTAAAACCATCCTTCAAGGTCTCCTCATTGACCTTAAGAAAAAAACCAAAGCCATGACAATGGGTTTCTTGGTCTTATAGGCCCAACCTTGCCTCATCCTCTCCTCTTCCTCTCTCACTGTGGCCCAGCTACAAAGGCTTTCTTTGGCCTCCTTAGATTGCCAGTTTCCTTCACCACCAGGCCTTTGCATTTGCTTTCCTTCTTTGAGGGGGATATTCTTCCCCACAAAATCTCCCCTCTTCCTGATCTTCCTCACACTTTCAAGAATTCATAATCAAACGTTTATTTGTACAACAGTTTGGTATCCCCTTCTAGAGTGCAAGCTTTGTGTGGTCATGCTCTCCCCAGCTCCAGTCCTGGGCCATTGATGTTGGAGGTTGGAGATGCTCTATTCCCATATCCCGCACCCACTCACCGCGCTCATGAGAGAGTCCAGGACACTGACTGCAAATGCTGTCCCACATGCAAATGGCTGCGTGAGGTACAGTTCTGTGTCGGGATCATCATCATCGTCTTGGTCCAAAAACTGAACGTTAGTATCATTCACTAGAAAAAGTGTAAAATGAGAATTAGCTCAAAAGACCACACACGGACAGTGAAGCCAGAGAAAGAGCAGGCTACTGATTTAGCAACACTGAAGTCACTGAAAAGGAGAGAAAAGCATGGGAGAAGCTGTAGATGAATCTTGGGGTGGGCGCCAGTGGACTCAATGGACCGCTCTTATGTGATTGTTCAAGCTTCCCAGGCCTGGTGAGCAATGAGTTCAAGCAGCCTTGATCCATGGCAGACCACTGGAGAATGGCTGGACAGTGCTGGTCAGTCCTTTGGTATAGTTTTAGAATCATGACCGAAAAACACTTCAGGGTATTTTTCGGTCGCCAAGTCCTTTGAGAGATGGACATATTTCAAGGATGAGTAGCCATGAGTAGCCATGCTGGGATGCTAAGTTTAGCCACAGGAAAAGAAAGCAACTTATCGAGACCGGAGAGCAGGAGACTAGGAGCACAGCAAAGGCGCATAGCAAGGAATTCACCTGTAGGCAGGACCTACAGCCTGCCCGGGGTCGGCCTGGGTAGGGTCTGGTGTCCCTAGCCCTGAATCCAGGCCCACCCCGACAGGCCCTGTTTGATAGAACAGTGACCCCAGGTGGGATGGATCCCTGGCTGTCTCCGTCTGCTTGCTGACAAGTACTTGCTGTGCATTCCAAGTTGCATGGGGACGCCCACGTTCTCCCTTTCCCCTTCTACACAGCTCAGTCTTTTATGTGCTGCGGCTCCATGACAAGCAGCATCTGATGCTGTAGTTCATTTCTATCTGAGGATTCCTCAAGGACTCCTCTGGCAGGCGGGTGCAGACGGATTGGCTGTCACTAAGATGTCTTCAACTTATTAAAAATTAAATGACAAATTAATTTCCATTCCCATCTTGGCTTCAGAAATTATCAGTGTTGCAGAGCAAGTAATAGGGAAGAAAGTGTGTGGTGGGGGAGGAGATGAGCGCTTGTGGTTTCTGGAATAATTATGGTGCTTTTAGGAAAAGAATAGATGAGGTTTCCTTTTTCTGATTCCTTTCTAAATGTATCAGTAGTGAATTCTCTTTCCTAGAGTTATTGTTTTAATTTTTTTTTTCCTAAGCGTAACTTTCTGGATAACTTTTTCTTTCAACCTTTGCTTGCTTATTGTATAAGGCAGAGTAAATGATAATAGGATAAAAGGCTAGGCATGGAATTAGTTTTAAATGACACCGTCTTGTTTCCCTAGAGAAAAATTTTAATGGAGGAACATCTTTGCTCAGTAACACTTGAATTACAGGCTAGTGGGTAAAAGTGCAAAATGCGGGATCTGACAAGTAAGCTTTGAATCCAGGCTCTGTACAAACTCTGTATAAGCCTGTGGCTTCATCATTCTGCACCTTACTTTCTCTCTCTATAAAATGGGAGAGTTACTAGCAGCTCTCATGAGATTGTCAGGAGGCTCCTAAGGGATTGTGCTTGGTGAGCCTGGCCCAGGACCTTGACAAATATTAGCTGCTCTCAGGTTCGCCCGTCTGATTAAATATTCTGTCTACCCTACTACACTATGAAAATTCCCACCTTCCTTCCGCCTCTCTCAGAAGCAAGTAAGACCTTGCTCAGGAATCCTACAGGGTCAAATGGGAGCTTTTCCCCTCCTCCCTCCATTTACCCAAAATCACATTGGAGGCCACAGTTTTGGCTTCTTGCTTTGTGAACCAGAAAACATGAACTCTGGACAATAATGCAGAGGAGTGTGGTTTTAATTACTTAGAACAACCAAGGATGGTGTGTGCATTGACACTCCAAAAGGGGTAGCATCTGTTATCTCTTTTCAAGACCATGGGGAAGGACTGGTAGTAGACTTGGGGGGGAAGTGGCCACAGGTAGGGAGAGATGACTAGATCATCAGCGAGCCAGGCATTTCAGTCATTGGAAAAGAGCTAAGGCAGGAACCAGGGTTCTGTGAAAATCCTGTGTCTCGTTCTGGGAGAGTCTCATAGGGAGAGCAGACAGTGTTACCCAAAGCCTATTTCACAGAACAGTAATTATATGGTGCTAACATGTGATTTTTTTAACCCCTCCCCCAATGTTTTAGGTCATAGATAACTGGAAACCAGGTTAAGTAGCTTTAAACAAATGTCCTTCTTGTGGAACTTCTAGAAGCTTTTGACCCACTACCATCAATTGAAACTCTCCAAGTGGATGAAGACAGGAATATACTACACAGCTTTAAAAAAACCTGGTATCCTCTGTGCTTTTTAGAAGGCATTTTACTGGTTTGGCATTATGCAGAACACATCTCAGAACATGCAGGTAAACAGTAAATATTTGTGGGGGTGCGGGGTAGCGAAGTGGTCAGATGATGATGGTATGTTTGCCAAAGGTGGTATGACCACCAGGAAAATAGGGCTTAACACAGAAGGTAAGGGTGATGTGTACACATGGAAGGTTCTCTGAGCTCACAGAAGAAATCTGGTGAGGGACGAAGGCTTTGGGAAATTCAGTTATGCTAACTGAATGCCTGCATCATTGCCTCAGATTTGGGGCACCAAGCCTTCTCTTTCCTCTTCTCCTAATCACAAATCGAGATATCCTAGTTAGTTGGTAGCATATGAACTCCAAACAGAAAAAGAAATCCCTGGCAGTAATGATTTTGAAATGCCCCTGAAGGTTTCTGAGATGGAGATATTTGGATGAATTTTCCAACCAGCGGTCTGGGCTGCACAAGCTCCCTGGGCCTCTTACAACCCTAAGGTCCTCAGAAGAGCAATCCAGAAACCTAGGCTTTTAGCCAACTTCTCTAAACATGAAAAAGACACCTCTCCTACTGTTGGAAACAGAAAATAGTGCGATACTCCTTGACCTGAGTGAATTTTTCCTGATAAATAGCTACGTCTACAATAATGCAGTGCTGAATGGTGGACAATTTATTCCTTAGTTTCCAGACACCTCACAAGCAAGATTACTGTGTTAAAAGCCTGCTCTCTTATTTTGAAATATATTTTGGGGCCAAGAGAATGGCATGTTCATTTCATTTGTGAGTCATTCGAAGGCAGGTGCTCCCCACCTCTCTATCCACCCCTTGGCAGAGCAGTACTTTTGCTGTCTCTATTTAGAAGATCAATCCCCAGTTCTGAGACCTGCTGCTGATGGGTGCCTTTTACAGAGTTATTAACCAAGTCCCAGGGAAGTGTGAAGGGCCTGACAAATGTAGTCATGACCAGAACCCTTCATCTTCCTGGTGAGTCCACTCTGAATCTCCGGGAGGCTCTGCGCCAGTCGGGTGGGGGTCAGAGCACAGACCTGTGCCTCAGTGGCTGCTAACCTCAACCTCAGCACCCTTCTTGAAATCTGGCTTTCATAAGAAAAGGTCCCCTAGGAGCTGGTTGCTTTTATGGCCTCAGAACCAGAGCTTCTGAGAAAAGGTCTCGTAGAAAAAAAAAAAAAAAAGGCAAATAAAGTCAGAATAAAGGAAAATAAACAGCTGGAGGGAAGGCTCCGTCTTAGGTTTCTTATCTTAAAATTTTTATATTTCTCCTTTGACTTCTCTGAGAGCTGTGAAGACATGTCAGTCAAACTGACAGGGTGTTGGAAGAGGAATATAAGGGAGAAGGCGGGAGAGCAGGGGGATACAGGGGGGGGAAAAGGCCCAGGCCAAAGAAAATGAATTAGAGCAAAGATGCTTTAGAAGCAACTGCCAGGTCAGATGGGTGTGATCAAAGGTTTACTGATGCTGTGTGGGGAAAAAAATCATTAAGAAAGGCCAGAACAAGACAGTCGATTCCAACCAGAGCCACAAATAAAACACATTCAAAGCAGTGCCATGGGGTAGTCTTTCTGTTACAGCCCATGAAATAAAAAACAAGCCGATGATAGTTGGAAACACCAACAACAGAACAAAAGGAGATACCGATGTGAAGGAAAACAGTGCTTCTTACCCAGTTCAGTTATCATTAGAATGTGCGTCCCACTGTTTTTTTCCTGATTGACTGATACCAAAGGCAACTTGCCAGGTTTAGCTAATTGGATACAGCATTTAAGGGTTGGGGAAAGGGAGTGGAGGAAAGTACAGAAAAAGAAGAGCATGAGGGAATAACAGAGGACACATTGTAACGTAAGGGGACCCAGCACCATAGGTGGTTAGTATTGTCTTGGGGGGAAGAGACCACTCAGCAGCTTTGCAAATTCACAGATGGTAGGAGGGAATGCCATGGCTGGGTTAAAAGTTGGGTTCCACTGGCCTGTGATCATGGTCGTCCAAACCCCATCTTATTTTAGGCCAGAGTGGCATTAGCTGAGAAGTTCAACGAGAATAGATTAAATGCCCATTGTCTCCACCCAGTTCTCAGAATGGGTTTGGCTTAGACCTGAGGCTTTGTACCTCAGTGGAGGGCTCTGATTGCAGAAGCTGTCTGGAGGTGCTTCCAAGGAAAATCACCAGGAAGAGTTCACGGATTATGCCTTTCCTCCTTTCCTCCCCCTTCCCTAATTTATGCCCCAATCTCAAATCCATCATCTCAAGCTCCGTTGAGAACAGTGACCAGCATGAAGAAAACTGTCTATTCATCTCAGAGGAAAGATCAGCTTTCCTTTCGGTAATCTGTCATATTGCTACCCATAGCTCTCTTCACTCCCCACCCCCCACCGCCAACAAGCCCTACTAGAGCCCTCTACGCTGAAGGAGCTAAGAAACAGACTACCCTCGTATCCTACATGGCTGGAAGAGAGGACAACAAAATCTGCCCAAAGCTGACATTCACCCCTACCTAGTTCAGTAATGATGGGGATGTTGACCCCAGTCGTGATGGATGGCTGGCGTAACATCCCGTGCACTGGGCTGTTATCTGGAGAGGATCTGTCCATTCCTGGAGGTGTGAACCCTAGTGGAAAAGAAAGAGAGAAGGGAGAAAAGTCAGAGACATGGAAAGCTTGGGAATAATATGAGTACAAGATACATACACAATTAAAAAAAAAAGTAGTTTATGCATTATTTACAGGTCAACAATTGGCACTCTCAGGATAAACTCCGATGTGTTGCTTTTGTGAAGGACAAAGTAGGAGGCCATTATCAATAATTCTAACCTGCCTTGATAGCTCCCTAAAAATGAGTCTCTACATCAATTACTGCTCTTGCTCACAGATTTTTGTTCCAGGCAGACAAGAAGATTGTACCTCTGTGCCTCCATGTGACAGGAAATGCTCTAGCCCATGAAAAGTGAACAGAACAATGTATACCATTGCTTCTGGTACAAAGATTTGATTTTCTGCCTCCCATCCCAGACTGTGGCAACCATGGGAACATGGATTCCTATAGAGAGGAAGGCTGGGCAGCAGCCCTGGACAGTAACCCAGACTGCAAAGCATTCTGAGTGAGTGAAGAGGTGATCTCTGTTGCTTGAAGACACTGGGGATTGCGGTGGTGTTGTTACTACAGCACAACCTAACCTACCCTGACTATTACGGTAAACCAACTGATTACTTATCCTCTTGCCAGTGAGGGACTCAAGCCGGGGTTTTTGACAGATTCTCGTCAAAGGGAAGTGGGAGGAAATCTGCTTGGGGACTTCTAGGAAGGGTTTCCCTGCTCTTAAAAAGAATCACACAGGAAGAGATTGTCTTTTAATTCACTGGGCATTGCTCTCATACCTGTGGTGCCTGGAATTGTGGCAGCCATCTTGCAACTAGGATGGGCACCAGCTGAAGACAAAGCCAGCTTAATGAGATTGGCTGAACAAATGATGGAAGGACTTAACAACAGAAAGATCTATCCTTGAGGGAGCACCTGGGTGGCTCAGTCAATTGAGCATCAGCTCAGTTTTCGGCTTAGGTCATGATCTCAGGGTCTTGGAATTGAGCCCTGCATTGGGCTCTGTGCTGGGCATGGAGCCTGCTTGGGATTCTCTCTCTCTCCCTCTGCAGCCCCCCTACTCTCTCTCTCTATCACAATCAATCAATCAATCAATCAATAAAATAGAAAGAACAATCCTTGAGTTACTGAATTAACTAGCCTTAGAGCCCAAACCAACTGACCTCAGGATTTCTTACTACATGAGACTTTATATACAGTATATACAAATGAGATTACAATATACACTATGATAATGAGATTATGTATATATTTTATATATATAATAATTATATATATATATGTATATGTACATATACATCTATATTTTCTTATGGTAAAAAATCCTGAGGTAGGATAGATTGGTTTTGTACACACACACATACACACACAATTTTATAAATATGTAGCTGATTCTTCCACAACACAGGTTTGAGCTGTGTGGGTCCACCTATGTGCGAATTCTTCTTGATAAATATAATGCAGTCCTGTAAATGTAATTTCCTTATGACTTTCTAAATAACATTTTCTTCTCTCTAGCTTACTTCATTGTAAGACTATAGTATATGATACACACAACATACCAAATGTAGTTTCCTCGACTGTTTATGTTTATCAGTAGGGCTCCCGTCACCAGGACATTATTAACAGTTAGGTTTTGGGGACTCAAGAGTTATACATGTATTTTCAACTGTGCAGGGGGCTGGCACCCCTCAACTCCCCCATTGTTCAAGGGTCAACTGTATATATTTTTCTTTTTGTGTAAGCCCAAATGAAGAATTTTCTTTTCTTTTCATTTGAAAAAGAAGTCCTCCTGACTACTGCATATGCCCCCGGCTTGTCGCGGGTCCCGGAACCCCCTGGCATGCCGAACACGGACCTCACATGGTAAACGCGGGCATAGGAACTTGGAAAGTAGCCTACTTGGTTTCTGATTTTTGCTGTTTGAGCTTCTCAGACCCAAATCCCAAGCACATATTAGAATGAGCTTGGCCCAACCACAACTTCAAGGCTGAACGGCTGCCTCTTTAAGGATGAGCACAGAGACCTATACACATGAGACATTTATTTACCTCATATATTCATTTGGCGAAAATTAATTTTATCAAGTGACGCACCTGGCAAGTGCTACCATCAACTCTGTGCTGGCTGCAAGACCCAGTTTGCTCCTGACCTTAGCACACAGGCAGACAGATGTTCACATTCACTTTGGTTTCCCTTCTTTGTCCTTGGGGGATTGGCTACGTGGGCTTATCAGTGAATTAAGGACTTGCAGATACAAAGTCACTTGCTAAGTTTCCAAGGACGAAATTCCAAACAGACCTTGTGGCCAGATCCCTGACTTAGTCTCCAGGAATGTGGCGATGTTGGATTGATTCTGCTTTACAGTACGTGTAAAGCTCCATCCATCAGGAATGAAATGACAGGTGTTCAGTAATTGCCTGTTGTTTTCGAGGTGCATAATGCATGAAATGCCAGCAAAATATAAGAGGGTCTTCCTATTTTCTGCTCTCCTGTGTATAAATTTCATACTTTTGAACGCCATACTTTCAGAAAGAAAAGTTTTATTTACTGTTCATTCTCTGATTGCCATTAATTTTATTCTTTGTGTTGATATGCTGTGCACAGGGTAAGTAATGTCGAGTGACAGTATAATGTCCATCTTTCTAAACTTTGGAATGTGTATTTTTCAGCCAACCACATAACCAAGAACACTCATTTTAAATGCTAGCTGTTTTCTTCCCCAGAATAGCGAAGGGGAAAACTAAACTGTTTTCATCAGAAGTTTCATTCAAAAGCATGAAAAACTACAAGTGACAGCTGTGCAGATTTGGTGGCTGTGACGTTTTTGAATTTCTTCAACTTGACAAGTAAACACCTTAAATCGGTAATGCTATATGCATAATACATGGCCTGTATTTTGACATCCATCATCAAATGCTGACTTGAGAAAATACGGGTTTGTACGTCAAGGAATAGCACCCATAAAACAGGGAGAAATGCAGGTCACACGGTATTAGGAAAACTGTATTTCATTACAGAACCTGCAACAAGCCACAGCATCCTTTTATTTTATCTTATTTAAAGATTCCATTTTCAGCTGTGAAAAGACTCAACTCCTTTGCATGAAACCTTCATTTAAAAATGACATGCTTGCCTCATAGGCCTATTTCATTTTGCTTTCATATTCCATTTTCCCCTTCAGTCGCCAAGCCTGGTTCCATTAGCATCTGCAACTGACAAACTACGGTGGGTGTCCAAAGACATCTCTCCATTAAAAGTCCCTTCTCTCTCCTATGCATGACCCCAAGAACAGGGTGCTTTTGTTGGCAAGAAAACTTCAGCAATGATAATATCTCTTTCTCTTTTGCTACTTTTCTAGCTACATACTGTTCAAAGCAAAAGGCAGAGACAAAAGAAGTAGATTTCATCTTTTTTTTTCCTCCCCTTCCTATGGAGTTGTGTTAAAGATGAACAGAATTCATTAACATTGTTTTCTTAGAGGTCCTAATATGGGAAAACCTGTAGTTTGAAATGACAGGGCTGACCCAGATTCCCTAAATGGCCTTGGAGAGAAGAGAAATGCAGGCGCCTTCCTTCAGAAGAGACGAGGCACTCTGGCCCTTGATGGCATTGACCCTATTCGTCATAGCTGCAGTTGATAAAGGGGCAGCTCCAAATTGTGTCCAGGTTTCCCAACTGTCTTACTCCCCACCCCATCATTGTTTGCTGCAGTGGATACATCTTTGGTTGAACTTTAAGTCTCTCTACATAAAACAGCACTCTAGTTCCGCACGTAAGAGCACAGTCACATGAAATATACTCCAGGGATCATAATCTACAACTGGAGAATGGTGAAACTGGCAAACTCTCCTTTCATTAGTTAAACTAACACTGGAGAAATTAATTTTAGAAAACAAGCACTTATTTGGCCAGGAAAGAGAACTAAGAATGTTGGCATCTGAGAGAAAGGATGAGAAGTTCTTAATCAGGAAAAGATTCAAGCTCAATCAATCTTACCAAATTGGTCTCCTGATTCTTTACATGTGTCCCCATTCTCTCTGTTGAGCATGGCCATAGGCGGTAAGTTTGGGGCTAAAAATGACTTCCAAATATTACATGATCTTGTTAAATTGAAGGCCCCTCCCCATTCCAATCCTCAGGGGCAGATGTGAGGGGCTTATGTTACCTTTCTGTTCTTTTGGCATTAGGCATAAATGGTCCCAATATTGCCCCCCTCCTAAGCATGCTCACTCCACATGCTGTATGAGAACTTTAGGCCAGAGACGGAGTTTTCTTTTTTTAAACTTCCTAGATTGTCTTTAGAATGCCCACCCACAGAGAAGAAATGGAGTAGATAGTTAAAAGTATGAACTCTGAAGTCAGATGTCTTGGGTTCTAATTCTGATTCATTTACTTACGAGCTACATAACTATGAGCGCAGCTCTGACTCTCTGTAAGCCTCTGTTACTTTGTCTATAAGCTGGAAGTATTTCATACATAGGGCAATTGTAAGGATAAAATGAAATCGTGTATTCAAAACATTTAGTATAATGCCTGGTATAAAGCAAGTACTCAAAAATTTGACTATGGATGATAATACTTCACTAGGTACACAATAAATATTTGTGGATAGGTATAGCATCCATCACCACTTCTTCCCTATGGATAAAGAATTGAGGAAGCCTTTGGCATATTTTTTAAAAAGAATTTTCAGGGGCGCCTGGGTGGCTCAGATGGTTGAGCGTCTGCCTTCGGCTCGGGTCATGATCCCAGGGTCCTGGGATTGAGCCCCGCATCGGGCTCCCTGCTTGGCGGGGAGCCTGCTTCTCCCTCTCCCTCTACTGTTCCCCCTGCTTGTGCTCCCTCACTCTCTCTATCAAATAAATAAATAAAAAAATCTTAAAAAAAAAAAAAAAAGAATTTTCACGTAGAGTAAACCCTAGAAAATTAATGGTAAGGCAATGAGCACTGTGAATCCATTCTGGTAGGAATAATCAGATCACTTCAGTGATAAAAATGAATTTCAAAATATCTAAGGAACAAAGATTTTTGCATAGGGAGATGGTTAGGATTTTCTTTAGGTATGTTGAAAACTGGGGCCAGTTGTTAAGAAAGACTAAGAAAGTCTCTTAATTCCTTATAGCAACTGCAGAATCTCTCTGGAGCCTTCTTTTTTCAGACCTGATCTCCCACTATTCTTGATTATTTAGGGATATAAAACTTCCTTCTTGAGTTCCAAGGCTCCTAAAATGGTTTTTACTACTCTCTGCATTCTTTTCCAGCATTTGTGTTCCTAACCAGATGTGCCACTGTTGGGTTCAGGTGAACAAAATCAGCAGTGTCTAATGTTCTTTTCATGGTATCGGTTACTCCAGGGGCTGGTAGCACTCAGCCCCCACCAGGGAGGTTACCTTAAGTAACTTAAGTGACCTTTAGTTAAATGAGACAAGGCCATTTCAGTTAGGATGGCTTCAAGTTAAAGAATTTAACACAAACATTTAGGCCAATCCTAAGAAGTTTAAGGAGAAGAGATAGAAGTGGACACAAAGGAGATCACCAAGGTTTTGTTTTTTCATTAGTTGTTTTGCGTGCCTGTTGCGTGCTTGCATCTATGAGCAGCATTCAGGAGGCATCATGTGGCTGTAGGGGGAAAAAAAAGGCTGTGGCTCAGACAAGATTTATACCATTGAGAATGGCTAGATTTCTAGACTTGGGTTGGGTTCCAGGGTAATGCAGAGGTGAGTGCATTAGAAAATGAGACTCAGCATCACTGTTTGTATGGAATCCAAAACAAAGACAAGAGTGTTCTAGATTGGGAATGAAGAAGATAGGTGTAACTAGAACCTCAAGAAAAAAATTCACTAACATTTATTGAGTGCTTACTATATACTGCACTCTGTTCATGTAATAACTTTAGTTCTCAGAACCATCCTATGTAGATACAACTATTTTGCAGATGAGGAAACTGCAACATGGAGAAGGTAAGTAATCGGCCGCAGGACACACCTAGGAATTAGCAGGTCTAATTACCTGTACCCAGGTAAATTGACCCCAGGTCTCCTCCAACCCACCATGCCATGACTTTTATTATGCGTTAAAGCTGGACTAAGAACTTTTCATGGGCCACCTCGTTTATTCCTCTGAACAACTCCATGAGTGTTGGAACTGTTAACATCTCCATTTGGTAGATAAGGTAAGTAAGATTCAGAATGGTCGAAGAACTTCCTCAAGCACAACCAGCTGGTAAATGGCAGATCTGGGAGTTGACCAGGCAGGCTGACATCAGAGCCCATGGATAACCATGTCCGTGCTGCCTTCCCGCTGTGTGGGATGCTCCCTCCTTCTCAGGGGCTGACCCAGGCAGGCAAGTTGGAGGCCTGAGCCAGTCTTATGGTTTTGTTGTTAAGTCACAGGGCTTGAACTCACAACCCTGAGATCAAGACCTGGGTTGGTATCAAGAGTCGAACACTTAACTAACGGAGCCACCCAGGTGCCCTGAGCCAGTCCTACTCTTTTACTGTTTTCACTTTTAAACAATAGCTCATAACAACTGGGACCCATTGTAGTTATGCTTAACTTGCTTTGGTACGGTAGCATGCACAACTCAGTACATATAATAAATGCCTTATTACGGTACTTTTCCATGGGGGAAAACACAAAGTACTTTCTAAATCTTCTGTAGTTAAATCCCCAAGCCTTTCCAGGGAGAGAGAGAGATGGAAATTCTTATCAATCACCTCCCCTAGAATAGATGGAGAAATGAAGGTAAGTGCCTCTCCCACCCCCATAGATTTAACATAAAGGAATTGGTTCAAATGGTGGGCCAAATTATCTTTTATTGTGTGCATATAAATGATGGTTAGAAATCCATATGCTACGTTAAGCTAGGGAAATAAATTAGGCCGAGTCATCTAGCTTTGCTGAGACAGGTATTCAATATGAAGTTGTAAAAGGAAAAGATCACCGTTAAAAATGATCTATAAAGACATGTTAAAATCAAGAGAAACATCTCATATTACATCACCTATGAGATGAATTAAATTTCCTGTTAATGTCAGGAAAAAAACAATCCCAAAGTGAAATGTCAGATGAAGTGAAGATCAATAAAAATATTTTGATAAGTAAATGCAACAATGCTATTTAACACATGATTGGCAACTGCTGAAACATAAATTATCCAGATTTCCCATTGCTGCTTATGGGAAAATTATGCAGATTAGAACTCGATTAGGCTTATATCATGAGACTCAATTTGGACTTTTAATCTATTAAGCTCCAATAAATGAGGCATCTGAATAGCTCCCCTGAGCAAGTATAGTAATAGCCACAGTAGTCATTTTGCAGTGTGTATTCCAACACATTCCTCAGCAGCTGAAGTCAAGAAAATTCTATGTATAAAAGCACGACTGCTTCTGCTTTCTAAGTTGTAGGAGGAACATCCACACGCAGAGGCTCGATGTGGAAGACGGATTTTTGGAAAAGTCTGCAAGAGCAACCTAGTCAAGGGAAAATTTTAGTTTAACCTTGTAATATTTTTTCATAGTAGTTTTCAGGGCCTCCTACAAAGTTGGAGTCCCAGAGTCATGAAGCCCAGGCAGCTGACCAGTTGACTCAATAAAAAAATGATAATTTAACAAGGCAGCATCTTCTGACACTGTCCAAAGGGCACTCCAACCCACCACTTTCTGCTTAGGAACCTGAGGTGTGCTAGCCCGAGACAGGGTGCTGAAGGACAAAATTTGCAGAGCTGGGGAGGGGGGCATGGCGGGGAATGCCCCTGCCAATCTCAACAAATAGCTCATATGCTTGGAGTCGATAACTGCCCCAAGCCAGATCCTAAAAGCAGAACTTAAAAACCATATAAATAGACAATTCTGAGAAACCTAAACCACACCTTTCGGTCTCCTTGGCCTCTACCAATCACTCTATGTTAGACTCAAGAGCTTTGGAAATCCTCTAGTCAATCTTCCCATTTCACAGATGAAAAAACTGAGGCTCAGAGCAAAGAAGTTACTATGCCCAAAGTCACGGAACCAGTTGGTGGCAGAACCAGGATAGATGATGCTCTGCTTCCCTCCAAGTCCTTCTCCACACAAGAAACCCATTCCACAATGAGTGGGGAGAGGCGGAGGGCAACCTTGTCCCCACCCTGGCCACAGGAGTGACAAAATGAAGACAGTGTGACTTCACAAGGTCAGCAAGATGGTCCCCCAAAATCCTGGGCACATGGCTGGTTTAAGATGAACCTGTCCCCCAAGCTGGGGTCAACCTATGCTCTCCCTAGGACCTGGTGTAAAAGACTTTTTTTTTTTTTTTTTGCTGGGGTTGCAAAGCCAGAAGGAGGTAAGTACAGGGCTGCAGGTGACCATTTAGCCTGTCATGGGACAAGTGAGTCAAGAGGTAAAGAGAATAAGATAGAGCTCTGACATCGTTCAAGCCTGTGGGCCCATGTGCATGAAGCCACAGGCACCACAGTTCTATGATTCCCTTTTTGTTTAAGCCTTTTCTAGTTGAACTTCTATCTCTTACAACAAAATGCTCCAAACAAAAAATCTGCTTGGTGAAATAGCTCACGCATGTCTGATTTTGTATTAAAACAAATAACTGTATCTTCATTTAAGCTTTCCTTTTCACTTCCATTGACTACGCACAAGACCTGGGTCAGTGAGACCTCTATTTCTTCTATTTATAGTAAGTAACATTGATATTGTTGACAGTACTTTTTTCTAGAGACCATATTTGATGAATGTCTTGGGAAGTTGACTCTACCCATTGTGTAATGTACCTCATTTTTTTTTTAGAATTTGTGTTTTGGGTCTGAATCAAACCAAAGCAAACTAAACCAACCAACCAACCAACCAAAGTTCTTCATAGCTGTTGCTCATTAAGTTTCTTTAAGCAGACAATGCCTTTCCTTAAAGTAAGCCTAAAGAGCTTACTGTCCCAATATCTATCTCTCAAAGGAAAGAGAAAGGAAGGAAGGAAGGAAGGAAGGGACAAAATTACTCACAACTCAAACACAACTAAGACCACAAATTTGGAAAGAAATCTAATATTTATCTGGTCTAATGTCTTCATTTGCCCCAGAGCTCATGGTGTCATAGTGAATTTTCCACAACTTCTCAATTGCTTTTTTACCCCCTCTGCATTCATCTTACAACTTAAAGATAAGACAAACTTTGGCGATACAAATCAAATAACTTAAAATTTTATGTGCTCTTTGGCCTAAGCAATTTCACTTCTAAAAATATGTGTACAGCCATAATTTCCTTATATTAAAGATTTGATTACAATAGTCTTCATTTGTAGTTATTAAGTAACAATGTTAAATTGAAAACAACAGGAATGTTCTGTTTTAGGAAACTGATTATGTTAAGTATAATCCAATAAATATAAGGCAGAAAAATATTTAATGACATAGAAAGTGGTCATGATAAAATATTTGTGGAAAAACACAGGTTATATACTAATATATATGATCCTTTTTTGAGGGGGGAATGTATCTACAGAAACAAGACTAATGTGTCAACACTAATACGTCCACGTGGTAAAATTATAGGGAATGTGAGTTTTCTTCTTTTTGCTTATATGCACTTGCTAAATGTTCTAAAATGAATATATGTTATTTGTGCAATGAGAAAAAAAATTATCAGAATTATAAATTAATAAAAGAAAAACTTGAAAGCTCATGTGATCTTTAGGAGTTGAGATACGGTGGATGGATGCACCCTGTTGAGCTCTAAAGATTCTAAATATTATTTTGAGATCTCACTTGGTTTGGAAGTTGGGGGAACTAAGGTTCTAGGATGGAAATAATCAGCTGAAGTTTACACATTAAAAAGTGAGTCTTCAGGGAGCCTGGGGGGCTCAGATGGTTGAACATCCAACTCTTGGTTTCAGCTCAGGTCATGATCTCAGGGTCATGGGGTTGAGCCTCATGTGGGGCTCTGTGCTCAGCAGGGAGTCTGCTTGAGATTCTCTGTCCCTCTCCCTCTGCCCTGCTCCTCCCACCCAACCCTCTCTCTCCCTCAAAAAAAAAAAAAAAAAAAAAAAGCGAGTCTTCAATGTTCCCAGGTCTCTGCCATGTCAACCTCCCATCACTTTGTAAGAGCCCCTCAAGCTCAGGGGAAAGCATGCCAAATGCTCATGTAGCTTAAAGAGCACTGGGCACGTGGTGGAGGGAGGAACAGTCAGCTGGTTTCCAATACAGAGGAGTGGCACCTGCTGATTCTCATCCCAAGGCTCACCCACTTCAGAAATGCGGTTTCCTCTCTTCCCTCCAAACCCAGCTCCTGCCCCTCCTTCACCTCCTCCAGGAAGCCTGCCTTGACTACCTTCTTTCCCCCATTTGGGTACTTCACAAAGACATCTTTTTCTGTACTTTTCCGTTTTCTTTATTATTTTAAACTGAACAAATAAATTACTAATTATGTATGAATTACCACACTCTAATGTTTAAATGTTTTTTCAGTGTCTTTAATGTTTCCCTTTTTTTTTGGTCTTCATACTTGTTAGGTTCTTCATTTCAATAAGGCATGGACTATGTCAGCCTTTCCTTTATTATTATTATTAATTCCAAATTAATTAATTCCGAATTGCTGCCACCACAAGAGGTCAAAGCCTGTTTTGCCACTAATATGAGGTCTCCTCTTTCATGCTGGATCACATTTCCAGTAAACTAGAAGCATGCTACACCAGGGAAAAGATAGACATATACATTGCAAGACAGTGATATGCAGTGGGTACTAATAAAACACACAGAAACCTCCCCTGTGCTGCCAAGACTATATAGCATTTTATTTCCATTACATCAATTTTTTTCTCCCCCTTTTGTGAGCATTAATCAAAGAAATGCAAAGAGCTCATTAAAGTGATAGATTGACTGAAAATGTAGCCACCTTTACATTATAAATAGTTTCTTTATGTTCTCAGTGCTATGGGCTTTGTTTTTCAGCATTTGTCATGTAGTTCAAATGTCCTTTTACTTTTTAAAACACCAAATGCCAAATGGGCCCCAGTTGTTTGGTTTAATATGAACCAATAGCCAGCGTAGCAAAAACCAGAGCTATGAAATCCCAGGCAAACTAAAACATCCATATCTTAAGGGCACAGAAAATTAAGTAGCTGTAAGAGATGGATTTGCCAAGTGATCCAAGGCATTGCCATGCAATTCAGGAAAAGCAGAATCCCATCCCCAACAACTTTCAACCGGCTGTCTCTGAAAGGTTCTCGAGACAGGATGCCTGGCCTGAGAGAGCAGCCCAGGTTCCAAATATTTGATAGTCCTTTAACAGAAAGCACTGTAATTTTTTTTTCTTTTAAGTTTTAAAGGCTTTCCTGAATATATGTTTATGCTGGCAGATGAATATATAACTGGGATCAGGTATTTCCCCATACCCACAAATCTTCACTAAAGAAGAGGTTGATCGGTGCTAATTTGATTTTGAAAAGTCGTTTACACTATAATCAATATCCCTTGACCACAACCTGAAATGAACCATAATGCTGTGGTTATAAAACTTGAATTCTGGAGCTAGACTGCCTGAGTTTGAGTGCTGCCTTGTTCAGTTTCTCGTTTTGTGATTTGGGGAAATTTTCTTCAATTCCGTGTCTCAGTCTCTTCATGTGTAAAATGGGAGAGTAATATATCACGAAGATTAGGTAAGGTAAATAATACAGGCAAACTGCTTACAACAGTGCCGGGAACAGAGTAAGCACTTCCTAAGTACTAACCTATTTGATGATGATGATGATGATGATGTCAACAATAGATTGGTAATGCTGACAGAGAAATGTACAAAGAATCAAAAGACGTGGGTTTTAAGCCCAGGTCCACCGTTAACTCCCTATGAGAACTTAGAAGGACTCAATGCATTATTAAAACTCGGTTTTCCCATCTATACATTTGAGGCAGATAAGGCAATGCCCAATCCCTTCTGGTTCTCGAAAAACCTATCGTCCTAATTCTGGGGCATCGTATATGACAGTGGAACCCTGATAACTCTAGGTTTAATCACTTATTCAGCAATGACTGCAGAGTCATCCATGGGGTTGTTTTTTGTTAAGGAAGTGGAAGACACGAACCCTTTCTTCCAGTATCCTAGCACATAGTCTGTATCAACAAACACGTTGATATGCGCATACAAGAGGCACACGCTAAATGCACTGTATCATGGCAACAATGCAACTTGCATATCACGACTCCAGGCATGACATCATATCATCTTTAAGGAGTCACCCATAAGGCACGATCCTCCCGTCAGTAACAGACAATCCGGCTTCATCTCTTACTCTGTGATTATAGTTATGGCAACCACTCTGGTCCTCAGTTTCTTCACCTGGAAAACGGGGACGACTCTAAGGTCCCTTTCAGCTCTGCGGTTTATGTCTCTTACATGACCCCAAATTTTTAAAGTAAACGTGTCCAGAATACACTAGCAAAGAGAATCAAGAGGATCTCTTTTCAGAGGCCCTAGTACAGATCCTGCCTTTCAATTGTATTTTATGTCTTTGCCCAGAGAATGAAATTGCAGTGCTCAAACCAGTGAGAAGGATGTACTTTCTCCAAAGTTGCTATAATGGCCAAAAAAGCCATAAATAACCATTTATTAAACAAACAGTATGGGCTAAAGGAAGAGAAACCGCCACAATTAGGCCCCTGGGGCCTGCAAGCATGGTAACATAACAGTGGAACTCTCTCATAATCCCAGCAATATGTTACCAGTTGTTCCATTTTCTTGAAGTTATCTTCATAATCAAGATGCTATCCCAGCCATTGTGGGCTTTACAACTATTTTTAATTTTAATTTAAAGAGCAATTAAAGAAAGACAATGGATACTCGGCATGATAAAGTAAGTGATTAGCAGCATGCAAATGACAAAGGCTTAATGATAATATGGTTCTAGTCTCCAAAGGGCTTGTCAAGAGGAAGCCCTTTCTACATGTGGTTGTTCAGCTAATGTGTCTCAACCCACAGTTACAACATTGCTGACACCATTAACCAGTGAAACAACATCACTTCGCGAAATCCTTGTTGTCTCATTAAAATGGAAAGGGTCAGGTAATTTACCAGCGTTGTATGTCTAGTTTTGTTGTTAGTAATTAGCAAACATTACCCAGCACGGACTCCCACTGGGAACTGGAGAAACTTTGTGAAATATTAAAGAGGGAAGTCTTTATATTTCACTAGAAAACTGAAAAGAGATGCAGTAATATTCTCCTTGTCATTCCCTTACATTTAGGAAAAGTAAGGAGCAAGCTGGACACTCTTTAACTTAGGGAGACATGATCAGAAAGCACTGGGAAGTCACTGTTCAAACCAATACCCTGAATCAGGCTGTAAACTGGCAGAAAGGGCTTACAAAAGGGGGTGGGGTGGGAGGACAGGAAAATTGCAAACTACATCTTTATTGCTCTTACTGAGGTTTTTTGAATTAATCTCCTTGAAATAGAGGAAAGGGGCTATAAAAAGTTTTCTCCTTGGAAGGCTTTGTAATTTAAATAAGCCCCAGAATTGTTTACTCAAAAAGTTATTGATAGATATTTTTAAATGTAGAGATTGAGGAAATATATCCCAGTACCCTGACTTCCTGCCTTTCTGCTTCTTAATGAAAGGAACCTAGACCCCGCCCGAAATGCTGGCCAGCCCTCGGTGTGTTGTCAGGAAGCAGAACGGTCTCGTATTCTTTAAATGGAACTTTTGGAACATAAAACACATTCCAATAAATGTGAACAGAAAATTATGAATTCATTAAACTACTTTGGTATCTTGCACTATATATAATATTTATATTCCGACTACTGTAAAATATGCTTTAATATCTTTAGGCAACTATGAGGACTTAAATATTTATAAAATGGCTAAAGATAAAGTATGGCCCTTTTATTCCTACATACAGATGATGTAAGGCGTGCAATCAAAGACAATAACACTCTCTGCCCATTTGTCATCTTAAAGGAGCCGATCACTGCGCCATCCCTCGTGTGCCATCTACGTAAGAGTTGTTGCCGACACAGGCAACTCCAGAGGAGTTTGCGCCTTAAAAACTACCTAGAGTGCTATACTTCACGGAAAACAGGGCTTTCTGAAAATGGAGACAAAACAATAAATTTGCAGGCAAAACAGCTCCAAGAGGGGCTTCAAAATACTGCTGTATTTATCTCTGGGACATCTGGAAGCAGGAAGCATTTTGATTTAATATTTCATAACATAGAGGCAATTGCTTCCATGCATGGTATATAATTAACGCTCATAAAAAGAGGGTTTTTTAAAAAATCTACAGTATCCTAAATGCAAATAAATAAATAAATAAATAATGACACACCTGGACTTCCTTTAGAAATGTGGAACAGCCTCATATAATTCAATAACAAGAAAGCTACCATGAATTTATAATCACCTGGGGGCCTATTAAAAGTAGGTTTATAGATTTAAGTGTGAAACTTCACCCATGGCATTCCCATTATTTACTGTCCTTCTTTGTACCCAGGGTTTGATTGATTCTCAAACTTCTTCCATTTCCTTCACTGCAGATTAGGCATTCAGAGAACTACCCGCACCCACCTGCCTTGACCTCTCCCGTGCACTCCTATGGCTGGGAACCACCTGGAAGTTCATGAGTCAAAGTTCATTTCTCATATAACTCGCATTTTTATAATGTCCATTAGATGCTTTGCAAACTTCCCCGCAAGCACCCTTGGGTGGCTGCCAGGTCCATGGAGATGTAAGCTTACTGAATCAGCAGCCCCTTATGAGAATCACAGATGGTTACCTTGAGTAACAAAGAGGCTAGGTCTGTGCTTCTTGCCTCAGGCTGCACCTTGGGATCTCTATTACTTGCATCCTATTTCCAGAGACCGGTTTAATTGCTCTGGGTGAGGTTTAAAATTTCTGTGGTTAATTGCAATGTGCAGCTAAGGTGGAAAACCCACAGGCTAGGCAAACTTGTTGAATCTGTATGCAAATATTTCTGCATACAACTAGGGGGAGGTAAGGAGAGGAACAAAGATTAGAGCCATCGTTTTATTAGATACTTAAAGGGATCCAAGACCCCATCCCCAATTAAAAATTAAAGTTCCCCAGGTCTCCGGGTTGAGGGCCAAAATTAGTAGTAGTAGTAGTAGTAGTAGTAGTAGTAGTAGTAGTAGTAAGGAAAAAAGAGGCCAAGGAGGGAAGACAGGTGTCCCTATCACCTAGCTGGAGCAGCATGGGCCCTACTCTGCCAGTAGCAACTCAGTGCGCCGCTGTCTGAGGCCGAGCCTCTCTGCTTCATAGAGAAGCTCCATTGTGTGGTACCACACTAGCCCATCTATGGAGGGAAAATCCCAGTGGTCATTGTCAATCTGCCCCAGTTTGTCCTCAACTCCTCTGTAGGCTTCTGCAAATCTACTGCGCCCGGATTGCCCACCTCCCAAAGATGTTTTGGTTGCCACCATTATTTGTTTTCTATGCATATCTACTGACAAACAGAATCAACAACTATTCCGGCCGCTAGGTACAAATAGATAACCCCATCTTGCTATTTGCTATTTTGGGGGAACGAATGAAAGAAAATAGTAAAACTATCCAAAAATAATAATGACAAAAATAGCTAATGTTGCTTGATCTCTAACTGCATCCCAGTTACTAAGTGCTTTGGGTCCACTCATTCAGGGTTGTGAAGGTCCTCTAAGTAGGCACAACTGTGGTCATCCCAGATGTCCCAGAGATAAATACAGTAGGCCATGTGTGGTCATGAAGGCTCTTCTAGTTAAGTGCCACTCATACTGTGGACATGGTATATTTTCATATTTATTACAATATTCTTTTCATAGCAGATAGTGGACAAGTATATTGTTCAAACACAATCATATTATGAACACTTGTCGACAGATGGAAGTAAAGTCTCTTGGAAAGGAGTGACTTTCTCTGACTCACGTAAAGGTCCTAGATGGAATACAGAAAACCCTGTCTTATTTACTTCTCAGAGCAATCTGAAGAGCCAGGTGCAATTTGTATTCTCAGAGGAAATTGAGGCACAGAGAAGTTGAAGTGTTTGCCCAGGCCTCGTAGGTGGTGGAGCTCACATTCAAACCCAAGCTGCTAGCTCTAGAGCCCACACACGCCAACGTTCAACTTGACAGCGAATCCTGTTTCTACAACTGTTGATGTTTTATAAAACCCCTCTGTGGCCATCACCTCTTTAGATTCACACATGATCCCTCAGGGTACTTAGGTGGGGCCACTTTAACAAACCTTAGTTTATAGATGAAGCAATGAAATCATAGAGTGTTTATCCAAAGTCAAATAACACATGATGGCCACAAGGAGGATTTAGAACCTGGTTCCTGACCCTAAACGATTGTGTCATCACTCTGACAGCCCCATTTGTGATTCAGCATCATAAATCAGAGCAACAAAACCCATCCGCTGAATTCTTCCTGCCCAGGTGTTGGGGCACCATTGGCTAGTCGGCTGCTAAGAGAAGGGTCCATCTCCACGTGGCCAGAAAAGCTCTCCGAAACCATTCAAAGCTCCCTGGAGCAGAAAGCAGCGATGGTTTCTGCCCTTTATTGAACTTTGGAGGTCTCGGTCCCACAGCTTCCTCAGGGCTTGGGCTGGTATTGGGCAACACCACCTGCAATGAGCCCCGGGAAAGGTTGAGGATTGGGAGCTATTAGTTAAGGTGAAAGGACTGGGGTGATTTACTAGAGAACGTTTGGACAAATCTGACAAGTTCAACATCCTGGGTCTTTGTAGCCCTTGCCCGGTGGCCAGTGGTCAAATCAATGAGAGTGACTAAAGCCTGGAAGGAAAGGATGTGGTATTTACAAAGTATCCAACTGCTTTACCTCATTTGAGGGCAAACGAAGACAGCACAGACTACAAACAACAGAAATGGGGATTAAATCATTCATTTGCTCACTCCACAAACCTCTACAGGCTTCTGCTGGGTGTGAGGTGCTGTGCTACACATTTAAATATATTTCTAACAGTTGATGGGAGTGGGGTGATCAGTGAAATGATAGACCAGGCCATCCTTTTGAGGGCCTATCCAGGTCAACAGTGACCTCACCTATAATCCTTTCCTGACACCCTGAGACCTTTAAGGCCCCTCTGTTGTATCATCAGCAGACACATAGCCAAGAGCCCCTTTGTGAACTACACTTGGCCTTCCTTGCTTATGAGCCTTCTCTTACTCCTCCTCAGCCTCTTCCATCTGCCTGTAGCCCCTTTATTACTTATTGATAATTGTTCCTATTTTCAAATTCAACTCCACTTACTCTAGAGCCCCTGGCCCCAACCCTTGCTGCCCAAAGCAGCCCTTGTCTTCTCATAACACACATGGTGGAGACATCCATGTGGCTCTTATGTCTGGTAGAAACACTTGACTGGAAATATGCAACAAGATGCTCAATGACTACTATGCTGCTGTTCTAGAATTTGGGGGATGATTTCCACTAGACCATTCCTTGAAGTGTAATTGAAATACTTAAGAACCACTCATATTCATTAAATATTCTATAAATCCAGAACTAAAGTAATTTAAAAATCAGTTGGTTTCTTTGCAGGGCCCTTTTAAAGAAAAGAAATAAAGGTTTTAGGACTTCATACGAGTTTTTGGTTATAAATAGATGGATAAAGACAAAAATCCATTGGATGATTGGTGAGGCTCATTTGCCGGCTCTTGGCTTGCGCGTTACCATCACAACATATGGATTAAACTCATGCCTCAGAAAATTACAAATTACTCACACCAGGCATTTTGCAAGGTACTCTGGAATGTTCCTGACCCCATATTTGTTAGATATGTGTGTTTCAAGTTGTGCCATACAACTTATTTTATGTTTGTGTCATTTCCTATGGATCCCATTAGTTCCATGACAGCATGACCATGGGAAGAGTGGGAACATTAACCTCAGCCGTGGGGTATAAAACAAAGTATTGTTCAGGAAAAGAACTCTTGATTGACTCATCCTTATCCAGAATCTCATCAGGGCCCTTAGAGAGTCCATAGGATGACAAGACTTCTTTTACTTTTCTTTGATTATATAACCACACTTTCCTCCCAAAGGACTATTTATCTGGACCATTTCAGAGTATCACACACTACCTGAAATCCTAGGCTTTGGGGGCTAGTGTGGTCTGTTTATTCTCATCTACTGCTTTTTATGGAAACGTCCACTTGGAGAGTGGGATGAATCTATAAAATCTGGAAATATTTTGTAAGTGTCTGGACAACAGAAAGCAACATCAGGGTCTCAAACTTTCCACCCCTGTACTGACAGCTCCAAAATCAAATCTATATTAACAGGGGAAAAAGCTCCAACAATTAAACGGCTCACAGAGGCAGGCTAAGCAGAGCTCTTCATACTTCTCTCAACTCTACTCTTTTTTGTATAGCTGGTCAGCAAGGAAGACCGGGACCAAGAGAATCCCAATGTCTCTGATTGCTGGGGCAAGGAGGGCCAGGGAGCTACAAAATGGGGATGCACAGAACAAGAACATTAAAAAACAACAACAACAACAAAAAAAAAAAAACCCAAAAAACCTTAGTCCCTGGGTGCAAGGAGAAGTTTAGCATGCCCGGGGATGCTTCCATGACCCTTAAAAGCAGACGTATAGATTCAGGCCTGTTCTCATGAGAATAGCACTTGTTCTCTTTTATGGAGTTGACCGATGTGCTGAGGAAAGCACAGGCTTTGGAATCAGTTTGGACATCAACTCCATGTGCTCTTGACAAGCTATGAGACTTTGAGCAAGTTGCTGAATTTTCCTGGCCTCAGTTTTCTCATCTGTAAAATGGAGATAAATGACCTCTGCCTTAAGAGGTTATCGGGAAGATTAAATGAGATATTGCACATGAACGCACCTGGTGCATGACTCACCTGGTAAAAAGAGGACTTACAGTTTTTAAAAAAGAAGCATTAACGACACACACAAGTTTTAAGGGGGAAAGCCTGATGTGAGGACGATGAGTTCGGCCCAGCACCACCCGACATCTGTTTTCTGTCTCTGAAGCTAAGATTTTCTTTCCCTGCCGCTGCCCCCAGCTGGGCACAGCCTGAGTGGGGAACTCTATCTGCTCTGCATGCAGTCAGAAGGAAAAGGTGATTTGGTCCGTTTTTACTTTTAATCCCCCACCTCCACTCCCCAAGGAAGATCCTCATGTACGGAAGGCCGAGAAACCTCCACAGGTTCAGCAAGGAGCCCAGGCCTTCCAGTCTCCTGTTAGAACTACTCTTGTGTCTGTGTTTCCTTGTTGTTGTCGCTGGGAGTCTATTACCAGAATAGTCAATGGCGGTCTTAAGAGGATCCCTCATGTGGTCAAATATGCTGCGTAGGACAAATTCTCCCAAGCTGAAGTCATTTAGAAAGCAGCCGCACATGCTGCTTTGCTGACATACACGTGCACCCCCGTGCCGAGATTAGTCTCGTCACGTCCGCCGAGAAGGCGCACCAGGGCAGGCCCCTCTCTATGCTGGAGACCTGCTCCAGCCCTAAGCCAGATTTTCTTTATTGGTTAATAAGCTCTTTTAATGAAATGTACTACTCTTATTATAGAGGACTCAAAATAAGACCTAAATCACAAACCAATAAAAGAAAATTATTGGGCCGGGTATCTAAAGTTACTACCTAGAGGCTACTCCAGCGTGGTATTTATAAATCTCTAAACAGTTAAGTATAATTGTCTTTCTGGTTTTGGGGACTGAAGCCAACAGCAGTTTCAGTTACAACTGAAGAAAAATATTTTAGCACGGAGCTTTGTTCATTCGGTGGGTAGAGAGAAATGGCTTCTCCCCCACCACCCTTTCAGGATTAGGAGAGGCTATCGTGGCAATGCATGTTATATAGGGAGCAGCTGAAAAAAATGCTTCTCTGGTTTCGGGGCGGGAGAATGTGTGTGAGGCTCTGTGTGTAGGTGCGGGTGAGGGGCTGGGGAGCGGCCTGGGTGTGCAGGGGTGAGGCTGGGGGAGGAGTAAAAGGGGGGACACTGGGAAGGACAGAGGGTGATATGGGAGTTGAAGTTGGGGGTGGTCTGTCAAATTAACGGAAAAGCCAGATGTGCAGCTGCTCGCTCACGGCCTCTGAGACACAGAGACAGTGCCATTCTGGAAGGACTTGAAAGCTTCCACTGAAAGACCCGTTAGAACCGCAATCCCACCAAACGCCACAGTGCTCCCTCTGGAGTAAGAATGTAGATCATCGAAAATGCAGATCCGCATGTAATAAAGAAAATACCACAGACCCTCAGTCATAAAGGACCAAAGAACACATCTGATCCAATGTCCCTCTCATCACAAAGATCAATATCAGTGACTTTCCCTTGGCAAGTGGACATGTGGTGACAGAATGCTCACTACATTTTTAGGCAGCCCATTCTGCTCTGGAAATGTCTTCCTTATGTGGGGCTAAAATCTGGTTTTCCTTCATCATTAGCCATCAGTCCTGGTTTTTCCCATGGAGCAGAAGATAAAATGGCCCTTTCAGCTCACTACCCCCTATTCTCTTGACTGCTTGGCAAGTGACAGCTTGTCCCAGCATTTCCTCATTCTGACCATCCCCTTGGCGACATTCTTGAGTTTGTTAGTTCTTTCCTTCAAACCTTCATAGCTCTTGACACACTCCCTTTCAGAACGACCAGTATGAAACAACCATTACTCAAAATAAATCACATTTCTATCAACAAGGTTTATGCTGCCTGTCTTCAGTGATTATTTGAAACTTAATGCTCAGAGGTCTTCATTACATTCCATCCTGTGGCTTTTGCCCCAAAGTTCCAGGTTAGGAAGGTCCTTTCGAATCCTGACTTCTGCCATTCAATAATTTTGAGGTCTGAGAATCCATACAGCCTCCCCCAAAGATAAAAGAGAAGTCACATTTTCTTCTCTGGAACAGTAAAAGAAATCTCAGACTTCAGGATACACCCTATGCCCCCAATTAATGCTGTCTTTCCAAGGACCACGGCCATACTTCCAAAGAAAAATGTCATTCCCTACTGGAGGCTCTTAACCTTTGTTGAAAGGCAGACAAGGGAGAGCATCTGCTTATGTGTGGGTATCATTTAGTGTCACCATGGTTGAGGGTCATGGAGGGCTGGAGGAACCGTGGTGTGTGTGTGTGTGTGTGTCTGCACATATGTGTGCTGGTATGCACAAACGGACATGCTTGTGTACCTATTGGTGTGTTTGTGTAAGCCACTATATATTTTTTTAACCTGGTGGCTATAGAGAGGCATAGAATATAGAAAAATAAACCTAGAGGGGTGAGGAAAAGCAGTCAGGGGACATTCATCCTGCATCTTTGACATATGTTTCCTTGGGAAGTTGGGAGCCCAGCTCAGCTCGTGGAGCCTCAGCTTCTACCAACATTTTCCTCTGCCCTTTCTAAGATGCTCCTCATCCTTCTGCCTTTCACCTCTCTTTCCTCAGACCTCTCTCTGAGGCTCTTCTCCACTCTTAGAGCATGAGCAGTGGGGCGGACATTTAGCTGTGACCCTCTCCTGGATGCAAAACTTCATCTCCACCCATCTTCTCTTTGTGGTCCCCTGATTTTCTGCCAAATCCTATATAGAAATGAACCCTGGCTAGAACCCCAACTTACCAACACCACATTCTCCCGCAGCCAGACCCTCCGTACTGAGGCCTCTTTCTGTAAGTGCATCGCTGTCCCCTGTCACTGAGAAGGAAGCTCACGATCACGCAATCTGTTTTACATCTACTCTGCCTCACAGTAAAATAATGTCCCCTTCTTTTTCCAGTTCAAGGATCCTGGTCTCCTGGATAACCACAGTTCCTACCCAGACCCCTGCATCCTCTTCTTTCCCACTCCAAACAATGCTTCACAGGGCTGCCAGATCAATCTCCCTGAAGCTCAGGTCCAATCCCATCTCTCTCACTCTGAAAACTGCTGTAGCTCCCCAGTGCCTACTGAAATATTTATATCTTCATAACTCAAAATTTTAAAAAATCCCTCAATGCCTAAGCCAAATTTCTGCCTCAGGTGTCCCCACTGTCTTACACATAGCCTGTATTCCAGCCAGATTATACTCATCACTGTCCCTCGAACATGTCTCCAGGTCCCCCTGCCCCTTACTTCTAGTCTCTGTGACTGCAGCCAGCTCTATCTGTTTCCACCTGGTGAAATCCTGTGCATTTTTCAAAGTGTCTCTCAAACCCACTCTCTTTTTCTTCCTGTCCCACGTTGGTCTCCACAGACTGTAATTCTTTCCTGGTAATAGACCAGCATTCGGAAGCAGAGCTACACATTTGCAGAGGAGGTTGCCAGGACAGGGAATGTGCTTCATGGTACCCATGTCTCCCCAGCAATGCCTGGCATGCACAGTCTGGGCACACAACAGGTACTTAATAAGGGTTTGTGGAATTGGATTGACATCTTCAGGACAGGTAGCGTGAATCTGAGGAATGCAGAGCATATAACAGGAAAGGGAACCACAGAGTAACCTTAACACCACATCCAAATTTAACCCCGAGGTTGAAATACACATGCTCCATCTTCTTGAAGAAACTCAAGCTCTTGAGGGGAACACACAGCTGGCTCTGGGGGTGAGCAATTGTTGCTGTTTAGTAGCAGGGTGGTGCTAGATCCCTGCACCGCTGTCTCTCAAAAGCTATGATCAGGAGGAAGGCCTGTCCACTGGGCAACTAATATCCTTCACTTATCACCATGAGACACATGACAGAGACAAAACGGCAGATACAGCTAGTAGGCAGAAACCAGAGCCTGGTCTCCAGCACATCCCCTAGCCCCTTTCTCTCCACTTAAAGCTTTTTAGTCTTGGGAAGCTGATGACAAGCCAGATAATAGGAAAGAAAGAAGGCAGACCAACTAGTTGAGCCAACAGCATTGTCCTAAAGAAGTAAAATAGCTTAAAGTTTGGGATCCCTGGGAGACCAAGAGACCCCGGTTAAAACCACTACTTCACTCCTCAAGGCCTAGTTTTCTCTTCTTTCCAATCAAAATGGTAACCTCCTTACCACACACACCACCTCTGAGGACCAACTCAGGCAGTGCTTCCTAACCCTGGCTGCACACGGCATCATCTGGGAGTTTACAAAACTCCTCATGGCCAGGTTGTACCCCAGGCCAGTTAAACCACAGTTGCTGAGGTGCAACCCAGCTACCAAAATTTTTTAGAAGTTTCTCAGATGATTACAATGTGCAGTCAAGGGTGAAAACCAGTGATCTAAGAAATGCATATCATCTCAGTTGGCAAAATGCCTAGCACAGAATGGCAGCAAACGTTCATGAGCATTGCTGCTGCCTGTGGTGGTGGGACAGGCTTGGCTTTGGACTCCGAATTCTCATGCGGATGAACGGTTTTCAGCATAGTACCACCAAGCTCTGTTCTGGCTCTGCAAGGAATATTTCATTCTCCAAGCTCATCACATATTCCTCTCTCAGATCAAACCTCCCACGCTTCAGTTCTCCCATGCCTGTGCCTCACACCCTGTTCTTCGACCTCATGGGGATTTATTTCCTGCTTTGTTTTCGCCTCCCTTTCTATAAGCCCCAACACTGGTTTGACTTGTCTGTCTACCATCTTAGACCTGGTGGCCACTCATTTTCATATTCTCTCAACAGCTCCATGGAATCCTTCCCCTCCTCTGAGTCTCCATCCCAGACTAAAGCCATTTTGTATGTTTTCTATTGTTTCTGCCAAGAACTGCAGAGAAAATCAAAGAGCTGTGTTGACCAGCATCATGGCACCATCACAAATCCGACCCCAGCTGGCCCTCCCCAATGCTCACTCGTGCTCTCACCTCGCTCCAGCCATCTCCCTTACATGTTTACTGTAATGTCTGCTCTCAACCTTTGTCACCATCAGTTCCCCATCCCAATCATCCTGGCCTGTCCTTAGATCTTCAGGGAAAACCAAACTGGCTGCTTTGTGAAGGAAGTAGAGCGAACAGACTGAGCTGCCTCCAGCTTCATCTTCCCCATCTAGCCTTCTGTCTCAGAGGGACAGGAATCATTCCTTCTCCTTTTCAAGGCCATATCATCTTCTGATTGTCTCTGTTCCTCTCTCTATCATTTAACAACTCTCCCCTAAAGCTTCAAACTTTCCCTCTCAATGGGGTGTCACCTCAGTCTACTGTAGCCAACAAATATGGTATCTTTCTCCACATTCTAAAAAGAAAAAGGAAATCTTTTCTTTGACAAGATACTCTGAAATATCCTATTTCTCTCCCTATCAGCACTTGAAAGAGTAATATATGGTTTCAAATTCTCACCTCCCATTAATGCTTCAGACCCCTGAATGCCAGCTTCTACTGGCAACCAGTTATTCAACCATTCTTGCCAAGGTCATCAACAACTTCTTGAGGGTCATATGTGCCATTGCCTTTTTTAGAACCTCATCTATATGACTTGTTTATAGTATCTGACAGTGCTAATCATTGCTTCCTTTCAAATCAGTTCAGCCCAACACATTCTTATGGCATATCAACTCTGTCAGCTCCTGTGCTTGGGGCACTGGGAACATCGAGATGAGCAAAAGAAGAAGAGTCCTTGCCTCTCAAAGAGCTCAAAGTCTACTCAAGGAAACACATGTAGCAACAAATAATTAGGATATATTCGAAACAGCTATCTGGAACTTATTCAACTCTTCCCCTTTGACAGCATCCACTCCTACTTCCTTAAATTTTTGCCCTCAGCCCCTTTCACTGGATTCTCTTCCTCTGTTTGTCCCTTTGGTGTTGACATTTCCAAGGTTCCAGGTTTGGCCCTTTTCTCTTAGTTGCTCTGCTTTCTCTCCCTGAGAAATATCCACACTCAAGGCCTATACCCTGCCCAACACCAATGATTTCCAAGTCTGTACCTTCAGACCTAACTTTATCCCTATAGCTGTATGTTTGTATTTCTTCTTAGATATCTTATTAGATATCCTACTTTCAACTCAAATGGATGAGGACCAAATTCTTTACCATCTGCCAGAAGCCTATTTCTCCTCTTGAGTTCTCAGCTTATTTCATCACTTTTATATCCACCCAGTAGCCAACCTTGAAAGTCATTATCAACTCCTCATCCTTGCTCATCCACACCTCCTTCTCACCCAACTGGCCTTCAATGGGCTATCTTTTCAGTTTCAAATCCACCTCAGTTTCTGCCTTGCCCTTGTGACTGACATCACTACAGCTGTCCTGTCAGTGCTTATTCATCCCTTCATGTCTACTACAACTGTCTCCCTTCATAGCTCATGCTGCCATCTCTTCCCACATCTAAACCATGCTCATATTCTTGCCTGTTATCTCCCAGCCCTTAACAAGGCTATAAGCCTGTGCTCTAGACCTGCATTGTCCAATAGGGTAGCCACTAGCCACATGCCTATATTTAAATTTATAAATTAAATAAAAGGGAAAAAAGCAGTTCCTCAGTCACACTAGCCCCATTTCAAGTGCTCAATAGCCACATGTATTCAACTCATCCACAAATGTTACCTCTTCTTGGAAGCTTTCTCAACTCCTTAAAATATATAAAATGAGGAGCTTTACGTACTCTTGTATTTCTAGTCTCATCCTTGTCTCATTGCACTGTAATTGTTTATGGGAGTACCTCCTCCATTCACCTGAGCCCTCAAGGATAGTGACTGGCTGCATCCAAGTCATCTTTGTGTTCTGGGCTTTTATAGTGCCTGATGTATAGTGGGCACTCGTTTATTCCTCTCTCTTTCTCTCAAGAGTTATCCTCACGAGAAGGTTAACCAGGAAGAAACTCTAAGATGCTCGTTTCATAACGTGATACAAAAGCACAAAGGGAAACTCAATCACATGTTCCCTCTTTTCAGGTACTGACTCAAGGGGCTCTCTGAGAATGGACCCTTCCTTCCTCAGCTCACCCTCCCTTTCAAGATCACACTCAGTTCTTGTCTTTTAGAACCACAGGGAAACAGTCTGGCAAGAGCCACTGTTGTACCAGTTGATTTAAATTGAAATGTTTTCCCCAGATAAATGCGTGCTAAATAATACACCAGCTCTCCAGCCAAAGGGAAGTGACAGGCGCTCTGTAAATAAAGGCACTTAGTTGCTGGTAAAGAGCTGTAAAGTGGTTCTGAGCGGATGTTTGCTGACCAGCAAGAAGCAGCTTCACCTGCTTTATATAATTGTCACTGCAGTCTTGCCTGCTGTATATTAAAACTGCATCTCATAGACCCAACTGTCACATCGGATATACCATCCAGCATGGGGTATGCCACCTTTCTCTGTAATTGTTTTTGACAACCAGGCATCACATCTCAAATCTTTCAGAAAGTGTCTGGTCCAGAATCCCTAGGTTGGGTCAGTTCTGACACCATGTGGGCTAGAACAGTAACACCAAAAGGCAATGTGAATAGAGGAGAGGGAAAAAGGGAAAAGAGGTTTTGTTGATCTCGGAGACCAAGTAATGCATAGTGGCAAGTGTCTGAACACAAATCTCAACAAAGACTCTACCTCCTCAGTGTTAAGACACATTTTTCATGTTACACTGTATCATGTTAGGAAAACTTGCCATAAAAATGCATGGGTATTTTGGCCCCAAAGCACACACATTTGTTCTGAGTCCACATTTCTGTTCTGCTGAGTTCTGGAGACATGGTCATGTAGCTCTCAAGACAAAGCAAAGGATGGGGTTTTATGAGGACTACAGAATAAATCATAATGAAAACTGGGTAGCAGTGGCCAGAAAGCTCTGTCATTATCACTCAGGGCAAGTTAGATTTGCCTCCGCCCACTGAAAAGAGGAACACAAAATCATTTGGTACTCTAATTCCAATTCACCTGCAGTGTGGTGGTGACAAATGCCCAGATGAAGGGTAGTGAGAATATCTGAGGCCAATGAGCATTCCTCCTGGTCCAGAGCGTCTCAAGGAGGGACACAGTGGCAGGGGAACCTAGTTTGTCCCTCAAGCCCCATGGGCTGGGACGAACCCAAGGAGTGCGCTGCATGATGAGCAGCCCAAGGTGAACCCAGAGCACTCACCCATCAGAGAGAAAGTCACTTCCTGTGCTGATGGCCAGGAAAGTCAGAGTGTCCCCAGAGGAGAGTGTTAGAAACCAAGGGCAAGAGAAGAGCAGACAGAGTAAGAAAACAAGGGGAAATGTGGGCTCAGTGCGTCTATAATTCTGACAGTCTCTCACTGAGGGCAGAACAGACTGCTTGCCGGCTGCTGGCAGCATGGGCCCCATTCCACTGCGGACCAAGATACATCCTCTAAGCCACAAGCCCTAAGATACATCCTCTGCCTTCTTCTGGCCCCTGCGTGCCTGTGTGCATGCATGAGTGAGTGCATGCGTGCGTGCGTGCATGTGTGTGTGTGTTTAGGGGGATAGGCGTACAAAAGAAGGAGTGCCCTTCTCTTGTTTTTGTAAGAAAACTAAACTCCCTTTCCCTTTCTTCCTTATCTCCTCCCAAAACTTATTTTCCTTGCTTATTCCCATGCTAAAGACAGTAAAGGGAAGGCTTTTGAGAATTGAGTATGTGCAGAGGGGAAGGAAAGCATTTTTACCAGTTTGGCCATCATCTAGGATCTGAGAGGCTGGGAGCTGGTTTCTGAGAGCTGGAAGGAAAACCCATGTCAGATGCACACGTAACTCAATTGTGCATTGAGATTCTGATCTATGGACCTTGACGATCACAATTATTAAATTGGGAGAAAACAGACATGCACTTTTCTGCCCCTCCCGCTCAGTTCCATCTCCCCCACCCTGCCCCCTAAGGGAGTGCTTCTCCTGCCTCTGCTTCTCTCCATTCCCCTTGCTAGCTCCTGCCAGGAGAAGAGGAGCGTCTGATCGGGTCGGTCAGTTTGTTCACTGGACTGGGTGTTGTTAGCTTGCAGATTATTGCGCCTTAGAGCAGTGCACACGAGTCACCTGGGGACCCCGTTAGAATGCAGATTCGGACACAGGAGGTTTGGGGTGGGCATGAGATGCTGCATCTCTAACAAGCTCCTCGGGGGATGCCCACGCTGGGGCAGAGTTGGGAGGACATACATGGAAGAACAAGTACTTAAAGGCAGGACCAAACGGTGGCTTGCCTCTTCCACTTCCTAGGAGGTCAGCTGACTGTCTCCTCATATCCGCTGTCACCTGCACTCCCTGCACAGGCAGTGCAGGCAGGAGGCAGGCGCTGGCTCTCCGGGACACAGCGGGGTAGGTAAGACTCTCGTTCAGAGCCTTGACAAGTTGCTCTGCCTGCAGCCCAGCTGAGCAAGTGGATACCAAGATTTAGATTGGGGGACAGGCAGGGGTTGGTGGCATGGAGAGGTGAAAACCAGGCTTCAGACTGGATCAGTCAGGGTTGCCTCAAGCCACTCCTAACAGACACATGAAAAAATGCTCCACATCACTCGGCATCAGGGAAATACAAATCAGAACCACAATGAGAAACCACCTCACATCAGTCAGAATGGCTAAAATGAACAACTCAAGAAATAACAGATGTTGGTGAGGATGAGGAGAAAGGGGAGCCCTCTTACACTGCTGGTGGGAATGCGAGCTGGTGCAGCCACTCTGGAAAACAGGATGGAGGTTCCTCAAAAAGAAAAATAGAGCTGCCCAATGACCCAGCAATTGTACTATTAGGTTTTTATCCAAGGGATACAAAAGTGCTGATTCAAAGGGGCACCTGCACCCCAATGTTTATAGCTGCATTATCAACAATAGCCAAATTATGGAAAGAGCCCAAATGTCCATCAACTGATGAATGGATAAAGAAGAAGTGGTATATATACGCAATGGAATATTACTCAGCCATCAAAAAGAATGGAATCTTGCCATTCACATCAACATGGATGGAACTAGAGGGTATTATGTTAAGCGAAATAAGTCAGAGAAAGACAAATACATGATTTCACTCATGTGGAATTTAAGAAACAAACAGATGAACATAGGGGAAGGGAAAGAAAAATAAAGTAAGATAAAAATAAAGAGGGAGGCAAACCATTAGAGACTCTATAGTTAAGAGAATAAACTGAGGGTGGCTGGAGGAGAGGTGGGTAGGGGGATGGGATAACTGGGTGACGGGCATTAAGGAGGGTACTTGTTGGGATGAGCACTGGGTGTTATATGTAAAGTGATGAATCACTAAATTCTACCCCTGAAACCAATACTACACTATAAGTTAACAAACTTGAATTTTAAAAAAGCAATGAAGACTAGAAGCCACTCTATTCCAAGTATGAAGAAAATCAGATATGGACGCAACCACTGGAAGGGCCGTTTCACTTGCAACACGAGGTGGAAGTTTCCACAGGAGGTGCTGGAGACCTCAAGGCAACTCGAAAAAGACCACAGCAGCCCCCTCAGTCCCTAGCAGCAAAGCCAGTGATGCTCAGAAAGCTCCCCTAAGAGCCGCTTTGAACCTCGCATCTGCTCAGGGTCGGGCTGCCGCTGCCTCCAAAGAACTAAGGCTTCTTTCCCTTTTCCAAATTCCAGATCTCGTCCCTGGGCCCCGCTCTCCTTGGCAGACGCTGGTCCAGAACCGTGCAGAGAAGAGGATTCTAGGGACGGCTGTTCCCAGCTTTGCTGCACTGTTGAACAGCTGTGGGAAGGAGATGGTGCTGAGCTGACAGGTCATGCACGTGCAGCATGACCGGTCTGGGCAGCATGACGGAGCTGAGCTCTCCCCTGTCAGTAAGATGGCACTTCTCATCCCAGCAGCTATAGTTCTCATGGGCCCTGCTCCCTCCACCTTTGGTCCTGGAATGATGGGATTCAGGCCCCCATCAGGCCCCCAAGGCCACCCATCTGGTGGAACACTTATGGCAATGATCCTGCTGTTCACGGCAAGCCTGCACCGAGGCCTCACATCCCATCCTGCCGAGGCCCTGATTAGTGAGGCTGTTTGTTACGAGGTTTGGCTGTGCTGCCTGAGACTTCTAGATAACATCTTTACTAGCAGCTATCTGCCCAGGATCCCAGGGAAAATGACAAGGAAGACGGGGCAGAGAAGAGAAGGCAGATGTGCATCATTTAACTCTGTCGTGCCTCCTGCAGAGAATGTGTGACCTGATGAGCATCACCTCTTGCTAAATGACTTCTCGTGTCCATATTGTCCCCACTGTCCAGAGGTCACCATCCGTAGGTCGGCATATAACAGGGCAAAGCTTAACAACCCCATGCAGCAATAACAATGGCAAAGCTTAACAGAGGTCAATGGCAAAAATATATACTGGAGAGAAACATTGGGAATTGTTCCGGCAGCATCTTTCCAGTGCCTGACGTTAATCAGGGGACCCGGTCATCAAGCCACTGTTTGGGAAGACTGAGGGGGTGGCTATTTATTTATTTATTTATTTATTTATTTATTTATTTATTTTATTTTTATTTTTTAAAAATTTTTATTTATTTGACAGAGAGACACAGCGAGAGAGGGAACACAAGCAGGGGGAGTGGGAGAGGGAGAAGTGGGCTTCCCGCGGAGCGGGGAGCCCAATATGGGGCTCGATCCCAGGACCCTGGGATCGTGACCTGAGCCGAAGGCAGACGCTTAACGACTGAGCCACCCAGGCGCCCCATGGGGGGGGGGGGTGGCAATTTAAAGGCTGCTTTCCTTTCTGGGACGGCAGCCTATTCTGAGTGTGGGTGTTCAGGTCTCAAGCCTGCTTCCCGCGATGGTAAGAAGAGGCAGTGGATGCCCCTTTGAAAGCCATCCCAGCAACCGCAGGTGTCACTGCCAGGCAGGCTGATGTGAGCCTCTTTGAATTACTGAGTGAAGGATATCCCTCTTGCCAGCCCCTGTCCCCTGTAGGCACAGCAGAGAAGTATTACAGGCTGTCCTTACCTTGGGAATTAGCCTGCAAGACCCCGATGCTGTCATCAAACTGCATAGATTTGATGTTGAGTGACGCCAAGATGCATTCCTTGTCCTGCAGCGAAGTATCATCAATATTATTCTGATTGGCTGACAGGATAACGCACATGTCACAGAGGTTGATGTTGACGGCCCTTAAATCAGCCCGACTTAATGGCGTACCCTTTGGCATAGAGGAAAGGAAAAAAAAAAAAGAGAGAGAGAAGAAGCCAAAGTGAGACCGAGGGACGAGAGGGAAAGAGGGGGAAAAATAAAAACAAATTAAAGATTGAGCCAGAGCTTTGGGAAATTATTTAACAAGTATCTTTGTTACGCCTTGACATTAAGCTGGCCTAACTACATTCAAGGGAATAGGAGCTGTGTGCTAATCTAAAGGGTAGTCAGTGCTGATGGTGGCATTTCAGGCTTGCTCTCCACGTTCAATCAAGCCGTTGCTAACAAACGAGGGAGAGGAATAATGCCAGGGTCCTACATCTTCTTCCTGCTTGGAAATTGTCTTGATTCAAGAAACTGTCCTGTGGCAACCTCTGGCTTTCAGAACATAACGAGGGGGTGGGTTTCAAACGCCTGTTTATTTAATAGCAGGTCACTTCTGTCTCGGGCAAAAACAGCACCTCCAGCTAGAATTTCCAGGGCAGCCAAGGGGAAATAGCCAGTGAGCGTGGTGTGATGAGGGGCTGCTGATAGTGGCTGCTCCACCTGGAGGAGGTGGGAGGGTTGGAAGGAATGTGCATCTTGCAAAGGGGCGCGGGGAAAGGAGTTAAGCTTCAAGTCATATAATTTTATTGCATATTTTCCGCAAGAAAAAAACAAAAACAAAAACCAAGAGGGGCACCTAGGTGGCTCAGTCAGTTAAGCATCCGGCTCTTGGTTTCAGCTCAGCTCATGATCTTTGGGTCGTGAGATGGAGCCCCACACCTGGCTCTGCACTGGGCATGGGGCCTGTTTAAGATTCTCTTTCTCCCTCTCCCTCTGCACTCCCTCCCCTGCTCCCTCTCTAAAGAACAAAACCAAACAAAAAACAAGAAAATCACCTAATTGACCAACAACATAGGGATGGTTGAATATACCACTGGACATACGTTCAAGGGAAGTCTATGCAGCAGGTAAAGAGACCAAAACAGTTCTCCATGTAGGCATAGCCTTGGAAGGATCTCTGAAATAGTGGGTTAAGTGAGGGGGGAAAAGACGCACACACAAAAAAGTTGTAGATAATTCAAAAAGCATGATTTCATTTATGTAAAAAGAAATCCACAAAAAAACCTATATATCCATGAATATACTGATAAGTGCATGTACATTCAGAGAGAAATTTCAAGAAAAATATACACTAAACTAATAATAGTAATTACCTCTAGGGAGGAGAATAAGATTGGGGGTAAAGGAAAAAGTTTGTTTTGACTTTACATACTTCTGTCTTGTTTGAATATTTTATAACAAGAATGTATTTGTATATTACCGGTATAATTAAAAATAAATAAGCCAGTAAACAGATTTTTTTTTTAAATCCCGTAACAACAAAAAGCAGTGGGGACGGGGGGAACAGAACAAGGAGGTAATGACAGAGAGGTAGAAAATGCAAGCTCAGGTGAAATAAAAGGATTAGTGCTAGAGGGGAGAGGTGTGACCTCCACAGCCTCTGTGTCCCTAGGAGGGATCATAGAACTGATCAGGCCAGCCCATGCTGGTGCTCCCCAGGGGCCATATGGCCTCATTTTGGAATTCACATACTGGGTTCTCCAGCCTGAATCCAGCTTCTGCTTTGCCTACATGGGGATTTGAGTTGCCTTCAACTCACTGACTGTGTAGGGAGGGGGTCTGCCAACCACCAGATATCCTTGGATCCCTTCCTCCCATTCTCCCTCCTGGAGAAGGGCCTTTGAGCTGATGGAACTTGGCTGCACAGATTGGGACCATCAACCATCTTTTATGACTCAGTGACAGTCATGATTCTGCTCTCAGCCCCCAAAATACTGCTGCAAAGGGATATGATGGAGGAAGAGGCATTTAGGGCTATGGGGCTGGGAAGCTACTAGGCTCTGGAGCAGTATCTTTTGAGAGGAGAAGAACCCCACTTTTCCAGGGATCTCTTGGTACAAAATAAGTCTGACCAACTTCCTGAATCATTTTGCCAGTGCATAAGCCTCAATTGCCTACATCCATATTCTTCTAATTTTCACCTTGTAGGGAATCCAGCAGTAATCGTGATATAAGACAATCCCTGCACAGTTGTATACACATGATTTCAAAACTCAAGAAACACAAATGACATACACAGAAACACCATGTTTCTGTGGGCTGGCTCCAGATGGGGGGTACTGTTTAAACAATGAAATATGTGAAGACAGAGATGAAGGCCCATTTTGTACAAATATATTGTGCTTGAGTGAGCTAAATTTTGGAGAGTTTAAAAAGGACCTGCAAATATGAGAGCTTATTCATATGCATACCAACAGGTGAGTGCATGTATGGAAGGGTAAAAAGAAGGAAACACACACACATACACCACACACATGCATGTGTACACACACACACAGAGACTCATGTAGCCCAGCAAAATAATAAGCTCTTTTCAAAATACTTTTAGACCCCAGTCCATGTGTCCCCAGGGGACCATGTGGAAAAGCACATGTAGGAAGACAATCGTGGAAATACATACTCAAATCTATGACGACTGAAATTAGAAAGGTATATATCTGTTTATGCTCTTCCATGCATAGGACTATTTGTTTTTCTTCAGGTGACTGTTTTTAACTACATGTGTTTACTAAATCAGTTTACTAGTTTACTAAATCTAGAATTGTTTAAAAGTTTATGAAAAATATATTGATTAGTGATTAGGAAGTAATTAGATGACTCCAAGATCATGTATCCCATGTCCTTACACTAAATTATGGAGTCTCAAACTGTTCCTTTTAGATTTGGGTCCTAGGATTTTTTAAAGTCAAGAATATCCCATGCACATATGTGCACACATACATACAAGCCCATGAAAACATTGCTAGGCTTCTAAATGAATGGAAGGCAGGGAGTGGCCAGCAGAAGGGGTTGGCAGCAGGAATAAAGAAAGAACTCTTAAATCCACTTGGTTAAAAACATAAAGTGGTACAACCAAGATTTATAGAAGCGTTAATAATGTCATAAGTAAATTGACAGAAGTAGTTCCATAAGTAAATTCTGCTATAAGCATCATAATATCTCAAAGCACTAGGTTTGGGTAGGCAAGAGAGAGAGTGTAGAGACACTGATATGGTAATGCATTTGATACCAGCCTAACTTCATGCTCGATGAGCAGCTGAACTTGGCTGCAAATTCCTTTTAATAAGGTCTCCCAGGGTTTAGCTATTCCTAGACAGAGCAGAGGGGAAGGGCTGAGTCCTCAGGCCCATAACCAGATGAAGAAGCAGACGCATGATCAAAGCTACAACTATCATATCCACCTGGGATTTTCTTTTGTGAAGGGAAAGAAGAAAAAAAACATCACTAATGTGATCCTGGACTTACAGGCAATATGGACACTTTGGGGAAGTTATGAAGCGTCTCCCATTCCCGCTTGAGGTACTCAATGGAGCCCACAAACACGATGTGCTTGAGCTCATGGTAATGAAAGTTGCTGGCACGAAGTGGCATCACCAGGTTCCGGAGGCCAATCAGGGCTGAGCTGACATCACCAAAGATGCAGACCACGACGTGACCGCTCAGGACTGTCATGGCGGCTTCACTTCGAGTCTGCAACAGGGAGAAGTGTACCAGCATTGGAGAAAAGACCTCAGAGGTTGTGGTAAGGATTAAAAAAATCACTTTCATAAAGATAAACGTTTGTTGAGTGCTTACTATGTGCTTTCATTTTTATTTCATCAATGTTACAGTCACGCCATATGTATTTATAATTTGAGTATGTGTGTTTACATTATACTGGTGTAATAAGTATATATAAACATATATCCACACATAACATGACCTTTTTTGACAAAGATTTAAGAAAGTTATGCCATAATACATATGAGCCGGTGCTCTTTCCTGACGATTTTTAGGGGGGGAAATAAGAGGGAATAGCAATATTTATGTTGCTTAGAAAAGAAGTCTTAGTTTCCATGAAATTGTTGATAAAATAAGCTGCCTTTTCTGGCTCTCTTGCTGAAATGATGATAAAATGGTAAGATCTATGCTAGTCTCAGCTTGAGAAGTTTGAATTTTGAGTTCTGGACTCACCAATGGGATTTCACACTACATCATTACATCAGTAGTTAGAATATAACATCTTAAGCCAGGGGCTGGCAAGCTATGGCCCACAGGCCAAATCTGGTCTATACCCTGCTATTGTTTGGCCATGACCAAGGCAAGATTGGTTTTTACGTTTTAAAACGGTTGGGAAAAAAAGAAGATTTCATAATATGTGAAAATTACATAAAATTCAAATTCCAATAAAATTTTATTGCAACACAGCCAATCTTATTCATTTAGGTATTGCCTATGGCTGCTTTTGCATTACAACAGCAGAGCTGATTAGCTGTGACAGAGACCATATGGCCAGCAAGATCTAAATTATTTATTAGATGACCTTTTATAAAAAGAGTTTGTCGACCCCTGTCCACTGCTGCTTTGTGGTTTCCAGGGACATTCCTGGAGAGGCCCACCTGGGTAAGTCATCAGAGGAAGACTCCCAAAGAACAATTAAAAGGATCTAGAGATCGATCAGCAAGAGTAATAAGCCCATGTCTTCCCCCCGACCCTAGGCTTGATCTCAAATGAATGAATAAAATCACCCCAGTGAATGAGGACCCCAACTTCCCATGCAAATGTTTAGCCACTGCCACCCTTTTGCTCACTGTGTTAGTGAAGAGAGCAACACAGGAGGCCACTTAGTGGGCCTTTCTCCACTCCTCCGTCTGGTCCAATACCTCCCATTCTTGCCTTCCTTCCTCCCGATCCACCCACTGCATGCCTGGATGGCCCCATGTGGCTTTTGGGGAGGCATATTAATGTCCACTGCACATATCAAACTCTGCTTGACTTAATCCCTAGAATTGACCAGTGTATTGATTGTTTAAATGCCAATATTACAATTCACGACAATGTCAGGGTTATTACAGTAACCCCCAGGGAGAAGAAGAAGCCAGCTTTCACTGCCTGATCGTTAGAATAAAGCAAGGCTGTCACCATTATCGGTTTCCCTCTGCAATAGCCCAGGAACACCTAAGACAGGGGCTGTAAGATATGTCTTAGAAACAGTGACCAAGAAGGACCCACTGGGAAGTCAACATCCCATTTCACTGCTTCACGGAGAAGACCTAGAGTTAGTTTTCTTGGCTGCTTGGAAGTCTGAGTGCCTGGATACCGTTAGCAGAGCATCAACCAGTCTGTAACATGCTGTGATGGGGTTTCTAATTACTTTTAATTGGAGTCTAGCTCTCTTCAATGAGCTTGAGGAATACAAACTGGGTCCAGAGCGAAGGTTGGAAATCTACATTGGGAGGTGGGTAAGGCTCCAGTTAGCAAAGTGGCTGACCACAGGAGCTTAGCTCTGGGGACCGAAGCACCAATCCTTAGACCAGCCATAGTAACATCACCTGCAGAATCTTGTTGAGATCCCAGTTCCCGGAGAGTCTGATTCTACCAGGCTTAAGACCCACTAGAGAAACTACTCTCATGTACATCTGGTGCTTCTTATACATCTGTGAAGGTTTAACCCCAGCTGGGCCTTAATGGTGTTAAACCCTTCAAAGCGCAATCTGTTTGCATCCAGTAAGACTCCTCTGGCCACTGAGATACATCCTAGTCTTCTCCCCTAGATTTGAATAGCATTTTGTGCCTCATAACACTTAGCTTTAAATACACTGTTTCATAGTTACATTTTATATCTTCTAATTAGATGATCATTTCCTCAAGATTGAGGCCACTTCATATTTTCTAACCCCACAGCAGTTAGTGTCCTGCACCCAGGGGGTCCATGCAACCCCAAAGCATCTTCACATAGCTGGCTCTTCTGAGTATTCTCATCTCTGCTCCAGTGGGACTTTGGCGAGGGCTTCTTGGACCACACTGTCTAAATAGTACCTCCTGGTCCCTTTCTAGCCCATGGCCCTCCTTGATTGGTCTTCATAGCACTGGATCCGTGTCTGAAATGTTTTTCTATCTTCATCTGTTTACCTGGAGATCTTCTCTTTGCCTTCCCTGGAACATAAGCTCTATGACAGCAGTCATTGTCAGGGGCTTTACCCCTAGCCACAAAAGCAATGCCTAGCACATAGATGGCCTGTTATAAATGTTTTGTTAAATGATGTTGCTTTTCAGATGACAGAAGCAGTAACTCACTTCCCTAAACTCTTTCATGCCAGAGGGGATTTTGTTTGGATGTCAATTAGCCATACCCTCTTCAGGAATACTGGCAAGCCATTAAAATCCTGGATTCCAGATATGATACCCAGCCCTTTGCCTGCCACAGGTGGGTAACACCAGTCTGAGTTTGGATCAACAGGGCAAAAGTGCAATGAATACACCAGGATGTAAATACATGGAGCACCTTCATGATTAGAACCATTTGTGCTCCTGGTAAATTGTCCAATAGCTGTTTCTTGAGAATTCTGACTTTCTGTGCTTTTGTCTGTAACATTCACACCTCTAAGACAGCCTCTAGCACAACACTGTATTGGCTCTTAATTGCTTGATTATAATTAAACTGAGAAAACACACACATACACACATTCAGATAAAACACACGGAAAAATCTAGTGTATTAGAGTACAAAGCCATTCTGAGGAACTGGGGCAGCCCATTTCTAAGAAGGGCGGCCATGACATCAGAAATGATAGGATTTTCCCGGCTGACACAAAGAAGCAGGGCACAGCAATCTGCTATGAGAAGGCATTTGACCTTCCTGATTATTAATCCATTTTTCATGGATTATTAGCAGGACAATAAACTGTAGGGAACCTGATGTGGGCATTAAAACCTAAAGCTGTTAATAGGACAAGTCCGCAGAGTAGAATGGATTGTTATCTAGGCTGACATTCCTAGCAGAGACCAGAAGAAGCCTACTGCCAGCTACCAAGATGACCTGACCATGAAACAGGGCTCTGAGCCCCCACCTGCCCGAGGTGGACCCATGGCTCATCATTGTCATCATCAGTAAATGCATTTTGCATCACGTGCTAAGAAGGATCCCAAATATGTAAAGCTATTATCTAGAAGAAGACAAGACATTGTTATAAACAAGTAACATTGTTTATTTTATTCGTAGCATTCACATCTCTTCATGGCATTTAGTAATAATAATAAGAAGAAGAAGTAGTAGGAGGAGGAGGAGGAGGAGGAGTAACTTTATTGAGTCCCCTGTGGGTTTTACTCTTTACTACAATCCTAGGAGTTAGAGTCAGTCTCATCTCATCTTCTTACAGGTAAGAGAACTGAAGTGTAAAGAGGTCAAGCAGAGCCACATCCATAGGAATTATATACATACTGCCTCCCAAGATGTCTTGCACACAGCACATGCCTGCCCCATATTGTAATAAGCCAATAAATACTCAGATTAAAAATTCCATCCTCGGTTCGTATTCTGGTGAGAGTTCTAGCTCCTTCAGTCTGAGTCCCAAATTTTAATGATCAAAAATAGTTAGGACCAGGGACTGTGCCTTCACCAGCCGGTTAGGGAAACCTCATTCCTAGCAATGGCAGTTTGGGACCACAGTGGATGGCATAGATTCTGCGGCCTGCCACTCACCAGGATGACTTTCTCTATCTCCTTGGGTGCGCACCAGTGAAACATGCCGGTGGAATCGTACTTCTTCACGTTGGAGTCCATGTTGTCAATCTGATCATTGCCAGGAATTAACAAGGGGTCATGCCTGGGGAGAAAAGGACAAGAAAACCTAAGTGGAAAATGTAATAAATTATAAATGGAAAGTGTCCCCTGAGTCACATCTCAGAGTAGATGAAAGATGCAGAGAAAGTGGCTGTCACTGAAGGCCATTCTTTTGCTTGCAGAACCCATTCCTTGAAAGACAACTGCCCCAACCACCAGCACCACCTGGAAAGGCAGGCGACCTTTATCAACGAGTAATTCTGCCTTTCCCTCCTGTTCCCATTTCCCTCAAAATGGCCTTCACGTCATTTTGTGGATTTAGCCTCTTTTCATGGATACCTCTCCCTCCTATTCTCATTTTACCAGCTATCCAATCTCCCCCATGTGTGCATGTATGTGCGAGCGTGCTCACACACACACACACACATACTCACACCAAAGAGTTGTTATTAGCATTGGCAATGAAGAGGAAGGAATAGGAATAGAGCCTCATGCTGAATGACTGGCGTGAGGATGGAAAGCCAATTACTTGCTCTTTCTGACTACAACTTCTGACGTGATGCTCTTCGCAGTAAAAGCTTTAACAGGCTGCACTTTAAATATTTTAGCAATTTGCCCAATCAGATTTTGCTCTCCCCGGCTGAAGCCCTTTAAAGATTCAGCAGCATGTCACTTCAGAGCAGACTGACTACCAAATGCCCACATCTGGAATACATGATTTCAATACTAAACAACACCCTCTCTCCTTGCCTTGACAACTGTATTTGCACTCACCGTCCAATGACGGTCTCCCCCACCCCCACTACACCTCCCAACTGCAGCCTTCGTTGGATGAGAGCTCAAGCGCTGACGTATCTTAATAAACTTGTCTTGAATTCACTCTCTTGCCTTGTTTACTGGTGGAAAGGAAAGATGCTGCTACAGAGGCCTCTCCTCCAGTGGGTTGGCAGAGCCTCACCAACAACCTTAGGAATTACAATAAAATCAGGCAGGTCTAACAGGCTCACAGCATAAGAGACATACTCCTACATTTTGGGCCATATCCATTGTCCAGATTCCATCTCTGATAGTGATTCCATATCTCAGTTTTGGGGGAGGTCGTTTTGGTTTCTACAACATTGACCACATATAATTAGGACAAGTCCCAGGCACACATACCTAGCTGTCCTTTCAGGGGAGATAGCTTCCCTAAATAATATCACCAATTCAAGATAGAAAATACAAATAGGTTCAAATTCCAAAAACTTATTATAATGTGATTTTCCCTCTTAAATTATCTATTTTAAGCATCACTGGATGACTATTTAGTTTTTAGTATTTCTCCCCCTGACATTTCTCTGATACGTCTCATTTATATGTCCACAACATAGAAAGTGGGACAGGGACTGAGCCTGGGGGGCTCAGTCGTTGAGCACCTGCCTTCGGCTCAGGTCATGATCCCAGGGTCCTGGGATCGAGCCCCGCATCGGGGTCCCTGCTCAGTGGAAAGCCTGCTTCTCCCTCTCCCACTCCCCCTGCTTGTGTTCCCTCTCTAACTGTGTCTCTCTCTGTCAAATAAATAAATAAAATCTTAAAAAAAAAAAAAAAAGAAAGAAAGTGGGACAGGAATCTCTCTTACATGATCCACAGACCTAGAATTAAGCTTTCGGGATATCAGGATATGTATCATGAACACCCGCCACTCCCCCCCCAATACTCACTCCACCCCCACTTAAGATGGGAAAACTCTCACTGCATTTATTTATTCCTGAGGATTTGCTTTTAGGTGATACCAAATGGCAAATACTGTGTGAGGCAATTCTGCAAAGTTATCTTCACCAAACATGCTAGATTACTATAGGAACTGTCATATCTAATCTTCAAAGGAGAAAAACAATCCACCTTGGAACAGCATCTCCATAGCTGTTGGGAGGTCTTAAGGTGTTGTAAACCACCAGGCCACCTTTCAAATACTGAACTCGGTCAAAAATGCTAAAATAAAAAGGCAGTTGCTCCTAAGAACTGGTCACAGATCAGGGCAAGAGCAACTTTTGATTTCTTTTTCACCTTTGGAACATCTTTAATAGTTTTTATAGATATCTGTCTGTGATAGGTAGGTGGACAGAAAGCACCAAAGAGAGGAGATTTCAGAAAATAAACAGAATGAACGCTTCCCAGCCCTAGAAGAACATATTTTAGTTACAAGAGGATCTCAATAAATTTTCCCTGAAGAAATAGAGCCAACTTCAAATTCTCTTGCCCATTTTATTGGTTAGAGAGGAAATATTATCTCAAGAAAGTTTGAGACTTGCCCCTAACGTCTCCAACCCTCATCTTAGAAAAGTAAGTAACAAGCCTGATGATCAGTTATCCCTCAATGAGAGGAAAAAAAGACAGTTTTTTAATGTCAAGCCTCACTAACTGGGGTGAGGGTCTGGGGAAAGCAGATATAATTTCTTTTTTATTTTTATTTTTTTATTTTTTATTATTTTTTAAGATTTTATTTATTTATGTGACACAGAGAGAGAGGGAACACAAGCAGGGGGAGTGGGAGACGGAGAAGCAGGCTTCCCGGCGAGCAGGGAATCTGACACAGGGCTTGATCCCAGGACCCCAGGATCATGACCTGAGCCAAAGGCAGACGCTTAACGACTGAGCCACCCAGGCACCCCTATAATTTTTTTAAAAAAAAATCTTATTTGTTCTTGAAGTATAGTGGACATACAATGCTATATTGGTTTCAGGTGTAATTTGACACTAGGGTTGCAAGCCATGATTGGCACTGGAATATCCAGAAGCATCTGAGAAGTCTCAGTGGTATGCCATGCTGCACTCTGTACTCCCTACACACATCTCACCCTGGTCTGGATAATTTAAATGTATTACCCAGGATCGTCCTCAAAGGATCTGAGCTGAGAACCATTAAAAATCTCCCCAAACAGGGGCGCCTGGGTGGCTCAGTCGTTAAGCGTCTGCCTTCGGCTCAGGTCATGATTCCAGGTCCTGGGATCGAGCCCCGCATCAGGCTCCCTGCTCCGCGGGAAGCCTGCTTCTCCCTCTCCCACTCCCCCTGCTTGTGTTCCCTCTCTTGCTGTGTCTCTCTCTCTGTCAAATAAATAAATAAAATCTTTAAAAAAAAAAAAAAATCTCCCCAAACAAAGATATTTCCTTTTCTGACCAGCCCTGGTACCTGGACGTTGAACTTTGAGTTCTTGTATCATCAAAGCAGCCAATAAACATGAATTTTCTATTTTGATCCAGGAATGGAGGCTACTCTGATGATTAAGATGCAGTCCCTAGTCATAGAGAGGGTCATAATATAGCAAGAGAGAGGAAATGTCAATCAATAGTTGTGATACAGTGTGATGAGTGTTACAGCATATAAGGGTGGCATGAGAATACCAAGAAAGAAGCTATTAATTGCCTGGTATTTGAGTAATATTAAAGAAGGCTGCCCAGAGAAGGGAACATTTTATCTTATCCCTGAAAGGTGAGGAATCTCAGCATAGTTTAGTGTTGTTCCACTAGCAGCCATTAGGACCCACTCAGAGACTTGAGGCCCAAATGAGCCCAAGGATGGCACCCCAAACCATGGCTGGCGATGTTGGCTATGGTATTGTCCAACCTGAGGTATAGAAGACTCAGGCCAGGCACACTAGCTGTCCTCTGATGTGCAATGGTGGTCATCAAATAGAAGATGGAATCCACTGATTGCATATGACTGATTGAGAGCAGGCTAAGAACCATGTGTGGAATTTAGATAGAACAAATATCAAGCTTCCAAACATGAAGAATGTTATAAAAATGGAAGGGGTTCAAAAAAAAATGACATGTTTCCCAAGGCAGTGGATTTCTCATCATTTGAGACATTCCAGAAAAGCTGGGATACAGAGATTTCATTATAAATGTTGGGTGAACCTAGAAGACCTGCTCAGAACAGAAGCACCATTCTCTCACTGAGAAAGAAGTAGCTAGAAGAATTCTGGAAATATTGGGCCACTGCTGGGCATCCCAAGGCCAGAGGGCACTAAGTAACTGAAGAAAGGTTGTTGTTGGAGCGAAGATGGGAGATAAGAAGAAATAAAGACCGAGTTCCATGAAGGACCATGAGTGTTCCTCATCCATTGGGTTCTACCATCTGGAAGGAAGCTTGGAACATGATTCATTCCAACAACACGAGGGTCTGTAACTACTTTGGGCCAGACAGGATGAATTTCTTTTTTTTTTCTTTTTTTCTCTTTTTTATTTTTAAAGATTTTATTTATTTATTTGAGACAGAGAGAATGAGAGAGACAGAGAGCACATGAGAGGGGGTAGGGTCAGAGGGAGAAGCAGGCTCCCTGCCGAGCAGGGAGCCCGATACGGGACTCGATCCAGGGACTCCAGGATCATGACCTGAGCCGAAGGCAGTCGCTTAACCAACTGAGCCACCCAGGCGCCCCAGGATGACTTTCTTTACCATGGCTGTTCCTATAGTTATTTCAAGTGGCTTAGATTGGCTTAAACTGCAAAGGTCTCTGACATAGGTGAACAGTAAAAAGCCAGCTGGCCACAGGAACTTCTAAATTGAGGTTGATGGAGTTTACATCAATAAAAGAAAGTTCGAGCATTTGCCACTGAGCACAACAACCAACATTTCTGCGGTCAGGGGAGGCCCAGGAGAAGAACCAGACAGTTTGTTGTATTTGGAAAGGAAGTCCACCAGAAACCTCCCTGAACAAAGAATCCCAGCATCATTTGTTTACAAAATGATTAAGAGAATCACATTCAAATGTTCTCAGACGATTCCTCAAAGACCACTTAGTTGGAACTAAGGAGAGATACTAGATATTGTCTTTCCTGTCTTAATTATCTTATGCATTTCTTCAACTCACAAAGTAATCTCAACTCTCTTAAAATGCACCATAATTGATTTGAGGCTCATTTGTCATTTACCACTGAGCCAATGTGCATGCACTATTTTAAGGTAACAGAAACTCTATGAGCTGAGGTCTTTCTGCTGCATAGCTGCTAAATGAGCATAATTCTGTCCCCACAAAGTCTGAACTTTGTATATCGAAGTCTGAACTCTCAGTATCTCAGGATGCGAGTGGACAATATAGTCTTTAAAGAGGTAATTAATTAAAAAGAGGTCATTAGAATGGGCCCTAATTCAGTATGGCTGCTGAACTTAGAAGAAGAGGAAATTTAGACATAGACATGTAGAGACATGTGAAGACACAGGGATAGACAGCCATCTAGAAACCAAAGAGAGAGACCTGGAACAGAGCCTCCCTTCATTGACTCAGAAGAAACCAACCCTGCTGGCACCTTGATCTTGGACTTCCAACATCCTGAACTGTGAGAAAAATCAATTTCTATTGATTAAGATACCCAGTATATGCTACTTTGTTATGGCAGCCCCAGGAAACTCACACAACAGTCCAACTTGAAAAATGGGCACCATGTAACAGCTATCAGTCTCTAGAAGGGACCCCAGCTGCCCTTCTTGCCCCTCAGTCTCACCTGTTCATTTCAGGGAGAAAAGCATCCTACAACCGGTTTAGGAATACAAAGACCAGAAATACACAATATCTTATTCAAAGAGTTTGGGCCAATGCCCCTCCCCTCCTCAGCACCACCCCACCCCAACGTATATATACAATTAGATGCACTCTTCCCGAGAGGGCACTTCTCTCTAGTCTTTTAACTTGTATCCACATTTTTGGATGGATACCTATGACAACCCAATTCAAAGGAAAGAGGAAGACTGGGCGCCAGCCAGTTAACTTACTCATTTGAACCAAGAGTCTTTCTCCAAAGGGGATGTTTTGGGGGTGGAAATCACTGAGGGCAGGAAATAACCTATTTCTTTAGTGACAATATAGCATAGTGACTCCACAACCAAAATATCTGTCTGCAAGTCTTGGTTTATCTGCTACTTGCTACTTCGTGCCTTGCTTCAATTTCTTCTTCTGTAAAATGAGAGTGTTAATCACCATCATTAAAGGGTTACATGAGTAAAGCTCGTCATGCCCTTAGCATAGAACCTGAGGTAGAGCATGCCCTCCGTAAGTGTTAACTACCATTATTATTATTATCATTCTTTATACTTTGCTAAAAGCCCACTCATGTATTTGTAGCTCTTATGAAAGGAGACAGTAAATGCAGAACAGTTCAATAATACAAACATGGGGTTACTACAATTATTTCTACTACTGTTGCTACCATGAATGGATAGCCACCACGAGTTGAAGTGCTACAAATGTTGCAAGGCTGAAACTTTTGCCTCCCTTTTATGATCTACTCATGACTGTAACACTTGCAGGTAATTTCTACTGCTATTACCCATCTGTGTGGTTGGGAAAGAGAGTGGATAAGTAACATGGCTAACGAGGCCCTCCAGTGAGAGGAGAGGCGAGGTTTGACCAGACAGGTCTTGCCTGGAAGCCAATGCTGCTTGGCCCCATCCCACCCCCTCCCATTTGCAGGAGGCAGCTGGATTTTGTTCATTCTCCACTGCAGAGCCCTGAAGCACAGTGCCCTGAGGTGCAAAGACAGGCAGACCAGCATGGGCTGGGGTGGGGGGGTGGGGGGGCATTCATGAAATGCACAGCTCATGTGAATAATCAGTAGGAAATTACCCCATGAGCCTTTGTCAGGACAATGTGCTAAGGAGAGCCTCAGTGATCAATTAAGCCTGGGAGAGATTTTGCCATGTTCTAGTATGTGAGGGCTCCGTTCAGGAATACCCACATTTTTATAGCAACCGAGGAGCCCCAGTGAGTTAAATTTTTCATATGCATGCTTCTTGAATCTTAGCTCACACCTCCAAAGTCCACATCTAGAAATTAAGCATGCCTGACTTCAAATAAAGAATAAAAGGTCATTGTTTTGAGGATTTGCAGAGCAAGGAATGCCACTTGCCATCAATTAATCTGAGGAAGTGAACTAAATGCCCTGTTAGAGCAGAAACACAAAAAGCCTGCCTTGAAGACAAGTGCCTAAAGCAAAACCACAAATCCCTTTTCTAGCAAACCTGCTATGGGGAAGCCAGTATTATATTTTAAAGAGCACAGTTCCCCTTACAGGCAAATACAGCAAATCCCAGTTTTTTCTGTGGCAGTGGGTTCAACACTGGCTTTCAGAAATTTACATTAAAGTACAAGTAAACAAACAAAAAAAGGTGTGAAAGAGGGAAGCTACAACATGGTTTTTGAATTGCATCCTTTGCCTGAGCTTCGGGGCCTCATTCCTCATCTCGTAAGGCCTCTCCTGTCATTCCAAGCATCCCCATTAGGTTGAGGCCCACCCTACAGTGGTGTCCCTGGGAAACTGGAGGGCAGATAAAATGTGGGAGAATTTCTCAGCCCTTGGCAGGCTCTTTGTCCCAGTGGCAAAGACTAATTCTATGGAGTATATCTATCACGTCAAGCATCACTGTGGGGCTATGGGGATATTTTTGAGACCTCACTCTTTGTTTCAAATGTTCCTCCTGAAGCTGTCCTCCTCCATAACCAGAGGCAGGAGCTGTTTGCCCTTCCTAGGAACTCCTACAGAAGTGAGAGATGCTCCTTCCGAGATAATAATTTGCATTTTTGTCTCATCCATTAGATGTTGAGCTTCTTGAGGGCAAGGAACTCCTATCTTACTCTCTGGTGAATTTCCAGAATCCAGCAGAGGACACAGTAGATGCTCAATAAACAACCAACTAACGAGAAGAGCTGATGAACGATCTCTAGTCTCTGACTCTAATCTCTTGGCTCTTAAACCAGTCAATGGAAACTCACCAGACCTTTTATGGAGACCTGAAAATGTGCCCAGTGATAGCTCATTCACCTTTGATATCTTGTGACAATTAGTTTGCGGAACAACCAAGGTTCTTGCACTGTTTTTCACTTTGCAAGGACTATATTTGAAATAGAGCATCTTGATCTAAAGGGAGACTCTGAAAACATGACTTTAACAGGTCCGGCTGTCAGGAGTGTGCCTCGAGCCAGCTGCTGGAGCTGATCAGCAGGGAGGATCATGTTGGATGGCCAACAGTGGTCAAGACAGGTGTTCTTAATGAAGCAACTATTTAGGGCTCTATTGTCAAGTCTGAACATCTCTGAAAGAAGGGCCGCTATTATATCAAGCTTCATTTGCTGTTCTGACTCATGGAGGAGTAGTTCTCAAAGTGTGACCCCATACCAGCTGCATCAGCATCCCCTGGGAGCTTGAGAGAAATGCAAATTCTCAAGCCCAGCCCAGACCTACCGAATCAAGCTGTTTTAACAAGAGGCTCTAGATGATTTTATGCATGCTGAAGTTTGAGAACCATTTCTATAAAGTGTTGCCCAGATGGAGAAGCTATATGGTTGGAGTCAATTCTACCAGAGCTAGCAACTGTTTGCAACACACAAACTGAAAGGCTATGATTCTTTTGAGCAAGGTCAGGGCCAGAGTGATGCAAGTGAAGGGTCTAGGTGCAGAACTTAGGCAGCACCTCACATGGCTCACCCTAGTCCTGGCCCCCCTATCCAAATGGAGAGTTATAGGGCTGATGACAAAAGCACATCCAAGTTGCCTACCCTGACTCTCTCTGTGTGACTCTCCAGAACCTGAAGGGTTGTGTCAACACCTGATGGGGTTCCCAACCTGGATGCCACACTAACGCCTCTCTCCTGCTGACCTCCACTCCCATGACTTAATCAGCAAATAAACAAACATAAAAATGCATATTAGGGGCACCTGGGTGCCTCAGTCAGTTAAGCGTCTACCTGGTCAAGCATCTGCCTTCGGCTCAGGTCATGATTCCAGGATGCTGGGATCGAGCCCCGCATCGGGCTCCCTGCTCAGCAGGGAGTCTGCTTCTCCTTCTCTCTCGGCCCTACCCCTGCTCGTGCGCTCTCTCTCTCTCTGTCTCTCAAATAAATAAATAAAAATCTTTAAAAAAAAAAAGGTAAATGAAATATTAGCTCTTATAAAGTACACTTATAATTCAGTTTTCTACCCTCCTTTCTCTTCATTTCCTCTTCTACTCCATAAAAGACAGCAAGGCAGTTAGTAACTAAGTCCTTGAATGTAATGCTCAAGAGTGACAGGCTGTGCAAGTGAGTCTCTGGGTGTGCTGAAGAGGGTTTCAGGGGCTCATATTTGGGTTTTCAGCATCATAAATAATCTGCCTCATTCTGGGGTGCATTTCATGTCTGGGCGAATACTACTTCCTGTTATGTTGCAAGGACACTGGCTTTTGGTTCTGGCTCCTACCTTCACTCATCCTTTGACACTGCCCCCACCCTCCTGCGTATGAGCATCTCTCTTGAGACATAGCAGCCCCCATTACCCCCACCCCCACCCCCATCTCCCACCAGATGGCCATCCCTGGAGCCACCTTGACAAAACCTTCAGGCCAGGCTCTAGCCACTCTGCCAAAACCAGAGTCCCTTTCACCTTCTCTATCTATCTACTTACATCTTTTTTCCTGCCTAACAAGTCAACAGTCAAGAACTACTGCCCCTCATACATCACCTCTCGTTGGGCAGCCACCATTCTATAAGAAGAAGGAAATTACTGCCTTTATGTCTGGGAGACAACCTGGGAGGACTGACATGTTCCTCAGTCCTAGAGGAGAGCGTGCAAGATACTCTTGAAAGGAGAGGATGGGATAATGACCCTCTGCTGAGCATGCAACTTGTCCAGAGACCTGTGTCAAATCCACCCCAAGCCCTGGTATGATAAGCCCCACTATTTCTTTCTTCTCCAGTCCCGTGGGGGCCTGTCATTTGCTATTTGCTGGTGCATTCAGAGGTGAATTTACTTAGCTAAGCTGTCCCTGCCTTCCTTCTTTATTCTGCCCAGTTGGAAGGAACTGCAAGAGTGGCATTCTGTCCCTAGCTCTGACGGGGCTCAGGACATCTTGCCATTTTCTATTACTAGAACCTTTCAAGTTGGCAGTCCTAACAAAAAGACCCCATGGTAGGTATGAGGCAAAACAGAGGGATGGGACTTAACAAGCAGATGAGTTTATTTCACTTAATGATCAGTAAATGCCCAAGAGGCTAATCAGTTTTCCTCAAATCCTACTTCCCCTCCTATTCAGGAATCCAACCAATCTCTAATATTTTCTGGGCCTTGTGACATGAAACTTCCCTCACCATGTTCAATTTCTCTGTTTTCAGTATTGTCAATTATCCTTGCTAGCCTGGCTGGGGACCATCTCTTTGGTAAACACATCCTGCACGTGTCCTCATGGCTCATGGCCCCTCTATCTGACTCCAAGTTTCCGAGGTCCTGGAGAAACAGACGGAACATGGACTCATGTCAGGAATGCTGTGTGTCCTTCTTGGGAAGACTGTGGCCCACTTCTGGCCCACTATTCTACAGCAGACCCTGAGTGGTTTGGCACCCAAAGGACCTTGGCGAAGGCTGGGGCTGGCTGGGCCTTCTTCTCACACCTCTCTATTTATGTAACGTGTGTCTCCACAAGGCTGCCCTGATGGAGGGTTGCTTCTACACCTCTCCTTACACTGCCACCAGTGATCCTCCCAAAACACTGTCTCCTCAAGAACTTGCAAGGGTTTCCCAGTACCTATGACAAGGCAAAGGCAAAGGCCTTCAGGAGTGGGTACAAGAATACTTTCCGATTTCCAACTCCAGTTATGCCACTCTACGGACCCCTTGCTCCAGCCACACCAAGCCACTTACTACGGCCTGAGCACTCTCCTTCTTTCCTCCATTGGACAGAACAGTGAAAGAATTAATACTATGGGCTTGGAAGCCAAACCACCTGGGTTCAAATCTTCCTCATTGGGCAAGACTCACCAGATCCACCAGACTTTACGTCTGTTACTCAGCTTCTTCATCTGTAAAATGGGGGAAAGTGTAATTCCTCCTCGTGGAGTTAGAGTTAAGATTCAGTGAGTTCACAGGCATAACACTCTTGGAATGATGCCTGGCACCCAGTAAACAATGAACAAGGGTAGGCATTGATATTACTAGAGAATTCTCCTCATCATCCAGGGCTAGGTTTAAATGAAAGCTCCTTCACAAACCAGCCTCGGCCTCCCAAACCGGAAGTAATGGCAGCTCCCTCTGTTCTCACAGCCCATGCAAGTACATCTCCAAGCTTTTTCTACTTATATATGTAGAAACATATATATATATGTGTGTGTTTACCATATACACTTGCCCGTCTCCTACATCAAACTGTGATCACTTTGAAGACAGAGACCTACTCTAACCCATCTTACTTTACGTTCCTCAAAGACCTTCTACAACCCCGAATACAGTAGGCTTTCAAAAAGCATCTGCCAGATGAGAATTAATCTGAGAAAAGGAATTGAAACAGACAGCTGAAACGCACAGCCTTTTTGGATCCCATTTGAGGATATAGTGTGAGAGTCCAGGCATTTACTCTATACTGTCTACCTGCTGGAGAAATATTCTTAGTGTCCACCAGCGTTTGTGAATACAACTCCTTGAAGGTGGCCATGGAAAGAACTGAAAACGATTGTAAGCCAGACAGGGATGGAGGGAATCCATGAATCTGCTTCAAGTGTAGTCAAAATGGTGTCCAGTGTGCTTTCCCCCCCCCCCCCCCAGAGAGCCTTTTTAGAGAGCTTTCATAAGATGTTCAGCGGGGTCTGTGAGACCCCCAAGTTAAGAACACTCGACGTGGTTATCCAGAGACAATGTTCTTGCCCTCTACTGCCTTGCAACGGAAGGAAAGCACAGCCACTCCCACAAGGCACAGACTCACCAGCAGGGAGAAGTGGGCAATGAGGGCTTGGTGACTCGAAAGGGAAACGAGGAGAGGTTCCTTAAATCATTCCATGTTCAGAGATCAACAAGGAAGGCAGATAAAGGAACCTGGGAAACTCCGTGGCCTGCTCCTCCTGGGGGGGAACGTGGGGCGGGTTTGTGAAGCCGAAGGTTATCTGTCATGATACAGGACTTGCTGGCTTGGAGCACAGACACTTGCCACTTGGCTCAGTCGGTCTGTGAGAGTTGTTTTCTATCAGGGCGACTAAAAAACCTAGTGCGTCAGGATCCAGACACATAAATGAGGCTGTTCACCTAATGGCTGTGGGGAGAGCTAAGTGACACTGAAAAACCAGGGTGAGTCTGATCCCAGAACAAAGGGGAGACAAAGACCATGAGTGCAGAGTCCCCGTAGCACTTCCTACTGGCCGATGGTTTGCAGGGAACCCTCGCGCAGGAGCCTGTTTTATTTGCTGAAGGCACAGCGGTAAATTAAAGCCCATCCTAGCCCCGTTCTGGGCTCTCGGGTTTCTCCTGGAGCTATTCCTATCACTGCCCATAGGCCACTAAAACCTTTCCACCTTCAGAATGATTCATTCTGCTCAAACAAGCCAAGCCACAAGCCATGTCGAAAAGCCCACTTCAGATAAGTCATTAGCTTCCTTTATGGATTTTTCAGGTCAGAAGGAATGGGACCTAAGAGTCCTATCTTCTGTAGAGTTGAAAGGGAGTACTGAAAGAGGTGGGGTGACCCGGAGAAGCCACAAGAGACCGCATGAGCCCCTTTCTTCTTCTCAGTCAACAAGAGACGCGTAACAGAATTAGGTCCTGGCCGCCTCCCTGTCTGTGCCAGACATTCAAACCAAGCGAAACCGCCCACAGGTTCTTCATTCACATGCTGGAAGTGAAAGGAAATGGAGGGCTCAGCACCCTGTCTTTGCTTCCACGGCGGAAGACGATGCAGAGCACCTGGGATGTAGAAAGTCACGGTGAAGGAGGAGCGTCGAAGACCCTCTGACTTGTCACGGGACGGCCCGTGCGAGCTGAGCTGTCATCGAGACTGCTGTGGGCAGGTGGGATAAAGCAGTAACTGTGGCCAGAGAGTAGCCCAAAGGCACCAACACCAGGAACCCAAGTTCTGTAGCTTGGCAAGCTTCAGCTCGCCTCCTGACCCACGTTTAGCAATTCTGATGTACCATGGAGCAGACAGCTCCAGCCCGGGATGACTGCTCCCTCAGCCCCTCTCCAACAGGCAATGAAAGCAAGACCCACTTTGAAAATTCTCCCCCATCATGCAAACTGACATAGGCATGCTTTTCAAAAACCCACAGCCAATCTGTTGATCATTACTTATTTACAAAGGCCTTCGGGCAGAAAGTCCTGTAAAAACCATGCTTGATACGGTATACACTAGCTTTTTCTGCTTGTGGAAAAAAAGTCCCCCCAAGGCTACCTCAAACCATCACTTTCTATTGCGCATAAAATGTAGTGTGTAACACTAAAGTATTTAATATATATGGTATAATATATCTACAGGAAAGGCATTTGTGTAGAAGTATGTTACCCTGGATTTGGTAATTTGATGTTTTGCTGAAGGCTACGACTTAAAAAAGCTTCCACCTCGTACAGAAGACCTGTCATCTTGGTACCCAAGAGCCAACAGAATAAAGAAGTACCCTTAAGCAGCAAAACTTTGACACAGCTTTGAAGCATATGAAAACAGTATAACGCCTCAGAATTATTATTACTCAAGATCAAAGAAATGAGCCATACTTTACATAGCAAACAGGGACAGGGAATTTGGCTCCAAAGGTTTCAGATTTTTCAGACTTCTCTTTATTTATTTATTTGCTTCTCTAAATTTAGGCAAAAGAAAGCGCCTGGACTTTTTTCTACTTTAAATGGATAAAACTATTAGCATTAGATAAGGCGATTACCGAAAGGTGAGTAAATAGGAAATGAATGCTAGCAATGACAACTGGCATCATAAAAATGAGAAGCTTGGCAGTTGGTGCATTTTATTCCTCCTCATAAACTATAAACAAGCATGTAAATCAGCAATACCCCAGCAAGACTGCATGAAGGGGCAGGCAGAGGACTGTTCAGGAAACATCTTACAGGAAGAGATGATCATAACGGAAAAGGACATGGGGCTGGGGGAGTCCTCCATGGGAACCTGTGTCCTCAGCCGCAGGGAGAAGGACCGCCCCATCTGTGCCCTAGAAGGGTGGCCATGGAGGGCCAGGGAGACGCGAACGTATGGAGAGAGGGAAGAGCAGGGGGAAATGGCCATCATTTTATTTCAATAATCAAAGGGAGGAGAGCAGCCAATATCAAAAAAAAAAAAAAAAAGAAGGAGAAGAAGAAGAAAGAAAAGAAAAGAAAAAAAGAAAAGAGAAGAGAAAAGAAAAGAAACATCAAGCATCAAGATGTCAGGTGTTTCCATGGCAGTGATCATTTAGGGATCACTCCTGTTTCATCACCGAGGTGCTAGAGAGTTAGGATGTTAGAGGAAATAAGCACTGGGATTGGCAGATGACTCAAAAACAACCAGGGGAAATGAAAGATGAAGAGGCCCAAAAGAGAAACCTGCAGAACTCTGTTGAAATTTGGTTTCATTTGCCATTTCCAAGACAAAGCCATAGTCAAGATGGATGGATGGAAGGAAGGAAGGAAGGAAAAAAGGGAGGGAGGGAGGGAAGGAAGGAGGGGGAGAGAGAGTACACACACACTCTATTTCATAATTAATATTGCTTTTAGCCTGAGCAGAACTGGATTACTTTTGAACTTTGCTTTGGCAAGTCCACAGATTATTAGACTTTTTTATCAGTCAAAATCAATTAACAGAAATTTGATTTCAATCGACAGGATAAAAAGAAGGTAATCTTCAGGTTCATTTTTGATTGTGATGATACATCTCACATATGGCCTTAAGTACAGAAAACAGTCCTCGGAGGGACTCCAGCAGAAAGAGACTTGCCAGAGGCAAACTAACCACCCGCGTCTCTCTGATTGGTTCCCAGCGTCATTAGTGCCACCGCTGTTTAGGAACTACACACAGACAGGACATGGTGACAGCTAAGACTTTAAAGCCTATGTATTTTTCAAACAGCTTTTCAAACTGTTTTTCATGACAGAATTTTTTCAGCTCTATCATTAACTGCTGACAAGCTGACAGAATAAATACTCCAGCCTTTAAGAAGCCACCTAACGATCGGTCCCCTCCCCCGCCTCGTGCGTGCCTTGCCGGGGGAGGGGAGGCGCCCGGCCTGGGCCAGGCGGGGAGGGGGCCCCGAGGGGAGGAGAGGAGATGGAGGGGCGCCCCACATGGGCCCTCGTGGCCCCTCTTCTTACCTCATCAGCTTGGGTGAGGAGCTCGGGGAGTTCCGCATGCCTCCATTCCGCTGCTTTTTTTTTGGGGACAGTGTTGATGGCTGCTCATCTTCAACTGGAAAGACAGGCAGCTCATGAGATTATGAACAGTTTGAGGGCAGACTGAGAGATACAGGCAAGATATCAAAGGACACACACTCACGGCTCAGTCACTCACTAGGAACTCATGGCTGTCTTTTAGGACCCAGTGACAAAGACCAAATGTGTTAGTCAAAGAGGCCGGCTTAGAAAAGGTGAACTCATCACCTCTTAGCACTCCAGCTTTTGAACATGCACTTGAAACAGACTACACCAGTTTGTAAGTGCCCTGCCATAAGAGAGAAAAGAAATCATGATTTATCTGTATATAAAAAATATACACATATATATATAACATATATATATATGTGGGAACACTCAATCATTATTCTTAGAGTTAATTTCAGTTACTTCGCTGAGTAATCGAATGGGTTTTTCCAAAACCACAATCAGAAATAAAGTTGTATGGGCAACAGCAGCGGAAGAGCTGCCAGCCAGTTGATCCTACAAACGAACCAACTTAGCTGGTGCCTAATCCCTGCACGCCAGAGCGAGAGCCTTGGAGAGAGGCAAGGATCTGAGGCCTTGACAGCCAATGTTTCAATCGGTCAGGACTGGGAACATTGGTGCCTGCTGGCTCAAGAATCCCCAGCCCATCTCAGCTCTGTCCCTGCTGCTCCCTAGAGGGAGAGCATGTTGGGGCGTGCACATGGGATCCTTTCTCCACGCATTAAGACTGGGCTGTGAGGTTGGAGAACCAGGCCGGAGAAGAGCACCCGACTGAAGGAGGAGGTTGCCACTGAGTGATATCTCTGATGATGTGGTGGGGGGCAGGGAGGGAAGGCAGCAGAGGGCATTGGAAACCAAAGGCTGTTTTCCAAATGTCTAAACCACACAGATCGCTAAGCAGTGTGAAGGTTCGCTCACAAACAACACAGCACACTCTACTGCTTTTGCCCAAAGACACCCACTAATAAGCTTTATAGATGTATTAGCTTGCATCATGCTTCTTTTTAAGAGAGCTGCTTGATAATTAGCAGATGCGCACCCAGCCTGTCACCCAAGGGCATCAGCAGCAAAATTCTAGCCCTCCTCTACCCACCCCCACAATTCAGGCTAAAGCTGTAATGTCAAGAAGGAAAAATATAGGATCCTTGGATTCTTAGAGTAGACTGCAACACAGACTGGGAGGAAGCACCCTTGAAACCCGGAATGCACGGCAGTTACCTTAAAGCTAAGAAGAGAAATATTAGCAGTGATGACATCAAAAGAAGCTTGACATATGTTAATGGTGTAAGTCTTATTCGGGGGTGGGGGAGTGGGGAGGAATGTCATCTCAGCTACTTGACATTGCCCAGGAAGACCCATATCCATATCGGGACATGCATTATATGATACTTCCCTGAAAACCCTAAATAAATTTAGTATGTTACGATACATGGTTCGCAGGGATTCTAATAATCCAACTATCTTCCAAGCCTGCTTCAAAGTACCCCACTTGGTACATTTCCCTATTCCACTGTTAGTCTGGGCTTGTCTATATTCTGGCTGACACATGGAAAAGGAACAAGAATGCAGTCTGAGGTGAGAGTGATTCCAGAAGCAGTGAAGGCAAGAAGCACCTACAAATGCCCACAGCCCACTCACTCTACCAGCTACTCCCCCGCCCCGTCCCCCCTGAGGCCCAGGCTCAGGCTGCAACCCTATCAGTCACTTAGGGCTCCAGGCAGGAACTATGTGGCTGGGAGGATATCACATCTTATCAGAAATGAGTATCCACAGCAAATCACACAGAAACTAAACAGCACTTAAAAGATTAAAGGAAATAAATACAAGCCACATAAATGGTATTGAAAAAAATCACTTAGAGTTGATATGCATCTCTCAGCAAGCAAACAGGCACTCTGAGCTTGACCTGAATTCATCTTCCTTTCACAGGATAGGGGGCCAGGCATCCCAGGTTAATAATGGGGTAGAAAGGCAATAAGTGAAAGAGAAAGGGGGAGAGAGAGAAAGAGAGAGAGAGAGGGAGAGAGACAGAGAGGTATGTGTATAAGTATACTTTTGCATTTTCCCCATCTAAGGATGGGGTAGAACGTTTTGCACTGATTCCACCCATAATACAAGTTCACCTTTTAATATGGACCACTTGCAATTGCTGTATTGTGTTCAGGGTGACCTAGATTAGTTGAGTCACATGACAGACTGGATAACGTGTATGCATGTGAGTGGGTCTAGTTGGGGTGAAAAGTTCTCTCCTCTGTCACACAGGCCTTCTTATGGTTAGAGTGACATACCCAGAAAGGTCTTATACCCAACCCAGGCTACTATGACTAGCTTTATGCAAGGCCACCAGATGTTGCCATGGTTTTGTCCAATTTATTCAGTGAGTCCATTTCAGTAAGGTCCTGAACAGAAGTCCCACTCACTGGCAGTTCTGTTGGAGTCCTTTGCTTAACTATTGTCTCCCCATTTGCACTGGACCTATAATAAATAACTCTCTTTGGCTAAGTGCCCATTATCCTTGCACCTTGTCACTGTTTACATGCAGCGATCTTCACATGGAAGATGTGTAAGTTAATACCTGTTACCCAGCTCCAGGGAGACACTTTGTTCTAGTGCTAAAGTTACCCCTCCTTCTACGCAAGGAAACTATTTATTTTCATTGCAACTCAGAAAGATCATCCATCATAATCATACTGCATTTAAACCGGGATTTGTTCTCTTAAATGAAACTCATGTTCACAGGTTTCCTCCTGCACTCACAGGCCTGGAAATGCAGATCTGTTCCCTGAAGAAATGGGTGGAAAAAATGTCTTCAGCTTAAATATATGAACGTTGTGTAATGGAGACCATTACATATGGCTTAGATCCCACGAGAGAAGCAGTGATAACTTCTTTCTCATAAGTAGGTTATAAACCATATTTAATTATTATCCTTTATAGGGATTCTATCAATTTCTGCATATTTAAAGAAAGCAGACCTAGAAAAATTTTTAGTTAAGCTATAAAATATAATTTTCATTTCATGGCTTCTGTGACTATATGTAAGGAATAAAAATAGAATTAAAAGGGAGACTGAAATTTACGTACTTTCATGAAAGACAAATGTACTGAGGTAATTGGCCACTACCTCATGCCAACGCACATTTATGGGCTCCTACTTAGCCTGCTTTTTGGCTAATTACCATACACCCCTGTCTCCGGCATTTTCACTCGCATCGTGCTGTGGAAGCGCGTGACGATACGATCTTTGAAAGGAACCTGACTTACCAGCTTCTTTAAAACACAAACAAGTTCAGGAATCCAATGTGGAATTTTTATAGGAGCTGAACTCCATCCAGTCTCCAAGTGCTCATAAAATTCAAGGGCTTGTTTTTGCACATCCCTAAGTATAACACTTAATGTGCTGTTGTAACTTCCCAGCGCTCACTTGTCTAATAGGCTCTGAATCTAACAGTTTTACAGTTGGGGAAGACTCAGTGCTAGAAAAATGTCAGGCAAGTCTAATGAGGCTTCAGATCCCTTGGTTTGCGCTAGAGTTTAATTTAAAGTTACAATGATGTTTTAACATGTTTGCTTATACTTGACTAAAGAGGATTCATTATTTCAATGACATAACCTCCAGACAATGTTCTGGGAATTGATTTAAGATGTGGTGGTAATTCCAACAGCCTTAATGCAGAGTCGAACATCTGTAACAACATTTTACTCGACTTTTCATCGGCATTCTGTTTTCAAGCAAAAGCAAGGCAACATCTTCCAGAAACACTGGCCAGAGCTCTGGGCTTATTTCAAGATGATCATATATTTCACTGGATTTTTTTTAAAAAAAGAAATCCCTTTCTTTATTGGCCTCGCCAGCTTGCAAACACCGTGTGAGGGTTACCAATGCCTCTTTGGGGGCCTTTTGAGTAAAATGGGGCAAGGATTCCAACTTTCAGCTTTTCCAAATAGCCTAATGCTGACATGTGATGGATCCGGCGCTCGGGTCCAGCCTGGGACACATTCCCTCTTCCCCTTCCCCGTTTCTGCCCCAGGGTTTGGGGGGATGATGCCCTTTGACACTTAAAGGTGAATTTGTTGGCCGGAGTTAAAAAACAGTTCAAAGCAAATAACCTCGGAAATGCAATAAAAGGCAAACAAACCATAAACATGAGTCAACCGGCTATCTCCATTACGTTATGAATCACCACATCTGGAGAAACCCACATCTGCACACACTTAGCAGGTCATTAGTAATGTCATATTCACACTGGAATCACTCAGAGTGAGCAGCATGCAAAGTGGCTTGAACGCAAAGGCATCTAGCTAACAGGGCTTCCGACGAAGGTCTTGAGCAAGCTGCTAGACTGGAGGCAGGGCCGTTTTAATTGTTACTTCTTGTCTGCTATGGCTTTTCTCTTTGGTATTTTGCTGCCCAACAAGCTGAATGCATGCTGAAATCGACAACAGTACATCTGTCCTCTTCAACCGAGCTCAGCATGTTAAGATAGAACGCTGAAGCGTGTGGTTATTAAAAGAGGGGCGGGCTCCCCAACTCCTTCACCTGGCTCGGCCACAAGCCGAGGATTGTGAGTTGTGTCCTTGGACTCAAATGGGTCTTTGGGATAGCGCGATCTAGCTGCAACCTTGACTGCCAAACATCAACGAGAAAAGAAAATGGAAATGAATCCTTTGCGAAATTTTTCATTAGGGAAGTTCCAAACAAGTTTTATCATCGAATAGAATTATAGCTTTACATGAAAAGGGGAGTTTCTTCCTCACAGCTCAACTGCGGTTTTCTTCTACCCTGATGGCTTCTTGAAATTCTTTTTGCTGTGTTTTTGTCATCAATGTCAGAAGCGATAGTATGTCAGAAAACAATCCTGTTTGTGCAATAATTTCCAAAAACCTACAGAGTACCCTTCTCCCTATGACATACATAAACCGAAAACTCAGTTTAGCAGCAAGACCAGACCCTTATTTCCTGAAGTCTGCTAGAATGCATCCTACTGAATAATTATTATATTCCAAGTCATCAATCCTCAATGTTAAAGTATCGTTTTCATCTCAAATAGTAGGCTTGGTCAGCTTGGTCGTGATTGCTGCTTGACTTGTGTTAAAAGCCATGGGTTTGCCACTCCTAAGAAAGAAGGAGGTATAGCATCTCCTTGTATCATGAGTGATAAAAAAGAAGTGGGTGCATGTTTTCCATCTTTCAGGATGAGAATCTTGTTTTACCCAAACTGAGGGTAAGGAGAGAGGGTCAAGTTGCCAGGCTAGGGATGTAATAGTGTGCTTCCTATTTTCTGTGGGTTTACCAGACTTTCTCCCCAAGAAAAATCATGTAAGTCGTAGTAATACAGTCTTTTCCCAATATGCAATTCACAATGGACAAAACTCCCAAGCTGACCCAACCTCTCTCTAATATGATGGAAAGCCTAAGACTTTCACCAGAAAATCTGAGCTACTTAATTCTCAAGGTCTTAAAATGTAGCCACGAAAGAGCACTCCCTGGATGGGAGCGCAGAATGGTGCCCGCTTTCTGGAGGGATGTCTCCTGTCTTATAATCATAGACTACCAGAACCGTAGCTGCCTGTCACACAAACCAGATGGGTGAGGAGGTGCAGATGCTTCCAGAAGCAGTGAAGGAAAACAACAACAAGAACAACAAATGCTAGATAAATAATCCATACTGTGAGTTTGGTTTTCTAATTGCTATACAGGAGCACTTGACTGTTGGTTCAGGAGGAATTCCAGAAGTGGGATAGGACGTGTGCCCATCAGTGAGGTTGAGCAGCTAAGGAGGCTAGGACACAGTGAGGCAGGCATTGGAGCCAAGCTCTATGCCTAGAGGGTCATGAGCAGCTCAATATCAGAACACGGGGGAGCTGAAGTGGGTGATATCCTTGAAATGAGAGCTTCTGGTCTGAAAACCTTGGGATAACATATATCCCCCAGCCGATGGGTGAACACTTAGCAGTATTATTGATAAGACCAATCAATAAACCTATTTTTGAAAGATCATGGAGAATATTAATACACAGATAATGAAAAGATGAAGGATGCTGCCTCTCAAAAGCAATGCCAACAATAATATCTCCAACATATAACATACATAATTGTCTACAGCTGAACAATCACTTTATTATTTACATTATCAGGCAGGACAATTTCACAACTTCTAGCTGAGAAATAGGAAATACATTTATTTGGAAAATCTAGAGGATGTGGGTTGAAAATAACACTAACCTGCCATTATGTAACATGAGTTTGGAAGTGGCCCTGTGGACCCGAGCCCCCGCACAGGGGCAACTGCCCCCAAGTAGGCTGATGGGGCAGGGAGGGGAGGTTTGTTGCAGCTTTTTCATTTCTGGCTTTTGTAGAGCTAATAGGAGAATGGGGAGGGAGACTTTAAGGAGCAATAGTTTACATAGAAGTTAATCACAGGGTGTATTTCTGGCTCTATTCACTGCCTGGGAAACCTGAATTGTGTAAGTTTGAGTCCATTAACACAGAGTAATGAAAGAATTCAGCTCCTACATGGGAGAGAGAGAAAAAAATACTATATAAATATACTAACAGAACCCACATGACCTGGATTGCAATGTTCTCTGTGGAAACGCTGCAGGCCTAATGGATCCTATGAAATCAAACAGGGTGGATTAGATGTTACCTACGAACCCATGCCCCCCACCCATCTCAAACCATAAGCCTCATGTTCTGTATGCATCCTGGTAGGAGTCTAACATTTATCAAGTTCCCCTGTATCTAGAATCTCAGCTCATATATCTTTGCAAAAAACTTGACCTGCTGTAATAACTTGCCCAATGCTCTGCTTGGTATTGGGTAGAAAATTCCTTTTGGAGATCTGGTTGCCTTTGGCTCTTTTTTTCTTGGAACAGATTGTTTCTATCATCTCAAGGGCAAAGAAAAGTCTCAAGCAAAGACTAGATATTAGCTTCTCAGAGATGAGACGCAAAGATAAACAATGGAATTCTAAGAGCAAATACACGACTAACATGAGAAATGCAAGAATTTCCTTGAATTATTGCTATGGAGTTTGGAGATTGGGAAGGCAGTAGAAGATGGAAGATAACTTTTACTTTGAATCAGACTGAGGAAAAAAATACAGAAGTCCAACAAAACAGCCCCTTCTCAACTCTCCTTCTCTCCCTGTTCTTTACTCTGACACCAATGAGGTGCTAATGACTTTGAAGCCAAAAAGTATATGTATCTGACTCCTTTTTGTAGCTCCGGCATGTGCAGTACCTGTTTGCGGGGGACAAGTTTCCGAGTAGGGATGAGCCTGCCAAGTCCCTGGCACCAAAAGCTGCTTTCTTTCTTCTTCTTCTGTTTCTCAAGTTTCAGGGTCAGCAAACCATAGTCTAGAACATGTTTTTGTATACTCCATAAGCTAAAACTGTTTTTATATTTTTAAGTGGTTGGGTGAAAAAAATCTAAGAAGAATAATATTTCATAACACATTAAAGTGATAGGAAACTCAAATTGCAATGGCTATAAATAAAGTTTTATTGAAACATGGCCACAGTTGTTCATTTACCTATTGTCTATGGCCGTTCTCACTGTACAACAGAGTTGAGTCATTGCAATAGAGACCCAGTGGCCCGCAAAGCCTGAGATATTTACTCCCTGCCCCCTGATAGAAATTTTTTGCTGATCTATGCTCTCTTTATCTTTTCACATTTTCCTAACCGTCCAGTTTTTGAAAAGCACTATGTTCTTCCCGATCTGCCAAGACAGCCAAACAACAAAAGGAACCCACGTGGAGCCCACGTCAAGTACACAGATCTGGGGAAGTTGGGAGGGACAGAGGTAGCTTAGCGATCCGATTATCCCTACTATCCAACCTGCTAGGGGTCCAGCAGGTCCCCCGGCATTTGAGGAAACCAATCAGGTGAGTTTCCCATCTTCCAACTCAAGTGAAGTCAGATTCATCTACCCCGCACTTTGAGAATCAAGGCAAACCACATCTACCACGAGCAATTCCTTGAAGCTGTCAGTGTGTGCCGCAAGTCCACCCTGAGAGAGCCCGCACAAGACAACAGATTAACCATTAGACTAGATATGTTGAAAATATACAGCTTCAACCTTTCCCCAGCTAGCTCAGAGCGATATATAGATGATTATTTCAACCGTCAGCTGCCGCATAGATTTAAACCCCTGCGCAATAACTCCTGGATTCATCTGCCCCTTGTCAAACTTGCACGGCTTTAGTTGGAGGATACATGGTGTGGCAGTTTCACTGTGAATCCAGAATGATCCAGACGGCTGCTGTCTCTTTGTTAACAGGAAGCCAAACTGATGAGTTTGTAATGCATTTCTTATCAAAGGTAGTCTCGGAAAAGAAAATGCGCCCCATCAGTTTGGTTAGAATTTCACATATAGTAGATTAGGGGCTTAATCAGAACATCTCTGTTATTTTCATGAGGAAAATAGATAATTCTGCATCCATCCCATTAAAATCACTTTATGCTGATGAATTACGTATTTATAAATTTATAATTATCTTTGATTTTTCCCCTCCTTCAGTATGCTTAATAAAATCATCAGCTAGAGCCCAGAAAACAATGGTGCTTTGTAGACACGAGCACGCTAATATATTTTTTTAAGTTAATGCCGATCTTTTTGAGCTGTGTGTCTAAAATGATCATAGCGAATAAAGGGATTGTAATTTTCAACTCATATGTTTAACAAAGACAAAATGGACTATAATGGAGTTTATGGAGCCTGTAAAGGAACTCTTCCTCTAATATGGTTTGTTATCAAATAGATTTGGATTTACCATCGGATAAATCAGGTCCTTCTGAAATGTACCAAGAGTAAATGACTGTATACTACTGAACACAGCTCCTGGCACATGGAGAGTGCTGCCAATTTTTTGTGGTGTTTATTCAGTATGTAAATGCCAGCATTAAAATAGCTATTTGTCCTGTCTTCATTCAAAATTCTGACATTTTATGCATTGGGGGTTTTGTTTTGTTTTTGTTTTTTGCATTTTGATTTTTAAAAATTTTGCATGAAACTCTCTCTTATCTTGACTCCTGAGGGTTTTGGTGGCCCCTTAAATGTGGAGCCCAAGGCAAGTGCCTCGCTCTCCTTACTCAAGTCCTGGCCGTGCCCTGCCCATTTCTCCAGAGTGTTCTCAAGAACCTGCTGGTTCTGCCACCCTGCCTGTCATTACAAAGAAGTTAGCTTAGTTTGTATCCGCCTGTGTGTCTATACACTCCCTTGTTCAGAAGTGGGCAAGGCGAATATAAAACAAGAGTTATTCTTTTGATCACTTCATGCTGTTTGCATGAGATTGTTAAGGAAGACCCTTGCAAGAAAGGTTTCCTTGTGGATTTACAAATTGTCAGACATCCAAAGGAGTGGAGAAAAGATTGTGCTGCCTCAGGAATCTGAGATTTGCCACCTGCCTGGGGTGAGAAACAGAACAGAGAGAAGGGGTCAGGTCTCTCATGGACTTAATTTCACACTTCACATCAAATTCTCCTGGCTAACACAACGTTGATTTACATTTTCACTTTGGGGTAAAAGTTTTTATTTGCTTATATGTTTTGATTCAGATGTTACCTTCCTTCTCTTTTTGTTTTTCCTCCCCCAAAACAGCTTCAAGCAAACATGACTGGCAGCAAATGTCCACATTTCATTTCCATTTTCACTTTACTGTTTACATCTTAAAAATTAATGTTTGCTCCAATAATTCTATTTGAAGACCAGCCTAGTGTCTAATTGTGGGTATGTGAAATTGTTTCCTAAACCATAAGATGTTATGCAGGTAAGGACCATCATTATTATTAATATCATTAATATTACTGGTTCATCCATAAACACCATATCTTCCATTGAGCCAGCTGTGTCAAGAGCCACCTAGAATTCTAATATGTATTCCAGATGGTTGCACTGATACTTTCTTTGAAACTCAGATAAAGGTAAAATGCATGGGTTTTTAGCGCAAGCTAGGTACACTCCATGGCCCGATGAAGAATGTTCTGCCAGAACACTTTAGAAGCACTGTATGTTTTTAACCTTGGGAGGTAAGGACCAGTCTGGATTGTGATTTTACACTAAACACAGCATTTAGTATATTTCTTAAGGGCATAGTCACCTTCTAAAGATGCTCTTGAACTATAAAATCATTATCTGCATTCTACTATAATTTATCCTCAGACAGATCCTGTGCAACATTTTAAAATGCTAGCGCATGGTGGGTCCCTTTCTGGTCAACACAGAGAACAAGGTATAGAATGCAGGGGGAGGGCTGGAAGGGGTTTAGAGATATTCTGGCCTCATTCTCTTTGGGCTCAAGGCTACAGTAATATGCAGACCCAGAGCCAGGGCCCAGGTCTGCTGAATTCTAATCCAAACCAATTTCTGTCAGACTTCTGCTCATGAGAGTAGCATAAGAATACAAGTTTCTAGTCAGGCCTAAGTTCCACCTCTGATCCTTATTAGAGCTCTGATCTCAGACGAGTTACTCAACACCTCAATGTCACAAGATCTGCTGTTATCCCTGCTGGACACATGTAGACACTGGGATTTGGGGATGCTGGGGGGGTTAAAAGAGATAATCAGGGGCCACATGCTGACAGCCTGAGGACCAAATACTTTCCCGACATGCTCTGCTTGGCACGAATTCTGCTCCTCCACGGGATTTTTGTGTGTAGGGCAATCTTTGAGTCTGAAGCTTATCCCTAAAAATACGCTTTACTAACTTCTGTTTGAAAATCTTGCAGAAGACTGGGCTTCCATTCCAGGAGGGTAAAGGGTCTCAAAAGGCGTGAGCTCACCAGTTGGTCAAACACTCCAGTGCTGGTACTCCAGCCACAGGGCAGGCGTCCCTATTTTACATCTCTGGCCCTGGCTCCAATGATACTCAAGTGTGCCAGAAGGATTGTAAGGTGTGGCAGATCCTTCTACATATGTCAACTCATACTGAGCTGCAAGAAAGAGTAACAGCTAACACAGGCCTTGTGGCCACACCACTGGGTCCAAACCCAGGTATTGGCAACTTATCTAACCTCAGTTTTCTCACCTATAAAATGGGAATACTCAGAGTACCTTCCCCATAGGGTTGTTGTGAGAAAGGACTGAAAACCTAAGAAGTGCTTAGAAGAATTCCTGGCAAGCTCAGGATAAATCTTACCCATCACTATTACCTTGGCTTTGAGTAATCCAAGTAATTAGAGCTCTCGGCCATTTGGTCCTTCTCCACAAAGCCACTCAGCTCTTTTGACTTGGTTTTGCTCAGATGGGTTCATGTGCTCTCCTGTGCCTGGAGCAACTGATCCCATATCTGTGCACTAGGATGGGGTGAGATTCAATTCCCACCCCGCATCCTCTGCTTTGGTTTGGCTGAGGCCCAAAGATTTCAGATGGCCCCAGTGAACTGCTCAGGTCAAAATAATTAGGCTATGCCAAGTGTCATAAGAAAAAAAAAAGCCAGAAAATGTTTAAATGGGCCTCAATTGGAGAAGGCTGGGACCATTCAGAGCAATAACAAATGAAAGTCAGATGCAAACATGGAGAAAGCCCACTGTTCCCTCTAAATTACAGGAAATTGGTAATGTCTGATTGCGAGGGGCTCTTTCCCTTGAATTTCTGGTGGGAGGTCACGAGATGGGGGCATGCATGTGGGCAACGGTGGGGGTCAGGAGAGCGATGGGGCAGAGGGACAGTGACTCTTCCACTATTCCTTCCCATAGGTCGTCTTTTCACCTACCTACTCTGTCCATCCTTCAAGAAATAGGTTAACCTGCCTCCTCCAGGAAGACTTCCCTGGCAACTGTCATAAGATAGAATCCCTCCTTTCTTTACAAATCCCTTGGCATTTCTCATCTCACACCCCTGTGACATCTCCTTATATTTTGGCATTATAGTTTGTTTTCCATTTCAATATGTCCTATTCCCCAATTAGACTTAGAAGCTCCTTTACTGTAGTTTATATATCTATGAATCTCTCACAGTGCTGAGCCCCTGGTAATGTTCCTAAGAAACAGATCCTAGTTGCCAGAGAGGTGGGGTTGCAAAGGGAAGAAGCTCAAAGGGAGCCCAAGTTTGTCCCAGCTTGGATCAAAGGCGTGGCCTTGGAAAGACACCTCCCTCCTAGGGGATTGGCATTCATTAAGTAGATGGGCATTTTCAGCTCTGATTTGCAATGGTTCTGGGCTTAATGCTCTCTCCTGTTACTTGACAGATATCACAGGAACCAGCCATGGATGGAAGGCCTCCTAACTCTCCAGCCAAAAATTATGACCCAAAACTTCCTACCTGACTCAATCCCAAAGTGCTACAGACTAAGAAAGCAGAATCCCTGATCCAAGAAAAGTGTGGCCTAGCTCAGTAGTTCTCAACCCTGCCTTTCAACAAAATAGGCTGGAAAACTTTGCAGAACACCAATGCTTGAGTCCCACCTCAGACCCTATTCAACAAAACTCATGAGAGTGGGGGCTGGGACTGGGCATTGCTTTTTCTTTTTCTTGTTTTAAAGATGCACAACAGGAGAGAACCTCAAGTCTAGCTGGAGAGACAACTGCATTATATATAGATCTTTTACATGAAATAACAGTACAAAGGTGCTGCATGATAAAGTCAGGTGAGGGCTAAAAGAAATGCCCCGTATGATGAGTGCTAGAAGATATAGTGTGGTCAAGAAAAAAAGTCAGACTTGAAACAAGGGTGGGGTGGACAGAGCTGTTAGCCTTGTTCAGCTACATACCCTCCGAACGAAACACGGGGCCTGAACACTCAGGACATAGAAGCCACAGCGCGGAAGCCGCTCAATAGTGGTGTGCTAGGTGGAGGGGATAGCTTGGACAAAGGTGGGGAAATGGGAAGGTACTAAGCTAGGGAACTATAAGAAAATAAGTTTGGCTAAAGCAGGCAGATTTATCTGAAGGCACAGTTGGGGGTATAAGGGAAAGCCAGCCTAAGGCTTTAAATTCCAAATGACAGAATTGTGAATATTAGATGTTAATCTGAATCCTCTGGCAGTTACTTTTTCTTCAGTTTAAATACTCGGATTCTGAGACGGCAGCAGGTGGTTTGCATCTAGGCAGGGTCTATCAAAAGCCCCTCACTCAGCCTCCTTTCTTGCTGCCCACTTAAAAATTATAAGGATCCAAGATAAGATACACACGTTGTGTGCATGAAACTAAACACGAGAAGGAGGCCCCTGGCAAGAGTCCAGTTCCCTTGGAGGTCTCGTTTTTACTCTGGAGAGTGTATCTGACAGGAAAATAAAGTTATTTAATGCTTTGGAAAGGGGTTCTGTGAAACTCACAAGGCTGCTTCCTCAGAGCTTGGCCAGGTCGATCCGACCTTTACTCTGGGACACTATCTCCCATCTTCAGCTATTCGAGAGGATCCTGTCCCATCTAAAAGGAACTCGGAGGAAAATCAGCAGGGCTTTGACTTGAACAAGAATATTGATTGCAGTCAACAGTTTGGAAAACATTTTCAACAAAACTAGAGCTTTCAGGTGGATTCATTGAGAAGGAAATGTTTCCCTCAATTCTCTACTCCTTGGTTTTTCTTAACCAATAACACTTCAGCATTTTGTCTGTCAAAAGCATAGAAGTGAATAAAAGAAGAATGTACATAATGTTGTCTGGACCCTTGACCTGCACTCCTGAGACCAGTATGCCAAAAAAATTTATAAACTCAAGAGAGAAAATTCTTGGGGCAACTGGCTGGCTCCATCATGGAGCATGCACTCTTGATCTCGGGGTCGTGAATTCGAGCCCCAGGTTGAGGGTAGAGATTACTTAAAAAAAGAGAGAGAGAAAATACTAATTGGCTTTCCCAAATTAATGGTTTCAAATTTTAAAAAAGAAAACAAGAAAAATATTTGCATTCAAAGTTCTTTATAGTCTGATAGGTAACACTTAATAATGAACACAATGAACAAATAAATGAGTCGTCCTGGGACGTATCTTAATTCTTCCCTTGCATAACCCCAATAAATCCATTGTCTCCTATCCTCTCCTGGCCAGGAGGGACACCCCAACACCCTGTATAAAAGGAATAGTGTAGGTTTAAAAAAAAAGAAAAAAAAGCATAGTTTTGTCTTTCAAAAAAATGGAAACAGACTGTGTGTGGATGAAAGAACCAAAAAAAAAAAAAAAAAAGTTTTCCTTGTACATTTGTTGTTTTGCTTCACTGATGCCCAAACTGATGAGCTGATTGGTCTTTGTGTGGACAACTTTGTTCTAAAAAAACAACCTAAAACCTCTGATCCTGATTGTCAGAAATTTAGCTTTGGCTCAGTAAGAAAGCAACATTCTTTGGTTAACTTGGATTCTAAAGTAATTCTTGATGAAAGGGAATCACGTTAAAATTATTCTTATATAGCACACCAATCCACTACCTAAGTCACCTTTATAAAAATATCCCTCATTATCCTGGTGCGGAACGAAGCCTAGGGAATTAATTTGTACAAATAAGTATTAAATAAAAATGGGGACTTGCCACATAATAATCAGATGGTGGAGGTAATCCAGTCTTAGGGGTAAGAATCTGACATTGAGTGGTTACCTTTTAAAAACATAATAACATTCATTGAACTAGGATTTGTTCCAAATGAGCGTTAAATCATGCTAGTTGGATTTAAAGAAATCTTAGCAATGGAGAGCTGTTGTCTTAGTGGAGGTATATCTCCTCAATAAACAAACACGCAAACTCAGTTTTAGAAATTCATTCTGGAAAAATAGAGGAATATCTGGAAAAGAAAAAGCAGAAAGTGTGTATGGGGGGTGGCTACCTAGAGTACATCCAGGTAAAGGGTTTCATTTCTAGAAAAGCAGCGCCACCTGCTGGTCAACTGGCCCTTCAAGCCCCTCTGTGGTTTGCCGGCCATCATCTGTCTTGTAATCTATGCATAAATATACAGCAGTATTTCTCAGCTGCTGTTATACATAAGAATTTTATTACCAGTCGGCAGATTTCTAACACACTGGTTGCAGTTTAATAATCCCCTATTACCTGAAGTATGGGTTATATAAAAACCTAGAATGTTAATTGTTGACAAACCAATTCTAATATGTAAAGCACTGTAAGTCACCCAGTAAATATCCAAATAAATCGAAAGGGATAGCTCTTTTTCCTCTAACAACATGTTATTAAACAACACAACTTGATCACTTACATAAAAATAATGTTCATGCATTTCGATGTACTAAGAAATCGGGAAAAATGCATTATAATCTTACTAACTGAAAGCTTTTCCTTCATTTACAATTTAGAGGAAAATATTTTTGCTGTGAATATTTTTTTCCCTTCCTTTAAAAAATGGACCTAAACTCAGGTGTCATTTAGGAAATTTTCTCATATAACAAAACCTGAGTTATAAATAACTAAGATTACATCTATAAAATGCTATATTTTTAAAATGGCAATAGAGAAGTCATGGAGAATATAAGTCACTGATACAGTGAGCAGAGAAACACTACCTGTCATTTTTCAGAAAAAGATCACACAAACGCGATAGCAAAGGAACACAATAAAAGGAAGAAACAGGAATGTGATAGGTGACTCTGATTATATCTGCAAAGGAAACTGTGATATAAATTAACACCCAAGCACCCACGAAAGGCATATTGTATGTAGCTTCCCCACGAGTGATCGTTATGCAGCAGAGAAGACTGGTGATTTTGAAAGAACAGAAATAAAATGTAGGCTGTGAAATCTGGTGGTGATAACTAATGACCACACAACTTACAACTCTGATTTGATCTCTAACAGAAAAAAATAAAAAAGTACTCTACAGGATAGATGTATGCAATAGGGGCCGTATTTTTCACTTGAAACAAATAAACCCCAAATGGGATCAAAGGGCCCCAGCAAATGAAAAATGACAGTTCCTATGTTGCCCTGATTTGATCTCAAGCAAAACTACCATGCTGATAACATTCCAGAGCTTTGGAGGAAGGCAGGGCCTGGGTAAAGGATTTGGGCCCCATTTGGCCCCAATTCTCACACTGATCTCACTAATGAGAAAATCAACAAGAAGCAGAGCCCGACTATTTATAAAGCGATTTAGGAAAGGTGATGATGTGAAGTCTCAACACCAACCAGACCTCAAAGATGGGTTGAGATCAAGACCATCATCAAGAAAAGAAATTCTGATAGAATTTGAAAGGAAAGAAATGTCATCTCTCCCCACCGTCTGTTCTCCTCTTGTTTGCTCTCCAGCATTCCTTCCATCTTCCAAGAATGCACCGTCCATGTCCATGGTATAGATGGAAAAGTCATAAGGCAGTTTCAATAAGATGAGGAATGATGAGATCAAAGTCACAGGTGCTCTATGAGATAGGTCCCGTTATTACCTCCATTTTACAGATGGGGAAACTAAGGGATAGAAAAGTCCAGAAACTTGCCCAAAGTCCCACAGTAGTAAGGGTTGATGTTCACTTAGATGAAATGAGAATAAAGACTCATACATGTGCAAGCCATTACTCTTATTATAGCAATTGGCACGCACTGAGCATCCATTTGGTGAACATATCAAAACATGACTGCTCCAGGAATAATTTCCAAAGTCCCCAGAAAACATACAAATCCCCCTGCTTCCCTCCCTTTCCCTACTCTGAGGTTCCCTAGAATTTCAGGCTTTAATTGCCAAGGAGAATCACTTAGCTCACTGCACAGTGAGATGAATGGCTTGGGAATCCCCAACTAGATAGCTGAGAAAAGACCGGAGATGTCTGCCTATTGGATATCCATCTTCATCTTCATTGAAGAAATCTGTGAAGGAGTGGCCCTTCCAGCAACTAGTCCCTTGCACATGTCACATCCATCTCCCAAGACCTCCAGGCCACATGACCTGAGCTCCTTCCTCCACCCCATCTGCATGCCTAGCAAGCTCCGTTCAGGCATTTTCACAGGGTCTCTCTTCTCTGCAGGTCATCGTACCTCCTTTTCCAGTAACACCTGTTTAGGGCTTTGGCTTTGAAGCATCCCTGCTATCCCTGTTCGGATGTGTTCTCTCAGTTGGACTTGTTACAGGCCATATGTGGAAATGTACTCATCTGCACTGAAGAAATGGCCAGATCGACCTTGACAAAATGCAGAGAGCAATTCAAAGCCACTCAAAGGTAAGAGAATGAATGCTTGGTGCAGTCTGAGAGCTCTGTGAGCAATCTGGAAAACTCTCTGTCCCCTCCTTGTCTCAAGCAGAATAAACAGAATCATGACACTTAATAGGAAATTGCCATGAGACACACTCAGCCTTTGGACACCTTGAGGTGGGAAGAATTGCCACTTGGGCACTGTTGGGTTCGATCTGCCTACCTTAAGTCAGGGTCAATGATCCTAACAGTCATGAGTGGACTGAAATCTTTCTCCATATTTGGGCGGGCTGATAGCTCTCTGCAAACCCATACCTCTCCTCATATTGGCCCTACCCCATGCATTAGTATTTTTGTGCCACCCTCACTCACAGGAAAACGATCAGGCTTATTAAATGCAAATGTCACAAGTCCTTGATTTTCTAGGACAAATGCCCTACATATACATGTATCCTTCATGTGGTGGTATCCCTCTCTCTCCTCATTTGATACTTCAACAGGGTTTTGCCTACTGTGATTTAATTCTGTCTAGATCTTTTTTAGTCTGGATCCAATTTAATCGCTTCTAGATCTTCTTTCCCAATATTTAAGCTTCACAAAGAATATGGATTGTACCGGGCGCCTGGGTGGCTCAGTTAGTTAAGCGACTGCCTTCGGCTCAGGTCATGATCCTGGAGTCCCGGGATCGAGTCCCGCATCGGGCTCCCTGCTCAGCGGGGAGTCTGCTTCTCCCTCTGACCCTCCTCCCCCTCATGCTCTCTGTCTCTCATTCTCTCTGTCTCAAATAAATAAATAAAATCTTTAAAAAAAAAAAAAAAAAAGAATATGGATTGTACCTGCTAGTTGATAATTTTCAAGAGCCATCAGTTATGTCCTTGATTTTCTTGCTACATTTCCCCCTTTATTCTCCTTGTATCATATATATAAATATATATATATATATATATATATGCATGTGTGTGTGTGTGTGTGTGTGTATACACATTGCTGTAAGTTGTTTAGAGAGTTTTAGGAAACTTCACGGATCTGGGCAGTCCTGCTTCTGGTATACCATCTATTCATTCAACTGATGATTGAGAATCCCTTCATTTATTCATTCTTTCACTCCTCAAATATTTACTGAACTGGAATCCTTCAGGCCATTTCCTACTCAGGTATTCTTGCCAACACATGAAGCCCAGCCAAGGATGCCAGCATGCTGCATTTCTGACCTTGGAGGGAAGGAAGGCAGTCCCTGTGTCCTTTCTTGACTGAGTGCAATTCAACAGGCTCCGGCCCAGAAAGCTGCCATTGGCCAAAGTGGAGATCACTTTAATGCAAGCAGTCAGCTCCACTTCCAGAAGATGGCCCATGCTCTGGTCTACAGATGCCCTTCTATGCACTGTTGGTGCATCTTGTGTAGCTCGAGCTCCAGGAAGCAGTCTTTCTCACTTCACTTAAAAGCCGGCTCAGTGCAACTGACTATCCCTAATGTAGATCTGCTTCAGAAGCTTCCACTTTGAGTTTACATAGAGTTTTCTCTAGGAATATTTGGTAGTATTTGCCCTGCAATATTGAAGGGGATAGAATGGGGGCCTGCGGGTTTACCAGAAGAGGTCAAGGGAGTTTCTCTATTGCTGTTTCCATTGTTGGCGGGAGGAGAGCTCCTTCTGTGGATGACCAAGGGAGATGCTCTTGAGAAGAAATGTCTCTGAGTCTCCAGACCCTTCCCCCAGTTTGTCTGAGCTGGACTTCAGAAGAATGTCTCCCCAGAACAAGAATCTATGGGTGTGTCTAGAATCTCCCTCCAAACTAGGCACCGTCTAGCTATTTACAAAAAAGTCTCTTTAATGCTCTCTGGGATCTTAAATGTGCAGGTATGACAATGACGGACTTGTTTCTGCACAGCTTCCTCTTGGGAAAATGGCTGACTGGGGAAGCAGAACCCTTATAAGTAAATGTGGGGATGGAAGATTCCCTGATTATCTACGAAATTCACCATACTGGTTTGGGAGAAAGCCCTGGAGAGAGAAGAAACAGTACACGGCCAATTGGGTGGGCGCATTCTGCCTCATTCCAGTTCCAGAAGCTGGCATTCTCGGCAAGTCCAGGAGCCCAGGACTCTAGTGCTTTTCCACGCCATTTTAATGACCCTTTGAGGTCATGGTGTGTACAAATCCCACAGCCACGTTTGGCCAACGTACAGTCACAACGAGTACAAAGGTCTTGTGCACAGAGAAATAAAAAGGAAAAGAAAATTGTGCCGTGGTACTTAGATATGCCACGTGACTTCCTCGGACTCTGTGTGGCAGTACTTCACGGGAAATGTGTTTTGTATTTCCACTGGAGTAGGATAAGTGGTTGGAAACTACAGTGGATTTTCAGTGGATGGGATGTGAAGGACTTTATTATTTGTTTCCTCGATAGATGTAAGGAGACATGCTGTCTCCCTGAGAAAGACGGGAGGAGAAAGGTCTCATTGCCAGCCGCGGGGATTTGAAAAATAATTTTCATGAGCTCTAGCTGAAGCTACCACGTGCAGCTTGAGCCAAGACCTTCGGGGCTGGTCACATGTCCCCGCCGTGGCGCCCACTTGTTTCTGCTGTCCAGCCTGGGCCAATAGCATTTGTGGTAACAGTTGGGAGCTGCCTGCCTCTGTCCCTGTCAACACACTCAAGATGTGAGTCTTATTGGAAATGGGGAGGATGATGAGGCAGGAAGAAGAAATGGGGGTTAGAAAAAGAAAATAGATGGAGGAGACCCCAAGACTGGGGATAATGGATGCAGCTTGGTAGGTCTCCAGTCTCAGCTGAGGCTTTAAATTCCCCTCCAATCGAAGAAAACTCTACTGAGCCCAAACAGGAATCACAACGACGGCTGGGTCAGCTGGGGAGAATTAAGCTCAAGAAATTTAACTAATGCAACTCAACTACTTCAGAGCCATTAATTAAACTTTCTTTAAAAAGATTTGAACTTCTCAGATCTGCATATGGATAATGTGCTTCAGTGCAGAGTCCTGGCGGCTGTAGATCACGCCTTCCTTTCCTAGGGCAACTCAGAGCAGCTCCCTCCACCTCCTCCTGCCACAGCCTCTCCTCTTCAGGTCTTCCCCACCCTCAGGGGGGAGTCTCCCAACTGCCTCACCAGCCCAGCCCCTTCTTCCTCAGTGCGCCAGCCAGCGGAAGACTTGCTAAAACAAAGCCTTTGTGGTCCCTTTCCTGATCAAACACCTTGAATGCATTCTATTGTGTTGCAAATGAAGAACAAAACCCCTTCAGGATTCCTCTCCCTGCGAATAGGTCTTAGGCTCCAGCCTAACTGGGTGACCAGCGGTTCAACGGTTCAACCTTGTATCTGAGTAACTCAACTAGCTCCACAGCCCATGGAGCCATCCAGCTTGTTCTGGAATCCCAGCCCCAACTGTGGACTCAGGCAGGACCCCAGGCAAGTTATCGAACCCTCTCTGAGCCTTAGTTTCATCTGTAAATGGCACGGTTTATAGGTGCCTCCGTTTACAGCTGCCTCGACCGTAAAAAACTGTTACTACCTCAAAATGAGGATTAAATTCGTATTTGTAAAAGATACCGCATCTGCAAAGCAGAAAATGCTGTGTTAAATTTAACAACATACACACACACATATAGGCACACACACACACACACACACACACACACCCTTGCTGTGTTCACCTTGCACACGGTAAGATCAGCCACTACACCAAGTCTAGTCTCCATGGGAATCTAAGTTAAGCGCTAGCCACCTAATACCACCACATTAAGAAGCCTCGGGTTCTGCGTGATGGAGGGCCAATAAGATAATAGATCTGCCTGGAGAATGGGCCTTTACTCAGATAAGACAAAAACATCAACCACTCCCCAAAAAGGGAAACGGATTTTTCGGCAAATCTTAGCGAGTTTCACCCGTCCCTCCTCACCGATACGTCTGATCTGTTTATAATCTCCAATTCACTCCATTCTGAAAAGGGCTCCCATTAGGCTCATTGCTTCTAGGCTTAAATGCGAGTCAAAGATCCCAAACTCTAAGATCTTTCCTATGAGCGTGCTGGCAAACATCTTGAATTTGTTGGGCCAGATGACAGACGTCCATCTCAGATGAAGGAAGCATCGGAGTGAAGCGATGGGCACCATCCGAGGAGGAGGGAGAATCCCCGGGCATGACTGAGACCAGGCGGGTTGCAAATCAAGTGCTCATTTCCATCTGGATGAGACTTGAAGGCAGGACGCGGTGGAGCCCATGCGGCCGCCCCCCCAAGACTCTTGCCAGTGACTTTACACCATTACTGGTCTGATACTAATTTGAGACGAAGCCCACTCGCATCACAACAAATTAACCACAGACACGCGATGGCAATCAACTCAGGGGGCTATCCTGAACGCCGGCTGGGGGATTCCCTGTCTCCACGAGCCGCACGCTCCCACAGATGTTTCTAAAAGCCTCTTCCCAGAGGCCCATTTAGAGAGAAATTAAATGCAACTTTGACTTAATTAACGCTTTAAATGATAATGAATACAATGTAGATTCATAGGAGGCATTTACATTGTGTTGTAAAATTGATAAAAATTTAATAACTCTTTGTTAATAAGTTATGTCTCCCCAGACCCATAAAGCCTAAGGCACTGCAAACTCCAGACTGGGTCTAATCCAGGCTCCTGGTGCAGGTGGAGGAGGGAGGCAGAGATGGACTTGACATTTGCTCCAAGCCTGCTCTAATTCAAACCTCTGCTTGTTCATCAGTACTTTATTTCATACAGTAAAGGTCAGGATTTGGGCTCAAGGCAGAGCCTTGACAAGAGAGCTCAAGTGAAAGGCGGACTGGCCCTGGCATCTGTCGCCCGAGATAGTGGAGGAAGGGGGGAGATGGAGAGCTAACTGGCCACATCCGTCCTCCTCCATGGGGGTAAGATGGAGAATCTGATGCCCAGTGGTAGGAGCTGTCAGGCTGAGTATCGTGACAACCGGCCACCGTCCAGAGTAAAAATGCAAACATAATTTCCATGTCACCTTGCAGAAGGACCTCTGCTCAGCCTACTTGTGGCACGTCGACGTCTTTTCTAGTTTGTCCTTGAAAAGCTGAGTCACTTATTAAAGTGTCGTACTCCTGGGAAGGGAGGTGTTCCAGTGACAGGAGTACACACAAGGGACCCTTCCGTCTTTCCTCCTTCTGACCTTTCTACTTCTTGTCTCCTAACTCTGTTTCAAAGGGTTTCTTTTGAAAAGTTGGCTGCCTTTTGCTCAGAAGGTCCCTCTTCATCTAAACGAGGGGGCTCTTCATAGCATGTTTCCCGTAAAGAATTCAACAATACTTTTTTTGGGGGGGGAGCACAACGAGGTCCCCAACACAAGTCAGCTACTTCACCTGACACTCAGCTGAAGAAAGTAGCTATTTATTATGAGTGAAAGCATTTGAAGATAGGCATTTCAAGGGATTCTTTTCAAAGGAGATTTTGCCCACGCGTGATTTTGGCCTTACAATGCTGATTTAACGATTTGTCAATAGAACTAAAGTCACTCGAGTGTCACTTTAGTCACCTGTGTAAGCATGTGGAAAGCATATTTCTAGTCAACCCATTGCTAAATGTGCCTACCACAGAATCGAGTGAGAGGCATTGGCTTCTGTAACCTTGCTCACTACCAACAAAAGTACCCGAAGATGCCCTCCCAGGTACATCGTTAGTCTCTCGGAATGATTAAATGGCTATCTGGCCCTATTTACCTTCCTGTTTTCACGTCCTGCAATGAAGTGCGAATGGCCAACTCAGGGAGCGTGGGGCAGGGCTAGCGCAGAGCTAGAGTGGAATCCGAAGGTGCTTGAGTGTTTGCTCTCATGGAATGTAGGGAAGGAGAAAGAGACAGATCATAACCAGCATGCACAAGAAAAATGGGAGAAATTGCAGACCCAGAACGAATGGGCTTACAGAATGCATGGGAAACTATGATTACACTGATTTAGGCTGAGTTTCCTTTGGCTCTCCTTTTTCTTTCTATCACTGATGGTCGTGGTGGGAAGAGTCTTTGGTTTCAGGGCCCAGAAGTAAAATAAACAAATACAATTTGGGGGGAGCTTGAGGACGTCACCCAAAACTACACATAAAAGGAATCAGATAATGATAGGCTGTTGATTTTTAAATACAGCTTATTAACTCAAATCCCTCTTTAAGAGTTAACGGAGACAGTATAGGGTGTGTCCTGTTAAAGACATTTTCCTAGAGCTAGTTCCACCCCTTGCCCTCGTATCTGATTCTATGTACTTCAAAATGCCATTAGTTCACTCGAGTGACTTTAGTTCTATTGACAATGTTAATTCTCTGCCCGTACAAACCAGAGGCTACTCGGGATAAGCTGATTTTTGTTTATTATCTGACAAGACTCAAGATTACACTAAACTGATTTTGGTATGTGTCCCTTCAACCTAATGGTATTGGACTGCTCCTCTCAACTTAACCACTGGAGTTGAATGCCTCCTTGTATTAGATTTATACCCGAAATAAAAGTCACGCGCCATTTAAAATCAGCTACAGTAGTTTGCAAAAGGGTATATGTAATTGTGCAGGTTTAAACTATTAGTAAATTGAAAGGTTGGTGTGAGTGATCGCACATGTACTTGAGCTAAAACTATTTCTAAGTGCAAGTCTAAAGATCTGTTTCTCTTCCAGCACATGATTAATTTGTTCATGCCAGGGCTGCTGATGGCTTGCGGCCGGCATCATGTCACACAGGTCTCGGCAGGTTTGAATCAATAGGGTCCTATGTTGTCGCTGCTTCAAACTTTCACTGTCCCTTTCTATTAGACTGAGCAATCAGATATCAGGCAAGACCAAAACAACACGAAAAAATTCTGAACAGAGAAAAAGCACTATTTTATAAAATTCTATGGATGCAAAATGGAACTGATTAGAACCTACATCTATATTTATGTGTTTATGTTGCTAGACATCATTTTTTTAAAAATATTTGATGGTCCTAGAACATGGCTACTTGTAAAACGTCTGGGCCCATATCATCTTAGTGTCTTTCCGAAGAGCTGGTACTCCCGCCCAGGATCATCTGGAGTAGAAACAAAACCAGGACGATCGGAAAATGAAGCTTTGTGCACCGACTCCAGCTTACCATAAGGAACCATTCAGTCTTGCCAAAAACATAAGTCTTTGATGAATCCTTACTGGTCACTATGTGCTTTACTTTTCTGACACTGTTTTTTAAAGTCTTTTGTAAAGGAGTCCTTCCTCCCTGAAGAGCTTTCTGTCTGCACAGTCTGACCTTACGTCTCTCGAGTTCAAAAGAAGACAACTGTCAGAACAGAACGTGACTTTGCAATGACCGATCCTCGGTAACAGGCCACACCTCCAAGGAGAGGTGCCCTGAGCAGGCGGGCCCTGCTGCTAGAAGGCAGATTTTTTAAAACTGTGTGAACACTTTTAATATATTACTACTCCTCTGGGAACTAGCTACTTTTCTTCCCACTTCAGAAAACACATAATGGGACTTTGTGTTTCAATTTAACGTCCCTTGAAAACGGAAATCTTTCCCCTTATGAGAAAAAAAAGAAAAAAAAAAGCAAGGAGGGAGACTAAAAGCAAGAGAGAAATGAATTAGGCAGTCTCCAAAGCACACTGGCTCAACTGGGAAACTGCGACCAAAGCAAGCTCCATAATAATATAATGACCTTTAATGAGTGTCTTGGGAAACAATACGGCCCCAGCATAAAAGACAAAGGGCAAAACCCATCATGGCTCTCCTGACACTAATTCAAAATGATTTTCAGAACAACTAAAGAATGTAAGAGAAGTAATCTGATCCGCCCATCTGACCTCACTTTGATTCAAGGGCCCTTCTCCTGCCATTTCTAATTGTCAAACCCTCTACATTTCACATCTGCTCATATTTAATGAAAAGCCCACTCTCGCCACTGCTCTTTGAGTCAACCAGCTCTGTCAAATGGGCACCACCCAAACCCACCACCAGCAAGGGAAGCCCAGGGATTGCTATTAGAGCCCTGCCAGTGGGATTCTGCGTAGAGATAGACATTTTTTAATTGGAGAAGAAGGGCTTACATGGGTGCATGAAGGGGCTCAAATTGGAATGGATTTTTCTAACTTATTATTAATGGTCAAAGGTGAGAGGACTCACACAGGGGTGGATGAAATCTGCTTTCTTTCGATGCCGTGAGGACGGCGGGGAAACTGATGAAACAGAGGAGGCGACCCCCCCACCCCTGAGCTGTCAGTATCAGTTAACGCTTCCACATACAGCCCAAAGCTCCGTGTTTTCTACGGTGGGGCTGATTTGGGAGGATAGAGAAGGACAACAGTCTCACGCACAGGATGTTTCCAAGAGGATGGGACAATCCCACCCTAAGTTTTTCTTCTCTTGGCCTCCATCAATGTTTGGATTAAATTGCAGAGATGAGAAATCCCTCCAATTATGGTTTCTCCTGGATGAAATGGAAATTACACACGCTGGGTATCACGGGCCTCACACAGGGGACACACATGTTACTGTGATTGGTATGGGCAGCTCTTGCCAAGACACGACCACATACAGCCCAAATGGCTCCTTCCTTTTCTCCACTGAATTCCTGGCCAAGGTTTGAGAGCCTAGTGGTTATCTGAAAACAGAAGAAGTTGTGCCTTAGGCAGACGGGTAACCCCCGTGGCTGGTGGTCCCGTTCACGGCCATCAGTCAAAGATGTGGCCAAACGGTGCCACCACAGCTCACCACTTTGCTCTTCCTCCCCCAGTTCCCGTCTTGAACCTAGTGTCTTGCCGGACATCTTAGACAAACAAATCCCTTGTGCGGTTGCAACCGAGTTCTCCTTGCCACGTCATAGGAACTAGCAAGAATTCTCACGATGAGAATAAAAGGGTAAAGGTTCATACTGTGGCATCTGAACAAAAGATTTGAAAGGAGCTTCCTTCCTAGAATTTTAGGCAAATGTGGTTGGGACAGTCCAAAATCCCTCTCGACACAACCTCTATTAAGTATCACTTTTAAAAATGAATCCTATTTCTTGGCACTGTTCTGGAAGAACAGCGAATTGTGAAGAAGAAAGGACGATTCTCTGGTCCCAGCTATAACTTTTCCAAGTGACTCTACAACAGTTAGATGCCCAGATTGTGCCTCAGACCCGAGCAGCAGGTTCAAACACCAGCATGTGGCCCAGCATACCACTCCGCTGCATACAGTGACGTCAGGGCCCCCTCAGCCCCGGGAGCCTCTGTGGATCACTGTCCCACAAGCACACCATGCTGGGACCACTTCCAACACCAGCACATATCAGTCAGCAAGTTCCCCGCATCCCAGCACCTCAGGGTGCACACTGGGGCTTTCAGTAATATCACCGGGCAACCGTCGGTAAAATACCCGCGAAGTCCACGCGGCGGACCAGGATGAGGGAGGTGTCAGGAACCTGGTGTAGGTCAGCATTGCCGGTTGCCAGCAGCTAGACCCTGACCTTTGGTTCTTTACCATCCCTGACCTTGTGGGTGAACGAAGAAGACTGACCTCACAGTCCTGTACAGCGGACTCCAGGAAATCATGGCAGCTCACGGCTTATAGTTTTTGTTGTTATTCGGAATCACAATTGCTACAGGAGACCTTAGTTAAAGTGTGAGATTCTATTTTTGGGAAAAAATAATGCTCCTTTGAATTAGTCAGCTTTCTGAGGGAAGCCCTAGACTGCATCAGTCAATAGAGGTTTACAGGTTTAGAATACTCATTTCCAGAACATAGGACACAATCTGGCACTGGAGGAACAAGATACAGGTTAAAAAGACAAAGTTTAAAAAATAAAAGAAAGAAATCCACATTCATCTTAACCCTGTTGTATTTTGGAAACTATCTAATTTAATGATTTAATAATTTAGTGATTTAAATAATTTAATGATTTAAATAATTTTAAATAATTTAGTGATTTAAATAATTTAATGATTTAATAATTTAATCTACTTTTACTTGTTCCCTCTCCTTCCTCCCTGCAACCCAATCCGATGGATAGCCTTGACCCAAATATTAAGATATGCATTTGCACACATCTTTGTATTAATACAGTATTTGACTTGTTGTCACATTAATTTCCATTTATATTTATTTAAAGGAGAAAGAGGGAGACTATCACTAGACTCTACTATCACAGTCCTGCATGCCATTCCCAGAAGCGCAACGAGTTAACAGAATGGAAGGGAGGCCTTCCCTAGCAGGTACACAGGGACATAGGCAGCGAGGACAACATCCATCACCATATACAAGGTCACACTGGGAAGAAAACATCAGCCGGACGGACTCACAAGAACCACAGGGCACACAACACAAGACGGGGATGATACCACAGACAGCACAGACATGGAACTCCGTGTGTCGGGGTCAAACTTACAGGCACGGAAACTGGTGGAGCAATCATTAACAGAGACAGAAGAAAGTGGGAAGGTTCTCTCAAGGGTGTCCATGTTAGCACGCACACGGCCTGACATGCACGAGCAGTCACGCTCAGAACGTCCGCAATCAAAACAACATGCCCGTCTCATTCTCTTGTAGATGGACATCTTGGCTATCATCATGTGGTTGGATGGAGGAGAGGAAGAGCGGTAGTTAATGGCAAGGTCACACACAGCAAGGCAGCTAGAAGGGAGCTAAAGGGATTTAACACAGGTCTTAGTTCACATTAACAGTCTTGACCCAGAAAAAAAAAAAAATGCAGAGTGACTGCTGGTAACAGTTTGGTTGTACATCAAAAAAAGCAGCGAAAATATAAATTGCCTTTATCATCCCCCAAGGCTGTTGTGTATTATTTTTCTCCCCAGGTAAAGTGGGTGACTACAGGAAGCAGGCATGGCTGATTACAATCAGGTTCTTGGATGAGAAGAAGAGCACGTTAGAGACAGCAAAAATGTAACCAACATTTTTCCCCTGGCGCAATTAATACAGGAGGTCAAAATAAACACACAGCCAATCAATTAATTGCTTATTTGGTACAATAAATGGTTTTTGCAAGATGCAAAATATCTAATATGTAGGCTTTCTAATTTCCATCCATTTCTGGGCATGAGGCAGAGCCTAGGACAAGTTTTCATCAAATTAGATATGAAACGATTACATGTTAATATAGAATCTGAGGATGCCTCTGCTGAACTTCCCCAGAGTGAGTTTACATGATGCCTACAGGAATTTAAATTTACTCTTGACAGAACAAATATCCAAATCTGTCCATATAAGAAATGCAGCTACTCAAGGCTAACGCTGCGTATTTGACATTAAAGGCAGTTCACAAATAAGAAATCACCAAAAGCATATGAGATGTTGGTCTATTGGAATGCATTTAGCTACTCATGGGTGTATTTTCTGCTTAAAGCTGGGAGAATCTGAAAATCACATCTGCTTTTCTCTCCCCACCCACTGAAAATCCAGAAAGCCATTGAGCTATTGGTTAATCGTAATTTTTTCTTATACTGAAAATATTGGACAAAATAGATTAGAGATTATAAAACATGAAGTAAGAAATTAGGTCCCACATAAAATATCTTATTTATATTTGCGTGCAGCATTGATAGCTCTTCTAAAGCTGATATCGTAGGATCTGGCCTGCCTGGGGATCCAACTTGAGTGCTGACCTACCAAGTGCAAACCTTGCTGGACATCACCGTAGTGGTTCTCAAGACACTTCACCCTTAACCTTCAAGCCAATTTATATTTCAGTACGAGGAGCTTTTTTGTGCCTCATTTTGATGCTACAACAGGCAAACGTGTTTGCTTATCAATTAGCATGAACCAGCCTGCTTCTCTCACAGGATTGGAGAAGAACTCGTATTTATTCCAAACATCATAGCCAAATAGTAAGCCTGAACCAGAAAGGTGTTATTCCCTGCACCCACACCTTCCATTTTCAAAGTCATTTTCCCCCCTCTTTCTTTTTCTTTGTGGAGAATGGTTGCACTCTTACTTTAAAATATGGCTTCTGGTTTTGCCCTCTTTGAATGTTACAGTCACCAGGAAGAGGGGTTTAAATCTCTCAAATGGGTCAAGTCCTGTTCTAAGACCTTTATGACTTGCCATACAGTATATTTGTCAAGCAGGGGTAACATTATGATTGTAAAGAACAGGCACTGGGGGAGATGAATGAGAGATCCGTTCCTGTTTAAACTTGGCTCCCATTTTTAGTGACATGTTCTTTTAGCATCCTAGCTAGCTGGTTGTTCAGATCATCATCATGCAGCCCCAGCCCTCTTGAATGCGTGGTACATCATTCCTGAGCTGAGCTTTTACCAAAAAAAAAAAAAGAAAAGAAAAGTTCCACTATAGCATTTGAATTGGAAGACTTTAGAAGGTATGGTATGAATACCCAGACACCCCAAACAGTAGTAGTTGAAGTCAAGAAAGAGGAAAAAGTCTTCAGCTGAAGACACAAAAATAAAATTATTTTACACTCATCCAGATCTGATGGACAACTTGTAGACTGCTCACTTATTTTTGGCTCGGTTCTTTTACTGGAAATATTGATTTGTTATTTACACAGAGGAGGGAAACAAAGATAATTTTTTGTTTCACTGTAAATAAATTGTTTTGAAAAAAATTTAATCAAATGCTGTAGCAGAAGAGAAGCCCATCAAACTCTGAAATGCTATGCTTCTCATTAGCAACAGTCCCTGGTTTTCATTTCCATACTGCCATTTTGGGTTCATATATAATAATAGAATCTGACACATTTATAGGGAAAGAGAGTTCTTCTATATATACCGTCTTTAAGGACAAGGGGAGGGCGGATGAGGCAGAATAACTTTTGAAACGATTCTGTCAGAGGTAAGCCCATCATAATGGGTGATTTTAAACCTCGTACTTGATAAGGGCTTCAGGTGGAAACACAACTTCAACCCAGTGCCTCTCAGGAACTGTTTGCAACGGTTATTGCTGGCTGTTCTGGAGACCATGCATTGTTCTAAAATTTCATATTGTTAGCATGCAGGAACAGGCTGAAACTGGTAATCGAAGCAGCAAAAAACCATTTGCTATAAGAAGATTAAATGTTAATTATAAGCAGTCACATTCCAAAGCAGCATATGCATAAAAAAGCAAACATGCTATTACTAGTCATTCCTCCCCAGTCATCATTTTTACACTCACACCAAATACAAAATAGAAATCTCAAAAGACAAACAAGCACCACCACAAAAAAAAAAAAAAAAACCCAGCAAGAATGATCAGTGAGAGGCTCAAAGACAAGACAGAAACAGTTAAAAATGATTGAGCCCCACATGTTGACAAACCTTTGTGAATTACAATGTCTAGACCAAGGTGCCACCGGCTGGGAGGGTGGCTCTCTCGCTCTACTTCTGGAATAGTCCCATTTTCATTGACACCCCCCACCCCTTTGACGTCTTCACCTACACACTTCCGGGCCCAATCTCTTAACAGGTAAGCCCAGCTGACCTCCCTTCTGGTGGAGCGATTCATCAGGCTTGAAGGATGTGCGTTGCGTCCCAGCTAGGAAGAAAGAGCCCTCCTCTGGGCCATTAAATGGGTCCTGAACAAGCACTTTAACTAAAAACGTTTGATCATTTGCCCACGTGGTGGGAGCTATTCCAGAGGATGTGGACATTGTGTGTAAAATTATACTCTCAAGTTGTAAAATAAAATTATATCAAAATTAAGTCGTGGCTCTCCTGATTTGGAAAACACCACCCCTTGTCCCCTTCAACTCTCTGGCTTCCTAATCCTCCGGTTTTGTTTTAGCGAATCACGGATATTCAGAACCGCTGGTGTTTTAGTTCCATTTCCCCGTGACTGTTTCCTTTTCTGGAGTCGATGTGGGTTAGAAGGTTAATTTCAGATATCAGAGTGCCACTTAAAACTCCCAAGGTTAGGTTTCAAAGAGCAACTTTGAAAGTTTCAGTATTTATTTAAACCAGAAATAAGTTTCTTAATCTACTCCCTGGACACATAAAGTGCCCTCTCACCTTTGGCGTTTGCTGATTTTCTTTTTCACATCGTCACCCAACGCTCTCTTCCCAAATCCCAAGCCTCAGAAAAAAGGAATTTTCCGCAGGAGCTCAATGGTAATGCAAAGTAGATCTATGAGGACATCTAGTGGATCCGTGTGGAAGAGCAGCTAATCAACAGACTACCTGAACTAGCTGGCCTTTCTCTGCAAGGGAGCAGGAAGGGACACTGTGTGCCTCCAAGAATTGACATCTGTGCAGTGTCATCTCAGTTCAGTGGTTCTTACAATTCCCAGCGGATGTTCAGGGGCCAGTGGGGATGAAGTGGTGAATTCTAGGAGTTGGTTCAAGAGTGGCGACTTGCAAACACGTTGGCTCTGCAGCCATGGCCAGCAGAGTGGGACCAGTTCAGCAGCAGCTGGCTGGGCCTCCTCAAAGCCGTGCTGCCACTTCCTGAGACAGGAAACAGACAAGAGTGTGTCTCCAGTAGGTGTGAAGACTGTAGCTACTTGTCATTCCGTCTTAGGGCTTTTGGAACTTTATGCTCAATTAATTGGCCCCATAGGCCAGCTTAACTCAGGGAAAGCAGAAATATAAGCCTCTGGGGACTCCGTTTTCTCTTTGGCCCACGTCACAAGGTTCTTGTTCTTGGACTGGTGCCACCGATTCAAAGAGGTTATGTGGTTGCCAAGAATGAGACCCTGGGTCTCACCTTCCTCCAAAGAACTCTGGCTTAGCCCTTTTACAATTTGAGAAAAAGCTTCTATGTGCTTTCCTTCACCACAAGGGAGTGGATATTCATCCAATATTTCCATTAGGACTTCCTAGTGCTATTTGTAGAGATAAAATGAAAGTATTTCCCTAATGGACATCATCAAAGCTATGTGTTTACTCTTAAGTGTTTAAAAATGGGGGATTTCTCAGACCTACTCTCGGACCACTTTTCCTATATTTTCAAGGGTCGTGATCACGAGAAGAGAAACCTGTACTCAAGCGGCTGATGTAGATGTGGCTGGGTTACTGCACTTTCCTTGTGTCAAAGTGACAATCAGCTGTCACACTCAGGATCTCTGCCGGTTAGCCCTTCTGAGCCAAGCCTGGAATGAAGAGGGAGTTGGACTCCATCCTGTGCTCAGCACCATCTGCCTCCTGCATCAGCAACCAAATGGCCAGCCAATTTCCAACTGCAGAATCTTAATTTCCAGGGTGGGTTGGAAGGGGCGGGAAAAGCAGCGCAGGACTGAGAGGCTCAGGTGGAGTTTTCCAACGGCCGGAGAAAAAGTATTCTAGGTTCAAATGGAGCAAATTCAAAGGAAGACTAGCGTGGATGAAGAAAATATCTGCCTTTCAGTTCACAGATACTTTTTAGGTCGCAATGACATGTTTAAGACCAATCCCAGTGAAGGAAGGATGAATTCCAAGCCTGAACCCTGAAGCTGCTCTTCACATGCTCAGCAGCAACTAAAATTAGAACAAGAAGCCTCCACGGAACGAAAAAGTCCACCGAGGTAGAGGGTTGAGACATGCTTTTGATGTGACCCTGGGAATCGGCGAGCATTCTTTCCAGTCCTGTAAATGAGGAATGATGTCTTCACTTAGCCAAATTCCTCCTATTCGCTTCTGCAGGGAGAAGAAAGATCTGCCAGGTGGTTTTCCAAGAACAGAAAGAGGGGAAAGAAAAAGCTAGTTAATGTCAGTGGCCCTAAGTACACAGAACAGAACTAGAGGATCCTGCCTTCCACACCAAGCGGCGGCCGTGGAAGGCAGAGGCATTTGGCACCAGAGCTGTTTGGTGACTGACATCCCCTTTCCTGTCTGCTTCCGAAGGATCACGAGGTACAGTAGGCGCCTCTGCAGGTATGAGAGTGGCACATGCCCTCGAGCCAGCCTTCCCAGTGCTCTGCAGATAAAGGGAGCCACGGAGTCCATCTTGGCGACGTTGTGTGACAGACTCAAGACGTCACTGATTTGTTTTGTTTGTACACTGAGCATTCTAGAGCCTCGAACTCTGAAGACTAGCCAGAACCAGACGACCCCCTTGCACGGTGCAAAGGCAAGGAGAGTTCTGAGTGCTGGGATGTCTCCAGATGCCAGGACCACTGGACTGAACTGGTCTGCAGGCTGGGTCTCATTTTCCATGGAGTCTCCCGCGAGTCCGTGAGTAGAGACCTGAGGACGCTCACTGCTGGTACTCCTGAAGCAGCATTGCCCGGAGTCACACACAGAAACGCTGGCCCTGAAATGGCCCCATCGTGTTGGGTGAGAGGGGCCCTACTCTGTGAGTAAGTTAGGGGCTCAGAGACTTAACATTTACTTGTTCGGACTTCTACACGGCTCCCTGACGAAAAGGAACATTGTCCTTGAGCCATTTTTTTCCACCTGAAACAAGTAAATGGATCTTCCAAGATGCCTGACTAACACCCACAGCAGAACTGGGTATGTCCCAGTGGGTACTGATTGAAAGGAGAACTTTATTTTAAAGCAAGGGAACTTCGTAGACTGTAGGAAATAATTACCACTGTGGAAATACTTGTCTCCGGTAAGGTGGCTTAAGATACTTACAATCCCAAAGTTTGGTGTCCAGTTAATTCTCTAGCAAGCACTTCCTCGCATAGAGAGGTACGTATATTATAATAAATACATTGCTCTCTCTATAAAATATCTCTATGCTTACATATAAAAATGTTCATTTTTACATACAAAGTACTGGTATATATCATATATATATATCACAACATAGGAATATATATGTAGCATATGTGTTTCCTTCAGGATAGGAATTCAAGCTCAGCAGCAGAGACCAGGTCTAATTTATCGAAGGCGAGCATGACAATGACCTCCAATTGACGAGGCATCTACAGCTATAGTGGTAATTACCTCAGCCTACTCAGTGTCCCCTAAAGGTCCCGAGACAAGGCCTTCAAGAGAAACACTGTGGTCAAGGTCTTATTTTCAAATGGAAAAATAAGACAGTGCCAGAAGCTGGCAAGAGGCTGGGGGATGGGAAGATGAACGGAGGGGGGTTCCCTGCTCTGGGGGGTCTCCAGCCCCAGGCTACTCTGCAGACCATGTTGGATGAGAGAGTTGGGGCATGATGTCACTGCTACATGCAACATAAATACCAAAAGAAAAAAGGAAACTGAAACTGTACAGAAAATAAAAGAAGTATCTCTTCTAGAGAAAGACAGGGGGAACTGGACTCCGGGCTACTGGGAACCCGTTTTACTCACAATATATCACTACCAGTGTGCAGTTAAAATAGAGTAGGGGCCGTATTCCAAGGCAGCAAAGAGAAAAAAAATAAATCAAAAATATGTCAATGATTAGAAGTTCAAGAAAATTCCTTCAAACACATCAATTCAGACATGACTTGTGCCCTGGGAGTCCACCCTTTGGCAAACTTATACAGGCTGGGGGAAAAAATGTAAATCATTAGACCAGGTTTGTTATACAGAAGAAAAAAATGGGTAAATAGTAGATTCTGAGAGCTTGCTCCTTGGCCAGACAGCTGAATTTGACTCTCTTCCTTGATGGAATGCTATGAAGAAATGGAAAGAAATGCAAAAGTTAAACTATACTACCACAGGATTTCCGGAAATGGAATGTCCACACTCGATATTTCTCCAGATAGTATGGCATGAAATGTTCAGGGTGAATGGGGAGGTGGGGGTGGGGCTGGAAGGGGAAGAGCTAGGTTGGGAGGGGAGGGTTAGGAAGCTGCGGATAAAGACCAATGACTGTCATCAGCTCTGCCCTCATGGAGGTGTATCATTCTAGGGTGAATTATTAATACCTGGTCTAATAGGTTTGGACCAATGACTGTGTGGGTGAGCTGCCCTCTCCAGCTTAGGGCGCCGGGCAATGTGCCCTCAAACGCACAGGAACCCCTGCAATTCATTATTCACAGTTCTAGCTCCTTATAATCAAAGTTTCTTTGCAACCAAAACCCATCTTCCCCAATTTCCTGACTTGCCTGGTATGCATGGGGATGTTCATGTTTAATAATTCACTTTATTCTGACCACCCCTTACACATACACATCTGCATCCTGCCCTCTGTAACACAGGCTGCTATGGCCTTTTAATTAGGAAGAACAATATTTGGACAATTTTGATTGTTATCAAACATTAACCTCACAGCCGGAGGCCTCATTGAGATGAGAAGCCCAAGAGGGAAGGGGGTACAGAGAGACGGGGGCAAGACCCCTGTCACACTGGCTCAGCTTTGGGATTCCACGGCAATCCATGCCACGCATGGTGAGAGACCACACACTTCACTAGCTGAACCAGCTTTAAGGGGAGCGAAGAGAATAAAATTATTTCAAACAATTATGTGCCTTTCCCTCCAGGATGAAGTTAAAGTCAACTGCTGTTTGCTTGTCTGGAACCAGGATGGAAAAATACCCTAGAGGCCAAATCCTCATTTCTAGGAACCTAAAAGCTTTCTGCTGAGTTCCACTGCAGTGCCTACGAGTAACATTCCATATCAGAGCGGGGGTCAGAGACACTTTCTCTCCCTCATTCTGCCTTCTACCGTTGCCCTCCTAGAGTCTGTTCTCTGTCCAGTCACCATGGAGGTCATCTAATACAGGAATTGAGGATGTTATGTCCTTGCTCAAATCTCCCAATAGCTGTATCAATTATAGGACTAAAACCCAGGTTTCTCATCATGGCCCCTGCCTTCCTCTCTGACCTCATTTCATTCCACTCTTTCCCCAGTCCCACCAGCCCCACTGGCCTTCCTTCCTTCCTTCCAACACTTCAAACTTATTCCTGCCTCTTGACCTTTGCCCTTGCTCTTCTACCAGCCTGGACAAGGTCTCAGCTTCAATGTCACCTTCCAAGGGAGGCCTTCCAGATCTTTCTGGCTAAAGCAGCATCCTGACAAGTTCCCCATACCCACAGGCAGTCTCCTCTTTCTTCATGGCATTTCACTCTATCTGCATTTAATAGTTTCTATGATGATTGTTTGTCTCCATTCACTAAAGTGAAGACTTCAGAAGAACAGCGATGTTATCTTGTTCACCCCTCCATCCCTGGCACCAAGAATCCACCTGGCACAAAGAAAGTACTCAGAAATATGTGGATGGCTAATCAATAAGTGAATTTCTGTGGTACTCCATGGGACCAGGTTCTTTGGCAGATATCGGGACATGGGTAATTGGCCTCGAAACTCTCCTGCATTTTCCACCCCCCTTCATTACGAGAGTTTCCTTACAAAGGAGTTGACCCTTTTGTATTTGTTACTCTCGTTTACTTCCACCTTGGGATACTATGTTCCTCTGATGGATATGATCTGGGGGATGCCTGGTCATCCGAGCTCTGTTTCCGTGTTCACAGCCAACTAAGCAGTGCTGGGGTGGACAGCCTCGTAAGGAGGGCCTTTCGTGTCAATGAGTCCAGGGGATTGGAGGTGGGTTTGTTCTGGGCCTTATACCCCCTTAGATGCTCCCCTTAGGTTGTCAGAATCAGAGAATTCTTAGATCTCAAGAGCTTAGCGTCTCTTTGAGAGCTCAATAAATACTCACCTTAGTGAGGTGTCAGAGCTGGGGGGGAACGGGGACATGTGTGTTGAGTCAGTGGAGAAAGCATAACAACGGGCCTAAGCTGCCCCAAACTTGGGAACCAGCCGCCGAGGATTTCTACAGAAACTGCTCTGGACCAAGAGTGCTCCCATGGGTACTTGCCTAAGAGATCGAGTGTCTTCGTGCTCAAGCAGAGTGATATTTATATCTTACTGGTTTTATGTTACTGTGTCCCCCTTTAGGAATGCAGTGAAAAAAGCTCTTGTTTTGGTTGGCATATCCCAGGAATAGTGCTCTTCTTTCTGGTTTCTGCTTTTATGGGCGATCTTTCATAACTCTGTTTCTACTCTTCAGAACCACAATCATTGCCTTGCCCTTCTCTCTTGCAAAAATGATTAGAGCACTGAGTGCACAACATGGAAAGGCCTTTGGGTGAGCCTGAACCCCTGTCTGTTAGGTCTCTGTGACTCTTAGCCATCTCATCCTCCCACTAAACTTGGAGCCTTGGTTTCTTCTTTTTGTAAAATGGAATTAATAACATCCCCTGACAATTACCCAGGGTTACGGGGAGGATCAAACAAAATAATGATCATAAATAAGGAGCTCTGAAAATACTAAATCACCATAGGAAGGAAGGCATCATTATTATTGTTTTCTTTAGTGTCATGAACAACTTCTATTAGGCAATGCAACATAATTACTCTCGAGGCACGCCCACTTTAAGTCCTGGTTTCTCGGGAGCTCATGATCCAAAGTTCCTGACTTACCATATCTTTCTCAAGAGGTCCCATTAGCAAGCTGCTTTGGAAGAGATTTGAGACAGGATATGCCAGAAGCTACTGAGCCTGATCTAGTCTACCCCAAGGAGCAAAGGTGTTTGAGGTTGGTTATTGGAGCAATGGCAAATAAAGCTGATTGGTGATGGCCATGTTCTCTTCCTGGGCCAGTCTGAGGGTACTACAAGGGAAAGCTCTGGATCTTGGTATCAAACCTTGCAGCAGTCCCAAATGGAAAGAGAGTCAGCTCCCATTTGGGAGACAGCACCCTCGGACTCAGTTTCCCTTTCAGCCCTAGTACAGCCATCTTCACACTTGGTGGTCCCGTATCCACTGGAAATCACTTTGCAAAAATACTCCCTCCTCCATGGTCTTAGCTGTCCTCCTTTTCATGCACCGTACTGACTATGTTCAAGTGGACACAACCACTTTGGCATCCCTTCAGGGTCCGGAGGTGGGGATTAGGCACTAGGTTCACTCAAAGGTGCTGATGGTGGGGATTTTTCATCCTCTGCTCTAATAAAGCAAGGACAGGCATTTTTTCATGTCTCTTTAAACTGCTGGGTGAAACATAAACATAGTCAAGAAACCTCTTGATGTTTAGTGTTTCTTTAATAGGAAAAGGAGAAGGGAAACGAATTTGGGGAAAGGAAAAGGGGGGGAGGGGGAAAGAAACACTACTTACGCCGTTTGCAGCCGCATTTTTTTATTCTTTTGGGATCTGTGATGTCATCATGACAGGCCTTGCAGTAAAAAAATGCCCTGGAGAAAGAGAATGGAAAAACTGACACGTTTCATAATCCACCCGAATGAAACAAGCACCACATTTCCTCCACCGTGGTGCCAAATTAATGAAACACGCCAACACTAATTTCCTTTCATCTTTTGAAAGGTTTAGACGTTTACAGACGGGAATGTTTGTTGCAAGA
>NC_138374.1:44961814-45012200 GCF_054177405.1 Leptonychotes weddellii | reverse complement strand
AGGGGGGTGGGAGGATGGGTTAGCCTGGTGATGCGTATTGAGGAGGGCACGTTCTGCATAGAGCACTGGGTGTTATGCACAAACAATGAATCATGGAACACTACATCTAAAACTAATGATGTAATGTACGGGGATTAACATAACAATAAAAATATGGTCAAAGGGGTCCTGTCAAATTTCTTCTGGCATTTCATAGCCCATAGTTGCTCCCAAACTAGAAGGACCAACTCCCATATTCTCCAGCCTCGAGATCATGTAATAAATGGAGGTTTTCTTCTCACGGTAAAAGCACAGCTCAGCTGAGCACTGCAACGGGGTGGGCAGAGGGCACTCTAGGGTTGGGTACCCAGTGGAAGCAACCAATAAGAAAATCCCCTTGACTGACCTCAAGTGTCAAGCTGTGATTACCAAGCACACTGGCTGTGTCAAAGATACTCTGGATGAGACAAAACAAGATCATTCAAGCACAGAATGCATAGGACCTAGAAGAACAGCACTGGAGGCCTATATCCTTTCAGCACGGGAGATTACTGGGAAAAAATTCACTGGAACAACCTTACAAGCTCTGGATATGGGGACTAACAAAATCCTTGGCTTCACCACTCCCAACATGAAATTGAACTCTTGCCTTGACCAAGACTACAAAGAAAGAAACACAATTCTTGACCATTCTATTCCTAGATTCCTTTTTATGTTTTCACAGGACTTGCACATGTGATTGGCTCCAGGTGGAAACCAGTGTTAAGACTTTGGGATCTGGAAGAGATCATGGAGGTTCCCAGGACTCAGTGTCCTTATCTGTAAATTGAGGAGGTTGTCAACAACCTGCCAAAAGTCATCCTGTGCTGGGCTTGGCTGGGCCCAGGACTTCTAAATCCAAGCCCAATGCTCTTTGTGCCCTAACAGTTCATTCACTATTTCTTTAAATGCTAGTGTTCACCTGTCTTGAAAGAAAGAAAAAGAAAGAAGAAAGAAAGAAAGAAAGAAAGAAAGAAAGAAAGAAAGAAAGAAAGAAAGAAAGAAAGAAGGTAGCTGATTGTTTGCCCTGAGTGGCAATGTGGCTAAGAAAGGGGAAGGACAGGAATGGAGGAAGCCATTTTGTTTCCACTTCCTTTGGCCATTTTCTCCCCCACCTGATGCTCCTACAGATAATAATAATGACAACAATAACAGGGAACATTTATAGAGCACAGACTATAGGCCAGGTGCTATTCTAAGCACTTTATAAGTATTAATGAATTTGATTCTCAAACAACCCTTTGAAGGAGTAATGATTATCTCTGTTTTACAGATAAGGAAACTGAAGCACAGGGAGGTTACATGACCTGCCTATGGTCATGCAGAGCCAGGATTCAAGTCCACACAGCCTAGTCCCAAAGCTCAAGGTCTTAAAGAAATCTCTAATAAAGAGATGATGAAACAGTGATGAGTCTGAGTAGACTGTCGAGAAGATCAAGTGGATTACTTCATGAATTAAAGCTAGATTCTGAAAATAAAGGTAAAGATAATGAGTGAGATGGGGCCAGGGAGCGGGGGTGGGAGTGGGGTCTCTGGTCTGCAGTCCTGGAGACACATTTCCCACCCAGAGGGAGCACAGTATCTAAGTTTTGCCAGCTGAGTTTTGCCAAGTGGCACTTCTTCGCAAGCATCATGCTCTTCCCCACCCGTCTCTGCCTCTCTCATGCCCACCTGGCAAAGCCCCCACCTTATCGCACACCTGCACCTGAGCAGCTGAGCTCAGGAAAGGAAACACAACCATGCTGACTGATCTCACTTCAAATCCATGGCCATAGATTCCAGAGGACTTTTCACACCCCTCAGGCCTACTGCATATCCCCTCCTTCCACCTCAACCCTCTCTGCTCTCCTCCCCACTTCCTCTCCTGTTCACCCCACCCCTTCATCAAGTGGCCCTCAGCTGGTGAACTTGAAACATGCATCACCAAGAAGACCCGATCCATACCCCAGAAAGCTGGTCTTTAGGGTGTCTTTGTCCTCTGGTTTCCTGTTGTGTCCAGCCAATCAGAGGAGCCAGCAGGAGACTAGAGGATGGGAAGGGAGAGTTCCTCCCTGCTGGGTCATGAATTGGTGGTGGCCCCCTCTGCACACTATAGAGCACCCAGCTCCTGCCAGGCAGCCTTTCCTACACTACAACATCTCTCTCCAGGTTCTGATAGCTCTCCTTCCCCTTAACGCTGTAGATTCAGGGCTGAGAATGGCTCCCCTCTGTTTCTAGCTCTGAGGTGCTTTGCCATCCCTTGTTGGTTTTCCTTAACTCTCTGCCCACAACTTTATATGGTCCCTTCATAAAACTCTCCTCTCTTTTCTCATTTAGGTGTGTCATCTGTTTCTGGCCAAGACCCTCCCTGATACAGCTCCCAAACTGACACCTCGAGCTCCCATCTTTCCCCCCAGACTCCAGAATCTTAGATCTGCCTTTATGACTACTCTATGTGCATGTTTTGTACATATCTCCTACTTAACATAGCCAAACAGAATTCTTAATTTCCTACACCCCAAACTTGCTCTTCTTCCAGCTTTCCCCATCTCAGTAAGGTGGGGAGCCAACAAACACCCAATTACATAAGCTCCAAATCTAGGCTCCATTCTTGATTCCTCTTTTTTCCCCCTCACTTCTTATATGCAGTCCACCAGTGGGCCCTATAGACTCTCTAGTAAAATATATTCTGAATCAGTCTTCTTTGTCTGCACCTCCACTCACCAGCCTAGCCCACGTTATTCTCCCTCGCCTACACTATGCAGTCTCCCTGTCTCTGGGCCCCTTCTCCTGTGGCACTACATCTCATTCTTTATAATGGAAGGGAAAGACCTTTCAGTAATGTAAATCAGACTATATCACCCCCAGCTTAAAACCATCAATGACTCCATTTTATAACAACCCAACCCCTGTATCAAGTCCTATGAGAGCCAGCCCTGCCTTTCTCTCTTACCTCATCTCCCCACACTACTCTATCAGACACTTTCCTTCCCTTGGCTCCCTGCACACAACACTGTCCCCACCTGTCTCCTTTTCCCTTCCAATCTTTGTATGACAGACTCTTTCCCATCACCTCCATCTGTGCTCAAATGTGGCTCCTTCAGAGCAGCCCTCACACACAATCTAAATCAGTGCCCCAGTTGCATTAATTCTTTGATTAATGTACCATAAATAAACAAAACTACAATTCTCTCCTCCCTAGAACATGAGCCCCTGAGAGCAAGGACTTCGTTGTTCACCACTGCTTCCCTGGCAGCTGGTACGGAGTGTTCTCTAAAGTGGACCTGCAGACGTTTGATGGATGAATGAGTGTGAGAATGCTGCCCAGTAATGTTAGATCTGCCAAGTTTTTCAAGAGAAACCAGGAATAGGGATTTTTAGATAAAATTTGATGATGTCTTCCTCTTGGCAACTCATTTATTTGTTAAAATTGTGAATCAAATAAATCCTGTCTGCAAGCCAAACTGAGTCAATGGGGTACCATTTTGTGATTCCTACATCAAAGACTATGGGCCAAGGTCATTTGAAAAGGAAAATATTTAGTGGCAAGGAATAGGGGACAAGTGATCAAAAGTTCATCCCGAAGTGACCTTTCTAAGACTGGAATGGATGGTTTCACTCCTCTTTTCCTCTGCATCTGAAAGTTTCTGTGAGCTAAAATCCATTAGCTTCTTTGGTTGCTTGTTTGTAGGAGAGGGTACAAACTCAATCCTGGATCATCATAATCAACTTTTCCATTTTTACAAAACTTGTTTAGTTTCATTCAAATCACCAAGGCCCTTTCTGTGGTTTTCTGCAGTCTTCATCTATTTGAAATCCCCTAACTGACAGCAGTTGCTCAGACACATCACACACTATGGAAAATTACAGGCTTGTGTTGTAGCTGATTTGTGTCAGCATGTATTTGTGAATACCATAAAGCACTGAAATGAGACATATTGCACTCCCTAATATAGGAGGTAATTTGTTTTTTGGACCGCCTGGTATTTGCGACATTCATTAGTGAGAGATGCAATAGGAAATAGAATTACACAAATGGGAGCTCCGTGTTATATTTGCTATCTGGGAGGTACACGTGATCTACGGCGCCACTGTGCTCCCCAGCACGCCCCCCTCCCCCACCCCTATACATGGTGTTGAGATGCTGCTTGTGTGTCTCGCAGTCTGGATATGAGCATAACCTTCTATTCCAGGGGACCTGGGTGGGGGGCTTCAGTCCCATTCACCCCCACTTTCTGCTCAGGTGAACCCAGTTCTCAAGGTACTCCCGAAGAACAGGCAGGACCCATGAACTGGATTAGAAGGTTTTCCTGTCCCCATCTGAATAATGGCAGTTCTTTCCCAATTTGTAGAAGTAAACTTAAGCCATTAGCTCAGTTGAAAGAATTTTTCTTTTTTGTTGTTTTTTTGTTTTTGTTTTTCTGTGGTTTTTTTTGCTTCTCCACCAACTTTTTCCCCCCCTAAAAGCTTTTATAACTAGTATGGCTAGTTTGCAAGAGTGGATAAAGAGGAAAAAAGTAATAGGCATCAGCTGTCAAATATCCTAGTTCTGTGCTCAGCTCATCAGGCTCACCTCTTGGCAAAGAATTAAGAAGGTAAGCTCTGGCACTGGACTTCCTGGTTTTTGATCCTGGCTTTACTACTCCTTAGCAGTGGGGCTTTGAGCAAGTTAGTTCACCAATCTGCACCTCAGTCTTTTCATGTGGAAAATGAAAACAGTAAGGCTACCTATCTCACAAGGTTGTTGAGAGGATGGCGTGAGTTCATGGCACCTGGTACTTAGAGCAGGGCTGGCACCTATTAAACTCTACATAAGAATTTGCTAGTATTATTTAATTTCGTAGAAAGTGTGGGTTTGGGAAAAAGGAAAGACCATTTCCAATCCGGCTGTGCCACTTGCTTATGTGCTAACCTTGGACAAATCATTTATCTCAACCTTACAGATGAGGAAACCAAAGCCCCAAGGGCTTTAGAAGACTCACCTTATGAGGTTATTCTGAGGACTGGCAATAACGAACACAGAACCCTTAGCACAGGCCTGGCCTTGAGTGGGAACTCATTACATGAAAACAATAGGCTTCCAAAAATAATTATAGACCTTTCACAATTAATCATTTATTTGAAATATTCTAAGTAACATCATTGTTAAAGTCGGACTGCTGGAGCCGCATTTTCTGCTAATAAGTTTTTCAGAGTTCATAGGATAGACTCAATATAACAATATTCCATGGTGTTCTCCAAAGAGCCCTATGATTCCTAGGCTGCTTAAACAGGTTTAAGGATACTAATAAAAGTGTCGTAAAACATTGAGGTCAATGAAATCCTGGGCTGTACCTACAGAGGCTTAAGAATTGAATCTGACAACTTCAACTACTTACCTAGAAGGCCACAAATAGAAATATAGCTAACTGAATATTTCATCTGAAATGAATCCAAACCTTTTGAGATTCCATTTGGCACTTAGATTAGAAAGCTGATAATACTTGAGTAAATCTGCCTGGATATTAGGTCAAAAGTACTAGACAAGGAACCAGTTGTCCTGTGTTATGTTGTTCTCAGTCATCAAGAATCAGGTTGACCCTGAACAATTGCTTCAGTTCTCTGGGACTCAGTTTCCTCCCTTGGAAAATGAAGGAGCAGTTAACTAGGCCCTCCTAGTTCTAAAATATTGTTACTCTAATTCAAAGATGTGGAATCAACTATGTGAAGAGGAGTTCATGGAAGCATTTGAAAGAATAGTCTCTTTTTCCCAAGACTTGGCACCATTGATACCCATGGACATGTTAAGAACTTTTGGGGTTAGGGCCCTATACATATGGAAAGCATGCCCATTATGGTGGATCAAGATGTCTATGGCTGGGCCAGAAAGGAAGGCAGATAAATATGAACTCTTACCTTTTAACTTCTTTGGCATCACTTGCGATGAAAAATCCTAAAGTACCTTCTTGGATCTTAAGATGGTTTCCAGGATTAATTAATATACTGCTCAGTGAACAAAAACAAACAAAGAAGACACATTTGTGAGGTCATGTTCTGAATAAAACCTTGAAGGCTACACTGTACTGTTAATTTTATAGGGGGCCCACTAGTCTAATGCTTTTCCCAAAGGTGTTGTGTAGAGCTTGATGTCCACAGTCCCAGACATTTAAGTGGATAAGGCCATCATAAAGCTCTGCTGCTCAGTTCCCAGGTTGGCATACTCCCAGTTGCAGAAATCAAAGCACATCTAGGTTTCAGGGTTGGGGGTATATAATGGGGTAGCCATCATGGGCTTCTGATATGATATGTAGCCCTTTGGAAACTTCTGTTAATGGTCAACATTGAATGTGATTGGTCTAATAAAGCTACTGCTATAACAATTTTCTGTTAGATGACAGAGCATTAATGGGACCCCTATATGCATCCAGAAACATACGCATATACACGTATTACTGCAGGGAATGGTACATGACAACTGTAACCAATGCAGAAGCAAACATTACATCTGCACGACATTGGTAAAGACATGTAAGTGGACTCCGCGTACAGCCTATGTAGAACAAATTGGATCTACCCAAACAGTGAAAAAGAAAAATGCCAGCAGTTGGAAATGATTCCAGTCTGCTTTTACCAACATGCATGGGAGTGTTTGAATGAAGTGTGTGTCTGGTACCTCCTGATTGGGGCAAACTGTAATTATAAAACAAATGCAAATCATCCCCAAAAACAAACAAACAAACAAAAACCTTCCCCTTGCAGGGAAGTATGGACCTAAATATACACTGTCCTATTTCAAAGTGTTATAAGTAGATTAGCTGACCAAGTTGTGCTTGGACTGACAAAAGAGATACATGTATCCTAATCTAATAAATGGGTGAAACAAACAAGTTTAATTTTCTGCAGATCAAGAACAGAATGCAGGAATGTACGATAAAGAGACTGAAAGGCTTTGGGCTTAATGGACAGGGAGGGAATTTGAGTACTGTGAATGCAGGAATAGATACAACAAAGGTATTCTCTGATCTGAAAAGCCGACTTCAAGGTAATAGATGTTTGGAATCAGGCTAAAGGAAGTCCTCAACTGTCTAAGACAATCAAAATGGAGGATGGTAATTAACATGTAATTTTTTACTGCTGGCAAAACCGCTCCGGGAAAGTGCTGTGGCCAACAGAGTCATGCGTCTGCAGCAATACAGGGAGGACCCAGGTGAGCTTTTGCTCTGCCAGGAGGACTCAGAGTGGAGCATTATGGCAAAATAATTGTTTGTGGTCTCAAGAACATCCACTATTACCCATAACGAGACCTGACAGAAGGAAACCGATCCTGTGTCATCACTGTTATTAACACTAAATAATAGGCAGGGACCATGATGATTGGTCTGTTCTGCCCTAGAACCACAGGCTACAATGAGATTCTTCACAAATCAGGAAGCAGCAGACCACACTAATAGCAACAGCTTGCAATGAGCAGTGGCACTGGACAGGCACCTCCTAATTACCCCCCTGCCAGTTCTTTATGTTGGTTTAACAGCCCTCTGACTTCTCATGATCACGAGGGGAAAGGGTCAGAGCTTAGACAGCTTAGATGGACTCCTTTTTCAAAGCCAATTAAATGTGATGTCGTAAAAGGGCAGAATGCTGGATTTTGCACACTTTCTTACCCCCTTTGCTGTAAGGTGTACTTGTATGCCCTGGCTCTGTGATCAGAAATTGCACCCAAATTTCAGCATCACCATTTAGTAGCTCTCTGGCTTTTGGGCAAATTACTAAATCTCCCTCAAACTCAATATCCTCATCTACAATGAGGATGATAATCATAGTCTTTCTTCAGAGGATTAAGCAAGATGATGCACTGAAGGCTCAATGCATATTGGTTATTGTTACTCTTATTATTTATTACTGCAAGAAAAAAAAAGCCAAAAGTGTATTTCGTTTTCAATGGAATTACCAGATTTTCTTTAGCTGGCCCCATGGAATGGAACACAGGGCTCCTTATCAAAATATCCTGTTCAAAATGAGATGAAGTTACAGGGTAAAGAACCGTACATTCCAGAATAGTATACAAGGACATACATGAAAAACTCTGGGTATGTATGGTGTCTAAAGAAGCTAATTTCTGAAAGCTGGGAAAATCTACATTTTGATATGTATTTATATAAGAGCGTAAAAAAAGCTTCTGAGTGAAAAAAATCCTATCATGATTTCAACGATGCAATTCAAAAGGGGAAATTTGACACTCATCAATGTCTTGGTGACATATATGTGCAAAACAAGCCTTGCACAGAATCCTTTTTTACATTATATGCTTCATTAATTGCACTCCAATGATCAAGCCCACTGTGTCACGGGAGGACGACAGTGATAGCAAGCTTCCTATCAATGAGAAGTTTCTTTTCATTTCCTCTGTTCTTTATCAACAGTGAACAAGAATTGGCTTACAATGAGAATTGGGATTGTCATCCCAGAGACTGCAGGTTGAGATCATTTATTACAGCCTGCAAGCCTGCTTTAGTCAAGGTAGTGTGGTGGTGAGGAAAGATCTGGGGCACTGATGGAAGGCAGATTTGTGTTCAAATCTGGTTAAGCGCTGGTTAAGCGAGCAGGTGTATGTGTCAGGCCTAGGAGTTCAGACCCTGGCCTGAGGCAAGTGGATGCCACTCAGCCTCATTCTCCTCCTCTGTGAAATGGAGTGAATAATCTCTAGCTTACGGTGTTACTAAGAGAATTAAAGTACGTGCCATGTGCTAAGTGACTGCCACATAGTAGGTCCTTAATGCATGCTCACTATTAATAGTAAGCATGGTTATTAAAACAACTAAATGAGAAGCAAACAATCTCTCACGTGGTCTCAGCTCCCCATTTTGTCCTTGGTGCTAATAAATTACCAGGAGGCCCCCTATTGGCATTTGAAAGACCTTTTTACTGACTGCAGTATCCAAAACATTACATCCCTCTATAACATCTGGAGATGGGCTAATTTGGACTGGCTTTTTCCTACAGAGTGGAGTGTCTATCTGTTCCTCAAACCTTATGCACTTTCAAGACATCACTGCCCGTGTGATTCCAGGGTGCCTTCTGGTTCTCTTTTGGAGAGGGCTTAAGGAGGGGTAGGAAGCTTTAAATCATCTCTTTACATGATGTGTGAGGCTGTAGGCTCACATTAGCAGCTATCCAGATCAGGGGAAGGCAGCCTTTTGGGTGGGAATTGAAAGAACCAGCCCAGATCTTGAGAATAATGAAGGAAAGAAATCTAGATACATAAGAATCTTCACTGTGCTGGATTCCACTCATATATTTAAGGGTTTGGTTAGAGAAACATGTGCCCCTGATTCCAGAGCCCACTGCCTATAATACTCCCTATGTCAGGGTACAAGGTTTCAAAGACTCTTTGAGGAAATGTGTTACTCTCTCCAATACTGTAGACATTAAGTCTTCTATACACACGCCAAATCTAGAAAATTTAAATAAAACGTTAATCCTCCTCTTTTTGAAAATATAAAAGACATAAGGATCCTAGACAGAAGTAATTTTTTTCCCAGCAAAGTGCCTACTACCCTCAGAATGGGTTATTGACCTCCTACTGGGAATATGTAAATCTTTCCAATGGTCTTTGCTCTCTTGAAAGAATATCCAACATTAAGTTTGTTTTGCTCTTATGACTGCCAGAAGTCTCCCTCCCTGGGCATCATGTTAAATCAGTCCTTGGTTCCAATTTTGCCTAATTCACTAGCTTACCAGAGAGATAAACTTCAAGATGTGTCATGTGAAGAATCAAGAGAATCTCTAAGAAAAAGTCCATATATCAATTAGCAGAATTCCAATAGAGACATCTTGGCAAAGATGGACTTTCCCTCATCTCAAGGAACATATAAATTATCCTCTTTCTTCTATGACCTTGCTAATTTCAACAGAAAACATTCAGTGGCAGCTGGAGGCAAAGGGCTTATGTAGCTCCTTCCCAGAGAATTCTTGCTCTCTCTTTTTCTTTGGCTCTCAGACTACTTTTTTATCTAGACTGATTCTTTGGCTTTTTGCCCACTATAAGGAAACAAATACATATTTTATGTGGGGAACGCATAGTTGAAAAAGAGGAATGAAAAGCATGATCATATTTTATTTATTTTTGTAAATAAGTTTCTCATAGTAGCCACCTTAGAGCCCTGTATGCAATAGGCACTTTTCAACTACTTGTGGAATGAATGAAAAATATAAATCACTGGTCTCAGCTCCAAAAGTGTTCCTTTCCCTCTCCAGTAAGGAGAAAGGTAGTCACAACTGTTCTTTCGAAAACTGAGTAGCAATTCTTACCAGTCAGGACTACTAAAGGAGCCACCACACCTTTTCTAGGGGGTTGGCAAGTGAGCTAACAATCTCCCAGATGCACTAAGTACAAAAATGTAAATATACAAATACATAAACAGCTAGCCACTTGCAGAGTAGGAGCAATTGATTTCAATATTGAAAGCACCACTCACTTAGAGTTGAAATAGGTTTCCAAACTAAAACACCAGAACATAGAACTGGCTAGCAGGGCTCAGTTCAATAGAGAAATGTCCCTGTCAGTTTCCTCCAGGAGGGGAGGTCCAGGCCTCAAGCTACAATGCATTTCATTGTGTATGTCTTGCTGAACTTTAGTCAAGTTGGAGATTTGGGGCTTGACGGGGCAAAATGATTTATTCCTTTTCTCAACCACTTATGCGTAACAACTAGGAAACATCTACTTATTCCTTCTTCAATCATCATAAACTTTACTTGTTTGCTGTTTTTGGAGACAACCAATGATGAATAGTTCAACTGAACCATATTTTTTAAAGGAATCCTTTATCCATTATGGGTAGATATGATGGGTGTGTATTTCTCCTCCCCCCCCCCCTCAATTTTTGGTAGGTGTAATGTACCATTCCCCGAACAATTACAAAATTATCAGTCACATGAGAATAGAGTTTTTACTTGATAACATGATAATTATATCTGTGTCTAGCAAGCTAATGGGACTTCATTAACTAGAGCAAGGGAATAAGAAGCACCTAAGATTTCAGTTCACGCCGTGCCCAGATGAATCACGCCACTGGGGAGTGGCCTCTTTGACCACCCATGGTCATATATGATTGCTATTGGGTGGGACTTTGAGCCAATTGTCTCCCCTCTCAGGAGCACAACTGCCCTGCGGTTTATGGGCTGTGTGAGGGCACAGCCTACAGAAACCCCAAATCTCAAATCTAATTGCCTTTCTGGAACTTTTCAATTTTTTCTAGGCTTTCAAATATATGCTGCTGGAGTCCCACACAACTAGACACACACACTTTTACTTAGAGAATATATGTAGGAGACACAGTGCGTATTCCATGCTTCAATATACTTGAACCCAGTTCGCTCACGCAGAGACAGCATAGTAAAGATTGCTCCCAGTTGGTCAGACTCAAATGCCTGCCACTGCGGTCCGCCAATGACATGGGCAAGGAATTGTTTTGCCTGAACCCATCACAATGAGTTTAGAACTGGCATTTAAAAATATATTTGACACATAAAACAGTAGCCATAGGGGATGGGGAAGAGATGGCTCATTTGGGAAGGACAATGGCGGCTATTTGGCTCTGGGAGCAAGCCATGTCACTTTGTGGTACACTTTATGACAAGTCATGCTACATCACAACATGCCTCCATCACAAGATAAAAGGACTCAAAGGCCAAAAGCCAACAGCAGAGGTGCAACCACTGTGGACCTTTGAAGATGCAAAGTGTTGCAGTAACTTCTCGCAGTTGGATCATATCAATAATACCAAACTGACAGGAAGCCACCTCTATTGTCACACATCTAGTCCAAAAATCACAGAAGAAATCGGACTTTGGAAAGAGTTCCAGACAAATACCCTCACCTCACACACACACACACACACACACACACACACACACACACAAATTACAAACACGAACACGTGACAGTGATTCCAACCACGGAGAGAAACAACTCTTGAGAAGATGAACACAAAGGCATCTCAATAGTATGTTTTCAACAGTATTGTTTTAGAGAACACATTATTGAAAAACTACACTGGAAATATTAACCGAAAAAGCTAAAAGAAAATGCTGTCGATGAGGATTTGGTCATGCTTCATGCAACAGAAATCAGAGCAAAACAGGGTGATGTCACATGGTGAAAGCGGAGAAACTTCACATTAAGAAATGTGCCCAAACACAGCAGGGAAAAAATAAAGCCATGAGTTCATCTCAATAAACAGTACTCATTCACTAAACCAAATGTGATGATTGGGCGATTTGGTAGCAGTGTTCTAAGTCTGTACAGAGTACTGCCCAAGAAATAAAATACGCAAAATGTTATCATCAAAATAAGTGTAAGGGGAAAAAAAGTTGAGTGTTAGTTGAGCTTGGTCTCTGTTTTGTGGATAAAAGGACACGAATCCTGCTCTATAAACGGGAAACCGGACATGGGGAGGAGGAAGTCACTGGGAATGTGGATGTGGTATGCAGACAGATGGCACCACAGAGCCTGGTGGACACCGAGACACATCAGGACAGGACAGAAACAGACACCAGGGGCTGGAGAGGAGCATCCTCCTTCTCAACACTGATGGCTCTGGTTCCCATCATCGGTGCCATGACTGAACACAGGGATTGTACCTGTTGGGTTTTTAGGTCTCCTGCAAAGAAGTTAGTGCGTCATCCAAAAGAATCAACCAACTGAACAAGAAAAGCAATATGCTACTTTCAATTTCTCTGTGCTCTAGTTGGAGAGGGGTTTAACTATAAATAAATAAATAAATAAATAAATAAATATATATGTATATATATATATATATATATATATATATATATATATATATATAGACAAGGGAATGAGATTATATGTATGTGTATACATATATATAATCTCTATCTTCCTGAATTCTTGGCAAATGGTTAGTCCTGTGGTTAGCAGTGAAGATAGCGGGTGGGGGTTGGGAGGAAGGTTAACGAAGAGCGCATACCGCTTTCGGCTTCTGCAAAACGACAAGAAAAGAATTTAAAATCAAACAATTTGATAATAAATTGACTGACACCAGAAGGAAAGAAGGAACAAAACCTTTGTTTCAAATTATTTGAAGGATGCATGTGAAAACAAGGTTTTTCAGCAGAGCATGGAAAAACAGCGTCATGGGGTAAAACAACAGAGGAGGTAGTTCAACACAGGCTGGGGGCAAGGGGTTGGGAAAGGAGAGGCTGGGTTCTCCGAGTCCTAACACCCAGCCACTTAGAAAATGGGAGAAGGAAGGAAATGGGAAATTCTTTAATGAAGGAAAAAAAAAATCAAAATTCTTATCTTGGGAAGGGTCAAAAACTCAATTCTTTTTTAGTATGGATATTGTGTTTGAGAAGTTTGGTGTTTTCTCAGAGGCATGATCCACATTCCCTCCAACACACCTTTTTCCACAAGAACCAATGTGCTTCCACACTGAGACCAAGCCACATGAGGGGATTAAAGTCGGTAACGGCACACAGAAAGCCAAAAACAAAGCCAAACAAGTCCTTTCCGCTCTTTTCTGAAAGGAAAAAAAAATCTAAAAATCTGTATCTACAAATATGGCTTTGTTGAAAACATCTCAGATTTGTGAGTTAATTGGAGGGTCCATCAAAGAAAAGACTTTGTCTTCAGGGAAGGCTCTTAGTTATTTTTCTTAGAATAGTGACAGCAGATTCACACTGAACCATTAACAGGCTTTTTCTCTCCCTCCCTGTGACCAAAAGGTGGCAGGTGGGAGATGACTGGTCAAGGTTCAGGGGGCAGACTCCTGCCATGAAATTATACCAGGGTGGTCAAGAGGCGCTATGTGGCATTAGCGCCATCCACACCATGACACTTTCTGAAAGATGCACAAAAGGGATAAAGAGAGAAGACTGAATTACACAGATTTACTGATGTGGCAACATGAAGAATATCATTGGCAAAAACCCAGGATACATGTTGCCCCTCCACAGGCAAAGGTGACTACTGGCCACCACATGGGAAAGCAGTAATCCCAGAAACCCCCACTTTCTCTGTTGAACAGCAAAGAGCCAGGACTCCGGCTCCCATTTTTTTTGCACATAATATTCTTCACTTTGCCAACACAAAAAAGAAAACCTTATCTATACATAATTATTAACTGCTACGGCCATGTTTTACACGTGGCCACCAAATCTACCATTTTTATTTCCTCTTGGTTGATTTGGATTTTCCAAATAGCTTAGCCTTTGATCAGATTGACTTTGTGAGCAATCTGATCTGGTGGTTAAGGTAACAGAGAACATTGGATTGACTTGCTCACAATCCAGTGTCTTCTCGTTTTGTTTGGTTTGGTTTGGTTTGGTTTGGTTTTCGTTTGGTTTTGTTTGTCAGAGACGCAGACTGTATGTTTGGAAGTCTGGCTTCATTGAGTTATTCATCCAGATAATGAAAACTCCTTAGATGGTGATAGCAGGCACCTTCTAGTCTTGCCCTGCACTCAACATATTAAGGCACATGTTGGAGAGGATCTGTACCCCACACTATGCCACTGGAAGACTTATTTACTATAGCTAGGAACAAACCCGGATGTCATCTTAGAGGACAAAAGCCCACGTAGTTCTCAATGAGCTCTTTCTTCCAAACCCATTGATAAAAATTGGGGAGCAAAAAAATCGTCTTTATTTTATCTGTAATGCATACAGTCCTGCATCAGCAAACTCCCCTGTTAATGGGATGCTTCCTTCTTCCAGTGTGAACTCATATATTGACTGGGCTGTTTTCTATTTCAACCAGACCCAGGCCCTCATCAGCCTGATCTGTACGTAATTAAGTGCAAAATAAATAAATAAAGAGGGCTCCTGCCTCTGAGCCCTGCTCTCCTGGCTAATTTACATGAAGCTGATATTCTGCCACCTGGATTTCGGTTGCACCGGGAAAAGCACATATGGTTCACAATAGGCTGCTTGTAATTTGGCTATCAAGAGAGCTGGTGTGTCCCATCACAGCCCTGCCCCATCCCTGCTGTGAAGGAGGCCAGAATCCACCTGCTTCGTGCTCACGACAGTAAACAGGGGTTTGAGGACAGGGCTTGTCCCTGGTTTTGTGCAGAGAGGGTGAAAAGTGTAAGTTGGCCCAATCAGGTGGAGATCTGGATGTCTCATCACTGTCCTCTGGAGAAACACTTTCTGAATGCCCAGTGGGGCTTGGGATGGCAGGTGGGTCTGCGATAGAAGTGGCGGTTGGGCATGCCCTGAGATGTGCCCAAGGGTCAGAGATGTGTCACATCAGGGGTCCAAGCACGTCAATAATGTGTAAGAAAGAAGCGGGTGGACCGAGCGCTCCGAAAGCACTCTCACCATCTCATAAATGGCAGCCGGCCGCTGGGCTGTGGCGAACTTACCGGCTCTCTCGGTTGGCGGACTTGTACTCAATGGCTATCATTAGGAGCTTGAGCTTCACAAAACACAGCCTGAAATGAGATGGAGAAACCTCCCCGTCAGTGCTTCTGAACGGCCAGAGCCACATAACAAACATGATTACGACCTCTCCACCGCCTGATGCACTCATTATCCCGGGGACCCTCACTCCACAGTCACTGTGCCAAAGGGAGGGGGTGGGAGTGACACCTCCCCATCTTCCCCATTAAACCTGATTTCTTGCAAGTGATAAGGCGCTGAATGTTCAAAGTGCAAATTGCACTCAGGTCTGGATGTCTAGACACAGACCCCAAGCAGGGATTTGTGCCTGGGGATTTATGCTGGGCCAGATTCATTAGTTACTCGGTCGGGTAGTAAAATGTTAACTGCAGAGGGAGGGAGGTATTTGGAGCAGCTGGACCTGTTATTTGGATTCCATCTCGGTCTTTTGTACAAATGGCTCATATTGTTGTTCCGAGCAGACCCCTGTGTGCTCAGAATGATGGTAATAATCCTTAGCCTCCGTGTAACTGCCCAGCGCATAGCTGTGGGCACCGTCACTTCTGGCCCCATCCGAGCTGCCTCACCTCATCTGTCCGGTGTTCTCATCAGCAGCCCAGCCTGCTCTGAGGCTGGCTTGCTCCTGACTCCATGCCTTCATGGAGGTAATTCCTACCCCAAATGCCTTCTCTTCTCCCGACCCTCCCTCCCAAGCCCCCGCCAAATCCAGCCTTCTGTGCAGCTCTGCTACAGCCCGCCCCCCGCTTCTGGTTTTCCGTTCCCAGAACTCCTCCAGCGCCCTTGTCTGCCACAACCTCCTTCAGCTCTTCCCCAACTGCAAACTGCCTGTGGTTGCTCCCCATTGCAGTCTGTGCGTGAACGTCATCTCTTCAACCAGTGTGGCTTCTTTAAGAGTTTGGGACTTATGTGGAATCCCCATAGGGCTGCACGGGGAACCACAGACGAAGAAGCTCAAAAAATGTGTGATTTCCACTTACTGGGGTTCTAAGACAATAATAAAAGGTCCAGTGAGGTATTCATGCATACAGATGTTCAAGGTAGTAATATTTATACAGAGAAAAAAAAGGCAACCTTTTAAACGTCCAATAATAAAGCAATGGTTAAGTAAAGGATGGTATAATATAGTTTTAGCATTCAAAATGACTTTTTGAAGAATATTCAAGGTATAAGATTAACAAATAATATGAAGATACAAACATGTAAATAATGATACAATTAGGTGAAAACATATTATTTATATACTCACAGAAATAAAAGCACACGCACAAAAGAATTACATTACATATGATAAGTTTCTATAATGAGCATATGTTTTAAGGACTTTTTGGATGATGAAACACTGGCTGACTGACAGGTTGAGAAGTGACCTGGTCATTGAGCTGTAGCTCCGTAAGGGGGAGGATACACTGGGTCACAAGGCGAGGCCATTCCTGGTGCTCTCATTTAATCCCCACAATACCCCTGAGAGGGAGAGTGGGCCCCAGGTATTCTGACTTCTACAGCTATCTCTATATTACAGGTGACGAACCTGAGGCTCAGAAAGCCCATGTAACTTGCCCAAGGTCTCCAGCTAGTATCTGGCAGGACATACATCTTTAACTCCAGGGAAGCCTATTTTGTACTGGGAGAGATAGATAATAAGCAAATATAGAAGTGAATAAATAATAAATTTCCAGATGAGGAAAAGCACTATGCAGAAAACAAAACAACCTAAGAGGACACAGAGTAACTGGGAAGACCCATAAATATGGAAAACACACTGATGTTTGCCAAAGGGGAGAGGGTAGGGTGATGCGCAACATTGGTGAAGGGCAGTGGGAGGTCCAGGCTTCTAGCTATGGACTGAATGAGGCTGGGGATGAACACAGCATAGGGAGTATACTCAATGGTATTGTCACAGCAATGTGTGATGACAGATGGAAGCTCCACCTGTGGTGAACATGGTATAACATACAGAATCGTCCAATCATTATGTTGTGCACCTAAAACTAATGTAGCATTGTGTGTCAACTATATTCCAATAAAAAACAAACAAACAAACAAAAAACCAACCAGACAAAACAGAGTAACTGGGAAGGGGTGTTATCTGCAATGGTCCAGCAGGACCATTCTGAGAAAGTAAAGCTAGAGCACAGGAGGTGAGGAGAAGAGGCAGGCAATGAAAGAATCTGGCGATAAATCTTTCCAGGGAGTGGAAGCAACAAATGCAGGGGTCCCGAGGCAGGGAGGAACTCGGGGTGTCTGAAGATCAGCAACAAGGGCAACTAGACTGCAGCCGAGTGAGCAAAGTTACAAGTGACAGTGATTAGGGCAGGGAGCTAGGCAGGAGCAAGTTTGTGAAGACTGCTGGCTACAGCAACAAGTCTGCCAGTCTGCGATTTATTCTAAGTGAAATGGGAGGCCTTTAGCTGGTTGCAAATAGAAAAGCGATGGGGTTGGTGAAGGCCTCATACTCTCCAGTGGAAATAAGACCAATTGCTCACGCCTGCATGTGAGGTCATGGTCTCCTGTATTGCTTTCAACAGACAGTGAGATTTCAAAGGACCACTTCATCTAGGTGTATTTGGGCTCTCCTGGTGATTTGCAGGTTTGCCGATTCCTGCCAGCCGATTCTAATGACCTGGGCTTTGTGCTGATTATGCAGTTTGCTGAAACACCAACCCAGGTATCCAACTACAGCTGGAAAAATGCTCTTCTTAATTTATGTTCCATAAAGTACTGTTAACACGCACCCTTTATGGGGCTGTTACTCCTGGAGCTTAAATTGTTTAAAATATCAGATGGCTTATGCAATATTTGTTGAACTAAATTACCAGATTAGGTAACCACTTTCTAATGTAAATAGCAACTAAATGCCAAAATCTCAAGGAGAAGGCCGATCTTAATTTAGCACAGATCATGAAGAGGCCAATATGCTGATATCCCATGAGTGATTGGCCACTCTGATTTGGGACTCTGTGGTTCATGGGATCATGGATCTTAATTGCTTTTAATGACCTGATCCTGTTGGTAGAAGCAAAGAAGTAGTCCATAGTAATGGTGAATTATGTCTTCCTAGGTACTACGATGCCATTTACCAACTTGATACAAAAAGATAGCAGCTTTCTAATGCAGGAAAGTCAATAAAATCTATGCAGCCTCGTGCACATTCCTTAGCTAGCATGGTGGACCAGGAGATCTGAGTCCTCTTTCATAACTTCCAAATCCATATCTAAGATGATTCTATACTGCTTCATAAAAGCCTCTTTTTAAGACACTCTTTGACCCAAAGCTAGCCTTTACTCACTGGCCAAAGTGGCGAGGAGAAGGACAGAGTGATGTCCACAAAGCAATTATATGCAAACAGCGTCACAACCATGGATTATCAGATGCAGGCCCTTCAAGACTTGCTGGGGCTGTACTTCTCATAGAGATGACAAACTCAGGTCCAAAGAGGGGCAACTTGCTCCAGATCAAATGGCCTTTGGGAAGAAAGGCCAAAAGCAAAAATCAAATCTCAGTGTGGTGTGTTGCACAAATACTTCTTAGAACAAAGGAAATGAGAGGGTGTGTCCAGAAGCCCAGCATGGAGCCTTGGTCAGTACAGCATTTTTAAAAACCCAGAATTTGATACTAACAGGTGATTTCATATAAAAACTAGCCTCTCAGCCTTCCTTGATAAATCATAAATGGCCACACTGGAGCCATATTCTGTTTGGCTTAAAGGGACTGGAGCTTTGAAGCACTGACCCTTCTGGATGGGACACGTGCTCTCCAATATGCTACAGTCCCCAGCACTCCCCAGGTAGCCTATCTCTTCAGCCTTCTCTCTTTGTGGCTCGACCCAAAAAGGCATCTAAGTTTTTAACCTCTGCCATAACAAGTACCTTCTGCAGGTCCCCAAACACAGATCTTGCACTATGTCCCCTCCTTCTAAAAATCACAGTTTTCGGGGCGCAGTTGTTAAGTGGCTGCCTTCGGCTCAGGTCATCATCCCGGGGTCCTGGGATCGAGCCCCGCATCGGGCTCCCTGCTCCGCGGGAAGCCTGCTTCTCCCTCTCCTGCTCCCCCTGTTTGTGTTCCCTCTCTCGCTGTCTCTCTGTCAAATAAATAAATAAAATTTTTAAAAACATAAATAAATTTTTAAAAATTAAAAATAAAATCCCAGTTTTCTGTCAGACCCTGCCACAGAGAGTTAGCCAATGTCCAGGGAGCTTGGCTTAAGGCTGCAGCAGAGGTAGCAGGAGATAAGAACAGACCAAGCCCAGTGAATAGCGGCGCTGGTGTGTGGTGTGATAATCACTTGTTTACTCGTCTCTCTGCCCTCTAGTTGAGCTTCTTCGTGGCAAGACGCATGCTTTGTCTCCCTGGCATTCTGCAAAGTGCAAAGGGTAAGCATTCAATACATGCTGATTAAATAAACGTATGAATGAATGGAGGGCAGAATCTCATGACTTGCTGGAAGCACACATTAAGAGATAAAGTAGTCAACTAGGAAAGTCTAAGCAGAGAAGGCTTGGGAGTTGAGCATCAAATCATGAAACAAGATGCCTCTTAACTTGTTCATGAGAAGCAGAGAAATTGGAAAAGAAGGATGTCGAAAGAAATAATAGCGGTGATACACTTTGGGAATCTAATGTTTGCCTCGAATCAATATGCCAAAATGCAAATACAATTCTAAGATCCAGACAGCAGTTTGTCTTTCTTTGGGACTCTCCACAGCTCCTGTTATAAGGGGTTCACTCCCCAGAACCTGTCTTCAAACTACTCAGAATTGATGTCCTGAGATGAAATATTTATTTGTATCATCAACACCATTGTTTTTGGTAAAGCAAAATGAGCTTTGCTCATACAGCTCTTAGAGTCCTTCTTAGGGCTTTACTCAGTGTCTCCACATATATAGGACTAGGGCGGGATAAGAAAGGAGCTTAGGGTGAGGGAGGGTGTAAGAAAGAACCAAGAAAGCCTTTGCAACGTGATAAACAGCAGCAATTTAATTCTTGGTTTCTAAAATAAAATGTCCCAATATGTCCAAAGCAGGAAGTCGTTGCTGGTTGTGAAAATAATTATAGGGGAACAGAAATGACTTTTTTCCAGAAAAAAATGCCACTTGTCACAAAAAGGTTTTAAACCAGCAATCTGCAATAAAACTGTTGTAATAACAAGTTAGATTGCTTTCTTGATAATTATTAAGTAGAGGTCTACCAAATTTGACAATGACATTATATAATGCCTTTTTTTTTTTTTTTTTACTGCTAGCATCATCTGTTAACTACAGTAGTTTCAACCCAGATGTTCCTGAACAAAGGCTCTTAAGAATTGAGTCCAATTGTTTCTACCTACCCAGAGGGACATAAATTGTTCTTGCCATTAAATCAGCCCCCTTGACTAGTAAGATTGCTTGCTGATGTGAATTAAGCAGAGAAACCCTTCGTAGAGCCTGCACCATCGAATGTGCTCAAGGAGGGTATGCGAAGATGTGGTTTGGGACTGTTGAAGATAGGTCACCCAGGAGTGAGGGGGTGAGGAGAGAAGAGGTACCCACATGGTGCCCTCCAAACTCAGCTCCCCTCCCCAAAGTGCGGGCCCCTCTTCAGTTATCTAGAGGGACCCTGGAGATGTCAGGCTGATGCACGTAATCAGAAATAGATGCGAATGTAAATACCGTGCATTGGGAAACCAAATCTTTAGGATCTAGGGGCTAGAATGAAAAAGATTCACATTTAGGAGTTTGATTTAAAATGATAGGCTCTTGAAATGGAAACATCTAGTTAAAGGAAATTTGAAACAGCAGGATTTATAAGACTCAGGAGCAAGAAAAAAGGAAGTGATTTAAAATGCTCATGGAGATGTTGTTCAGATTTCATTTCCCAGTAGCTTTGATAGAGATGGAGTGGGGGGAAGGCTTCAGCAACCCCCCCCCAAACACACACACACACTCACAATATCTCCACTAGCACACCTAAGACATTTGAATTTGGAAATAATTACATTCTTTGATACGGACAATTAGCATTTGCCTAAAATATGAATAAATGCATTTTAGGAAGCTTTGCTATTATTAGTAGTCAGAAACAAAATGTAAACCGTGTGTTTGTTATGCGTACCTAACATCAAGTGAAGCTCCTAGCATCCCCTTTCCAACTGAACTGCCTCCTTGATCCTCCTGCAGAGAATTCTAGATGTGCTTGCCTCTACAGCCTTTGGTTAAAAGTTTAAACAGACTTTAGGGTCATTTGTTCATTCACTAAGATGTAGGAAGATTACTGGTCATCTCTGGGTCCCTGTAGTAGAAGTAATCATAAATGTTGTATTCCCATCTGTGTTCATATACGTTGTCTTAATTACAATAACTCCCCTCAAGTAATTGGAAGAATAGGGCCAGTTTTTTGAGAAAAAAATACTTTTTAAAGATGAGACTTGAGCCCCTCCACAGATACTCATAAAATGCTCATTTCTGCAGCCTGGCTAGATAAATCCATCATGCAACAATCAGGTTTGCCAGCTTCTCTCATCTCCATGGCTCAGATTCAGAAGTCCTTCCCTAAAAATCTAATGATTTCGTAGAACTCAAGTTAAACTAGCTGTAGTTTGCATTGTACAGGAGACCCGGCTTTCTCTAGGCAGTCTTAGATTTTCCTCAAGTGGCTTCACTGGAAAGATCTGTCCATGCAAAACAACACAGCATGAGAGCATGATTTTCTTCTTGTTTAGGGGCCCTGAATGCAGGTGGATGAGGGTACAGAGAATCCCCCTCCAACCCTCCAGACTGTCTCAAACCAGCCCAGAAGCATCCATGCCCGCACCACCTGGCTGAGGGCAGAGCTCCTGAAAGCGAAGATCTGACCAGAGTTCCCCAAGTTCCCCAGGCATTAAATACTCTACATGGAATCTGAATTTTAACTGCTTCATCAGCTGCAGGGGGAGAGAGAGAGACAAGCTGTATTTTAAATACATGTTTTGTCCTAATCCCCTCTGAGCTGTAAAACCTGATACAATTAAGCTTTTGTATTTTGCAAGTGATGCCAAATACATGGTACATGGTATTCTTGCAGCAACCCAACCTCAGAACCTGTGGTTTCCTCCAGCTCCTCCTTCCCTACCTCTCTCCTCTCCCCTCTGTGCTCACTTTCTTATCTGGAGGCAGGGGTGTGCAACCTCACGTTTACTAGTTCTTATGATAAAAACACTATCGCTGTTTCCCCCGGAAAACGTCACAAGTCAAAAGAAATCTGATTTATCTCCTCCCACTAAAGGAGAAATCAGCTTTCTCTCCTTGGAAAATCTCAGAGACCTGGGTGTGGAGAGAGTATCCTGTGACTCCCAGTCTCCTGATTGCCTACCAATGAGAGTATCTTCTTCCTTTTTTATCCCCTCTCTGAATCCAATCTCCTTACAAGGCACAGCTCAAGTGTCATCTCTTCCAGGAAGCCTCTCCTGGTCACCCCCAGTCTACCGGGAGCTCTCTGTCCCCCTGTAAGTCTCTGCCTCTGTCCTCTAGTATGTGCACCCCTCAAACACTTATCCATCAAGCACTTATGCATGCTTAATTCTCCCTGAGGATGGGCATTATTTTCCTTAGCCAGACTGCAAACTGTCTGAAGGTAGCCACTGTAGGGAAACAGAGTTCTTTATTTGTCATTATAAGTATTGCTATTAATCTTTTAATGTGCATATACTTTATTAGATCTAATTGCAGATTTCTCTAGAGATGGCGCCGTGCCCAGTACAATGGCACAAATATCCTAAGTTCGTTACATATCTAGTTGATTGGCTGGTGACTGACTGACTGACTGACGGCAGGACTTTTCTAAAGGGTAAGAATAAATAGAACCTGGAAATGCCACAATGTGTCCCTCTCTTTCTTGTTGCTTACATTGTATTCCATAGGACAGGAATGATAGTGGGAAGAGGAGAAGTGGGAGAAGGGAAAAGGATATTAGCTAGTATTGAGAGATAAGTAATATTTCTATTTATCAAGTGCAAAGTCAGGCAGCTGGTCACTACCAAAGGAAGGAGGTATGCAGAAATCAAATATCTTGTCCCAAATGACACATCCACCAAGTGGCTGAAATGGGGATTTGAGTCTGGGTCTTTGCAATTCCACAGGTCACACCCAGTGACATTACGCCGCATCCTACTATGGGAACCGTGCAAAAACAAGACCCTTTAGTGGCAAACATGGCCTCATACCCCAGCTCCTCGCTTCCTGCAGGCTTGGCGTTGGCCCCTTGCACCCTCCACAGTCACTTGCTTCCCTGGGGAAGGTGGAGAGTGAGAGGGAAAGTGAGCAGGTGGTTTTCTGGTGTTGAGAAACCTTCTCTTTCAGATCCCAAAGCTCCTCTGCCTTGATCATACTGTCACACAAACCCAGGGGCAAGCCAGCTATGCCAAATGAAGGGGAGATGCTCAGAAGTTGCTGGCTCTTAAAAGGAACACCTAAGGGCATCCTGGGGAAGGTCCAGGACATACCCACCTTGGTTGCCAACAAGGTCAAGCGGTGTCTGCGTTCTGACTTGTACTGGTCTTCCCCTGGGCTTCTCGGCACTTAGCGCTGATCTGCTTGCTCCAGCATCAGCATTACAGGGCTCAGTACCCCAATGCCTTCTTCCTGTACTGACTTGGATTAGGCATGGGAAGGGGGCAGAGCAGTCAGTGGTCTGCCTGGTGTGGTGATGTGTATACTCATCCTATCTCCCCAGACATTGTAGAATACCCCACGTGAAGCAGGAATGATGGCAAGCTTGTGACATGTGGCCCACATCTAATTCTATAATTTGGCTAAAATCAGAGAGAAACATTCCAGTGACTGAGCCCACAGTGAGGGATGAGGGGAGTTTACTCCAGCCTGTGGTGTGGAGGGATGAGGTAAGCGGTGGCAGTGGCGGGAGGTGGGGGGGGGGGGTCCCAGTCATCAGATTTTGTATCAGAATCACCTGTCTTGTTTATAAAAAGTACAAATTGGGGTGCAGCTTCCCCAGATATTGAAATATACAGCTGGAGTCTAGGAATCTCTCTATTTAGTAAACTCCCCAGGAGATTCTTTTTTTTTTTTTTTGAAGATTTTATTTATTTATTTGACAGAGAGAGAGCAGGAGAGCATGAGCAGGGCAGAGAGGCAAAGGGAGAGGGAGAAGCAGACTCCCACTGAGCAGAGAGCCCAATGCGGGGCTTGATCCCAGGACCCCAGGATCATGACCTGAGGTGAAGGCAGTCACTTAACCAGCTGAGCCACCCAGGCGCCCCTCCCCAGGAGATTCTTAATTAGCCAGCTTTCATCTAGCAACTACCCCAAGGTGCTCTCAATTACACAGGCCCAGCATCATAACCCTGGCTCTGTTACTTGGGTGCTAGGTGGCTTTGGAGGGGCACCAATATCCTCTGAGTCTCAGTGTCCCTGTCAGGATAAGCCAGGGACAGTGCTATTAATATAAACCACAAGATCATAGTGAAGATAAAATGAGGAAATGTAAATGAACTATTTAGAAATAATACTGCATTTTGTCTATATGAGTTACTGGTTTTGGAACAAAGCTGCATCTTCTGCTGATACACACAGTGAAGCCAAAAGGCTAGTGCAGATAAGTCCAAGGATAGAGCTGGTGTGGGTCCCACCTGGACAGGAGAGAGCATCCTTCCACTTGAAATCTGTAAAAAGCTTGCCTTGTGGGGTCCTTCTGTCCCTCCTGCTTCTCCTTCTTCCCCATTCTGTTCTCAGGGGAAATGACTTCAAATTTCATCCATGGATCCTGCTCCCTTATCTTTTCATAAAATGGCTCTCCTTGGGCCCCTGGGTGGCTCAGTTGGTTAAGCATCGGACTCTTGGTTTCAGCTCAGGTCATGATCTCAGTGTGGTGAGATCAAGCTCCTCGCTGGGCATGGAGCTGCTTAAGACTCTCTCTCTCCCTCTCCCTCTGCCCCTCCTCACCCTGCTGGCTTTCTCTCTCTCTAAAATAAATAGATAAATGAAATCTTTAAAAAAAGGGGGGGCTCTCCCAGCTTCTGAGAAAACTCTAGGCTCTCTTGTGCAGTGATCCCACCCTGCAAGGGGGCACTCTGCCAGCCCAGGGGAAGAGCAAATTCATTTCTTTTCATGCTTTAAGATGTTATTGGCTGCATATTGTTTTAATGTGGTGCATAATTACAGAAACTGCTCTGAAAATCTGTATATTTTATCTGTGCTTTATTGTACCCAGAATATTCCCCAATTCTTTTTTCTTCTACATGAACCAGCTTAAAATATATTTTGGCGTCCTTTTTGTCATCTTGAAATTGAATAGCCAATTCTTACTGTAATGAAAATACTTATGCGTCAGCCCGGTGATATACAACACTACACTCTAATTACGGCTGTGCTTTAATTAACCTGAATTGAAGAGTGTTATCATTAAACTGCTGGTAACTTTGAGTTATGGCTTTTCTTTAATTTAAAGTAGAAAACACAGATAATTAAGCCTCCAGATAATCAAATGCTTGAGGAGAGCTTCAATGTTTTGGGATGTTCCTAAATCTCATTAAATGTCCTTTCTTTATTGATTATTCCTACCTCTGCTGTATCATTGTGCTGAACGAATAATAGTACTAAGTTGAACACATTCTCATTCACATCAGAAGTTTGGTTTTTTTGTATTCCAGAAGCCGTGCTGAACAAATATTAAATTCTCAGACAACAAGTTGTGTCTGAAAGAGTCTCTCTTCCTTGCAACATGTTCTAAACATGAAAATCAATCAAGGGAAATATTTACAGCAGCAAGGAGTGTCCAGTTCTTGAGCTGGCTCCGAAGGGCAGTGAAGTTTCACACCACCCAGTGAGTCAGAACTGGCAAATTCACGTGTCTGTGGGGCCGGCCTGGGATATCAGTGCAAATCTGGCCTGGTTTAAGACATCAGAGCGGGGAGAACCCACATTAAACCCTTCCTTCTAACAAAATGGAGCCAGTTAGCATCCGGTGAAAATCCAAGTCCTGTGTCGGCTCATCAGATATTCAAGAGATGCCAGACATCTAGTTTTTATGTGAAATACCACTATTTTGAGATATTGGCAACTTACTTTTAAGACATTAAATACCGCATGGGCCAAATCTGTGAATCAAATGTACCTTGCGGGTATCCCAGTTACAGCTTCTAGGGGGAGTGGTTCTAACCTTCCAGGTTAACACTCTTAAAATGAACTGACTTGGTTCCCAGGAGCAGAATAAGAGAAGCAGTGGGAATGCAGGCTTCCGAGGAAGCGCTCAATGGTAGATAAAAACACTGGTCAAGCCAGGGAAAATCAACAGCGAAGGAGCGCATCTTCACACTCTCCCCTGTTAATGCCCCCAGCACCATAGGACCCTCTGGGCATTGGTGGCTTTGCAGTGTGCTCAGACCACCCCTACATCATATAGGAGGACTCAACTGTTTTGTTTTGTTCTTTAATAGAACCAGCTTCTATTAAAAGTCCTCCTGGGCTTTCTATCTCAGGCAGGTCAAACTCCAAGGTAGAGAAAATCCCCTGGGACAGCTTCAATGTTCCAGGACCCAATGCCTCTGAAGGGTTAACTTCTTTCTGTGGCAGAAAGAGAAATAGCTCTCAAAGAAAAGAGCACATGGGAGTTACAATAGGGCATCCATTTTCAGAAAATAACTCCTTCCAAATCAATTACCTATTCACTTTTCCAGTCCATTTAGCGTTTAAACTTTCGCTTAGAGACAGGGTGAGAAATTTCAGTAAACAGCCAGACCATTTTGGATTGCTTAGGGTCTGGGCCCAGAGACAGACAGAGTACACCTGCTGTGTTCACTGACAGGAGTCTCCAGGTAAACACTAAGCTCCCAGGCACTCCGTCGCCTCTCCGCTGTGCGCAGAACGGAAAGCTCTAAGACAGAGGAGCCCAAGGGCCCCCAGGACTATTGTCTTCAGACCTCACTTTCCAGAAGGCAGGTTTTGTTTGTAGGCACCCAGACAGCTCAAGGGAACAGCTTTTCTTCCTCAGCCCAATGCGTTCCCAGATTCCCCTATTTCTTCTCAGTCTTTATCAGTGAGGCTGAGGTTATCAAGTCTTTTGCTAAAGCATCAGTGGATCAGGCTTGATGTTTCAGCATTCCCAGGGAGTCTGTGTTTTCATAGGGGACAAAACCCCTGTTTGACTTACACCCAACATCTGAGATTCTAAGTGGGAAATCTGAGGCATCATCATGATGGAAGTTTCTCAGGGTCTGGAACCCTTGGAACTCTTGAGGTCATATCCCTTAGATGGTCACCTACTCTACTTAGAGGGGCCATGGCAGGCTGGGGCTGCCTCTTGCTCAAATTCCTCCTGCTGAGCCAACAGAAGGAGAAGCTAAGTCTTCTCATTGTCATAACATGCCAGTTGTCCATATATGTTGGGGCTAAGTTACCAAGGGCTGGCTCAAGGCTTCCTTCTATACATTTGGTTCCACATTTCCTAAGCAAATCATGAATGCACTTTGAATAATGGCTTCTCTGATGTCTCTATGATCTGACTTGACTGAAAAATATTAAAATTCCTTTCATCAAGGAGCTAGCAAGATTTGTTTTCATCCTGGTAAAATCAGAGATATGGGTTCCTACCACCCTTCCTAATTGTGTCTATGGGGCAGGAGCCTAATTCACGACATGCAGGACTGTAGTTCATAATTTAGTGCAAATGATGGATCTAAGCATAAGGTTCTCAGAGCTGCAGGGAAAAGTAGGGCCAGCAGAAATCCCCAAGGCAGGGACCACATAATGACCCACCTTCCCGCTCACCACACAGGACGGAGCGCACAGGATACCCTCAGTAATTGTTGAGTACCCAGACCGTGCTGGGCAGAGGTGAGGTGTCTTCCCTGCAAGGGCCACATTAAACATCCCTGAGGGCCAAAGAGCACATGGTGAATGGTCACTTACTCACAAACAGTAGGGAAGGACAGACCCACGAAGGCACTGGAGAGATATTCTGTGTACATTTCATTTGAGACTCCTTCCAAGTAGTATTTCTGCCACGTGTCCTCCTCAATCTAAGAGAGAAGAACACAGGTTTAAGGTATGACAGTACACCATAAAAGGGAAACCAGAGTATACCATCTGGCCAATGAAATGAATGCCCTAGTTATGTGATGGTGACCATCTTCAGCAACCAGGAACACAACCACATCATCTACAGGAAGCTGGCCACGACCCTAAGCTCATAGAATGGAAGGACATCTCCTCTAAAACAACACTCTTTTCTAACCTGTATGATTTCCAAGGGTGTGGAGGCGTGGGCACTCACCCATGATACCGGCGGGCAGGTAAATCGATACAACTTTTCTAGAGAGCAATTTTGCAATTGTTAACAAAAATTTTTAAAGTACATATTCCTTTACACAACAATTCCATTTCAAGTATTCATAGCAAAGAAACAGATGCATATACAAGGACATATGCAGAAGAACATCCTTTTAATGAAAAATTGGAAATAACCACAGAAGGTACATTTTTCAATGGAACACAAAGAAACAATTAAAAATTATGGTGAGGGGCACCTGGGTGGCTCATTCGGTTAAGCATCTGCCTTCGGCTCAGGTCATGATCCCAGGGTCCTGGGATCGAGCCCCACTTCGGGCTCCTTGCTCAGCGGGGAGCCTGCTTCTGCCTCTCCCTCTGCTGCTCCCCCTACTTGTGCTTTCTCACTCTCTCTCTCTCTGTCAAATAAATAAATAAAATCTTTAAAAAAAATAAAATAATAAAAATTATGGTGAAAATGTGTATCTGTTCATATAGAAAGTATATAAAAAGGCACATTACTAAATAGTGTTTATAGTCTGACCCTACTAAAAAAATACCCTATAATTATCTGAATGCTTGTAAAGCCATAAAAAACTAGAAAACTTTATACCAAAACACTAACCATTGTTATCTGAGTGGCAGAATGACACTTTTCTCTATAGATTTCTGTTATCTGAAGGCTTTTATAATGAGTGTGTGTGTGTGTGTGTGTGTGCATAAAACAATACATATATTTCTACTTCGGGGGAAAAATGATTTTTCCAATCACACCCTGAGTAACACAAAAAGTAAAATGTAGTTTCAGAGAGGTCTTACTCCAGATTTCATTAAAATGTGTGGGTTTCTTTCTAATTAATCAAGCTCAACTGGTTTTCCCAACAACCCTCTTCATGCTAAGCACTTCTGGAAGGATTTTACATTGGAACTGATCTTTAAAAATTATAAAGTGAGTAACAACAAGAATGCTGAGCCCCTCTGGGAACTCAGGGATCTGAGCAGATTGATTAACCTCTACTGGAGGCTACATAAGGTGGTGGGGGGAGATGAGAGGCAGCTTCCCAGCCAACAGGAAGTGACTTTTTACAATGTCTTGTGCTTATGTTGAATTACAACTCATCTTGCCTATGGCCCAATAGTCAGTTAACTAGGGGAAATGCAATGCTGGAAGTTGAAAGAGACTTGGAAACAGTGGGAAATGAACACCGACCATCTACTTGGTGACACTCTGGAATACAAAGAAGGCAGGAATCATTTAGAAATAAATTGAATTCTACCTGCTTCTGTGCTATTTGTCTGCTTTGTGCAAGTCTGGATGATTAGAGTATGTGGGTTAACCTCATTAGTTTGAGCTGCTTCTAACCTACTCCCACACATTAGACATTAGCTATGCAATGCTGCTGGGTATGGGTTGTTTATCTACAAATTGGTCTTCCCCAGAGTGGGGTCTTTAAAAAAAAGGCACTCAACCATTTCTACTGCTAAACTGTATGATTTTAAAAATTAACTGCAATGTGTTTAAGCATAAACTTTTTAATTTCCCTGAATCCTAAGAGTTTAACTTTTTTTTAAGATTTTATTTATTGGGGAGCCTGGGTGGCTCAGTCGGTTAAGCATCTGCTTTCAGCTCAAGTCATGATCCCAGTGTCCTGGGATCAAGTCCCACACCTGGCTTCTTGCTCAGTGGGGAGTCTGCTTCTCCCTACACTTGTGCGCGCTCCCTCTCTTTCTCTCTCTCTCTGTCAAATAAATAAATAAAATCTTTTAAAAAATCCAAAAAAAGATTTTATTTATTTTTCAGAGGGAGAGAGAGCACAAGCAAGCGGAGCGGCAGGCAGAGGGAGAAGCAGGCTTCCCACTGAGCAAAGAGCCTGATGCGGGGCTCAATCCCAGGACCCCGGGATCATGACCTGAGCCAAAGGCAGATGCTTAACTGACAGAGCACCTAGGCATCCCTCAACATTTATTTTCAAATAAAAGATATTTCTGATAAAGGTGTTACACATACATATACACACAAACTTAAAAATGGTTAAAATCCTAAATTTTATGTTATATGCATTTTACCACCATTAAAAAAAATTAAACCTATATCTATAATTGTAAGAGCAGAAGAGTCAGTAATTACAATTAATACTAAGACCTTTTAACCTATAAGGGCAAGAATGACAATTTGGGACAGATCGATTACAAGAACAGGCCAGTGACATCAGGAGAAGCAGGGAATGAGCCCCAGCCTATGACAGACACAGCGTACACCACAGGCTCAGACAGCAGAGCTTCATCTTTATCCCAAGGCAAGGCTCAAACTATCTATCACTTCTTACCAAGGGTTTACCCTTCTAAGTCTCAAACATGGCCTCTTTAACTTAACTTTGAAAAAGCAAAAATGAAAGTGTATATCCCTTTTTCCTTTGTCAGCAGTGATGAAATGTCTTTTTTTTTTTTTTTTTTTAAGTAGGTTCCATGCCCAATGTGGAGCCCAACACGGGGCTTGAACTCAGGACCAGGAGATCAAGACCTGAGCTGAAATTAAGAGTCAGACACTTAATCAACTGAACCACCCAGGCACTCCTGAAATGCATTCTTAAGAACAGAAAAGTAAGTGTAAAGTATGTTGAGTTGAAAACATTTGTGCTTCACACAAGAGACGATGGCAGTGAACAAAGAAATCTAGAAAGGGTGGGGCAAGTTATTGTCTTTATGATTTCCCTTTTACAGAGGATAAAACTGAGGCACGGACAGGTTAAATTCAGGCTCTTAACCACCCACCTTGTCACCTCTTGCTAGAGATGACAGGGTAAATATATAAGGCAGGAGTGGTGCTAGGATTTTGGGGGGCAGGGAGGATTTGCTGCACATAAGTACCAAAGGGGGAAAGACTAGAATTGAAGCTCACCAAGGACTAAAAATCTTGAGCCCTGAGCCCATGACCTTGTGGGAGGTCGATGAGGAGTAACACTAATTTTGAGTTGCACTAAGAGTGCGGGCCTCCTAACAGAGCATGGCGGCGTCCTTTTTACCCTACAAAATGGAACCATCCCAGCCTACAACTTCTTTCCCAAAAACAGTAGATGCTATTCTCCACATTTGTGTTGTGCGGGTATTTTTAACTGTAATGTAATGTACACACTTCCCAGCAGAAAAATGAAGGAATGGGACCAAAATGACTTAAGGAAAGGTGCCAGGATTTATTTGCCAGCCATTCAGCAATCAGTCAAAGGCAAAGCATTTCCCGAGGCAGCAATCTCTCCTCTGGCTGTCACATCAAACTCCAGCTGTTTTAGAAGAGCAAAGATGAGCAGGTGATATGCTGTGGCTCCTTATTCATCAAATACTCACAGAATCTTCAGTGAGTAAGGAAATTGAGCCACTGGACTGGTTCGTCTACACTTCTCGTTGGCTTATTTATGCTCTTTCCATTATCTAATTTTTCAACCAGTCTAGTCCAGCCCCCCAAGTGAATGGTTGTACACCAATTCATGGGCAGTCGGCTCGACCATCAAAGGGTACCTTCCAACTGGAAACATGAGCCTTGGCTCCAAAGGAAATAACACCTTCTTGATCCTAGATTTTGCATGTGTTACTAATGGTGGGTCGGGAATGACACCTTTTACTTTTTACGCTTTCTCTGATTAGAGTGAAACTGTGTTTCTCTAATGCTAACAGCCCAGTGAATGTGAAAAATCAACCATCCTAGCTGGGGTACGCTACAGCCATGGTGCTTTCTGTTCCCAGCAAAGAAAAGAGCCTGCATTAACTGTGGTGATTCCAGTCCAATAATTTTGCTAACATCTATCCCCACCTCGGGAGTCACGTAAATAATTCCAGAGATTATCATATGCCAATCCTTATTTAATTGAAAACAAGTACACTGTTTTAATCTACATGTATTTATATTATGCACATCAAAAATAATGAACTAAAAGGAAATTATAACAACCAGTGACCATTATGTTAATAGCTGCAATAAGAAGAGGTTAAGTCGTTGGGCCACCTGGGTGGTGCAGTCGGATGAGCATCAGACTCTTCATTTTGGCTCAGATTGGGATCTCATGATTCTTGAAATCAAGCCCCACGATGTGCTCTGCGCTCAGTGGGAAGTCTGCTTGAGATTCTCTCTCTCCCTCTCCCCTGGCTCTCCTCCTCCCCCACCCAACCCCCTATCCCGCTCTTGCATGCATGCATGGGCTCTCTTTCTCTCTCAAATAAATAAATAAATCTTAAAAAAAAGAAGAAGAGGTGAGTCATAACATGCACACTAACACGGCCCAGCGTTGGTAGTAGGAGCCCTAGTGTATTAGCAGGTATTTATTGCATTACTATTTTTTTAATCTACCCAAATTCTGAGTTAGTATTTTTCCTCTAAAGGATGCACAATTTTAAATCATAAAACTGCTTTAATAAGAACCAGCCACATCTGAATGAACATTTGTATATATAAACTACATAATACATTGTCATTGTCCTTTATGATGTGACAGTCTAAAACAGAGTGCAGTGACATAAACTGATGTGCCTTAGATCCCATAAAAATATATTTATTCCTACAAAAAAAAAAAAGAAAAAGAAAACGCCCACAGGAAGTGTCAAGCCCTTGACTACAATAATAAACATGGGATCAGCATTTATGGTTTCTAGGCTGATGAGTGTATGGTGGTCATTAAAATGTGTGGGGTCATTTATCCCCATTCCTCAAGAGCATGCTCTGTCACTGAGAAAAATCTGATTTAATGTTGCATCTAATCATTTCTTGCGGGAAAGAACAATGTTAAGGACAATTGAGTGTTAAGGAGGCTTTATCATTGGGCTTTCTGGATTCTCTCTGTCCTCATTTCCTCTATGTTCCAATCTTAACACACTTGTCCCAGTTTTTATCAGTGGGCACATGGCTATCTCTTTCACCCTCCCTTTCTCAACATTCTTCAGTATAATGGCAAATCCTAAAATCAACTCATAGAATTAAAAAACAAAACGCTCACGTCTTGCTAGCTTAGGTCCTCATAGGCACCAGAACAGAGAATGCCTCAAATAATAATATGGGATCTAAGGCACTGAACACAGCTTTCTGGGGGTGGAGCAAACTGGTGATAAAGTTGAAACCAAAGGAGAGAAGCAGAGGAGATGAGAAACGAATGGTGATTTCCACCTTTTCAGAATGTATTTCTTCTCTGTGCCAAATTGCACTTCAATGCTGTACTTCTTGGACGTGGAGTCAGGTCAGCTGCCCTTCTGAGAGGAGCATTGGATTTCAAGGACTCCATAACGATCTGGCATTCCCCAATTATGGCCTATTTCAGATTGCATTCTCCAGAATGTGAGAACAGGACGAAAGGATTTCAGACTCGTCCAAAGGCTTCAGGACAATGTCAATTAAAACAAATTATTTGGGATTTGATGGAATGCCAGATAACTGGTTGCTTCAGCACTGAATGAATAAATAAACAACTCCAAAGATTAATTTGGGTGGACGTGAGCCAAATCTCTTAGTCCCAGACTAGTGGGCTGCAGACTATCAAAAAAGATTCCTTCCATCAGGCATTATGAGAAAAAAAATTAGCCCACATGAGGTATCCTGAGAGAGATTAACAGACCACGCCACATGCAAAAGTGTAAGAATATATGGCATTTCCCCCACTGTGTTACCCCCAGCCCAGATTATTCTGAAGACACTAAGAGTGCCAGAGGGACCAAAGCTAAAGGGTTAGTGTAAAGAGTAACATGAGAACTTTTTAAAAGCATAATTATTTAGAAATGATTTAAGAAAGTATTGCTTATGTGGCTGGAAATTGGTATTTTCTTTCAATATGTAGAAGGCTTTTCTACTCTCTCCCTATTTTTCTCTCTAGTGTAGAAAACGTATTTATGCTTAAGAGATATCAGACCCTGTTAAAGGTTGGCCTGTTCACTCTCTGTCCAAATAGGACTTTGGTTTTGCTATCTTGCTAATGGTTAAGAACCTCATTTGTGCTTCAAATAATAAGGTTCTTAAAATATCACTACAAGAATTCTAATCTGGGTAGAGCAAGCAGGAAGTAAATGTTCTCAAGCAGACGCCTGCTGAGCAATTCTGGAGGATGATTCAGCCCCCAGCATGCAGGATTATCCAGGATGGAGCTTCTCAATCCATTTGAGGTAGGGGACCGGGGTTTTGTTTTTATTTCTAATATCCACTGTTTTGCAGACTCAAACTTCTACAGAACCTAACAAAAACAAATTCTAAAAAAAGAAAAAGAAAAGACAAGGCATGCAAAGTACAAGTCCAAAATTTTTCTCATTAGATTCCACCAATATAAAATTAATCTATCAAATTGCTCTAAAAGTTCTCAAGAACTCACTCTCATTTTCTGTACTTTCTTCCTTGTGGAAGAGTAGCCAGCCAAGAGTTCACAGCACCCATCCACAGACTGCACTAACAGATGTGCTGGCCTCTCTCTATCTTAAAAACCTAACTTCCCACAATTTCCCCCGAGCCTCAGCAAAGTAGAAGTATTCTCAACTAAGATTTCCCAGGTAAGCTCATCAGAACTTACTAATAGGTGTTATATCTCAAACACACGGAGTGGAGAGAGGGTCCCCCATGAAAATGTAGGTTATTTTGAGGGCAGAAAATTCTATCTGAATCTTCAGTGCCTGGAACAGTGCATGGTATGCAGCAGTAGCTCAATAATATTTGAATAGATGAAATAAATTTGAGAAGGACTGGGTTTAACAAAGCCAAACCAGGCATTTTTTTAGTGCAATGGCTAGAATCTTAACATGTTAATAGGAGTTGTAAATCTCTGGGGGGGTGGGGTGGGGACATGATATTTAGTCACACAATCCTTTATTTCAAGGAGCAGCTCACAGAGCTAGGCAATGCTAATCTAAGAACTTTCCCTATGATTTCCCATCACTTTGTTTCCCTTGATCCTTCTGTCAGAAATACGTATCTCTATAATAACTCTCTATTTTTCAGTTGTCAAATCTAATTCTTTCGATAGAGTTCACATCAGATGCCCCCTCACTGGTGAGGTTTTTTCCTCATTTCCCCAGCTTGATGTGCTCTTCCTTGCCTTATTGGGAATACTAACTGAGCCCACCTCTAGGGGGGTTGGGAGGGCGAACTGAGGTGATCAATATAGAATGATTAGAACACTACCTGGCCCACAGTAAGCACTGGGCACGTGTTAACTATCATTAGTTACCATCAGAGTATTGGAGTCCTCTGACATTCCACCAGAGCTACAGCCAAGTGGAATTTGGAACATGAGCCCTTCCCTTATGCACTCAACTTTGTATCTTCCAGAAAAAGCAACAAAGTACCTTCTAAGGTGCCTATATAAGAGGTGTTTAATTAATATTTGTTGCACTGAACTAAGCAAGAGAAAACTAGAGAAAGAGACACAGAGAAACAAGCCATTTTCCTGGGCATCTAATCACAAGTAAGCACTGATAATTTCACAGCATTTAATGCTGCACCAAGAAATGAACCAACTCCTGCCTCCAAATGCTGAAAAATCCTGTATTCTTAGGTTCTAATAGGGAGCAGGTAGAATTGGGTCATTTTTCAACTTCCCAGAAAATTTCTTACTAGGAGCAATATTTTTCTGGAAAATTTTGTCATCACAGAACATCTTGGGCTACTTAACCAGTGCCTTATGGTTTTCTGAATTCTAAATCCAATAACTTGGAGGCTTGAATTTGAAAGAAGGAATTCTCACAAGCTGGTGTACTGCCAATCCAACTGAAGTCCTTCCTCCTACAAGCTACGAATCCCACTGCCATCCCTGAGGAAGGCACCCTCCTTTTCACCCTTGTCTCATGACTCCACTGTCTTCCCCATGGGACTTAGCCTTCTGTCTTCTCCTTGCCTTCATTTTCTTGGCTTCCAGTGTAGAGTCAAACAACAATTCAACAGGACACAGACTGAGCCCAGCAAAGGCTATATCTGGCAATTCCATTACTCACAAATTCTAAAATTGAGGCAAAAACAACTGTGGGTTGGCTGGCTGGCTGGCTGGCTATTTATTTATTTATTTATTAATGAATAGGAAGGGAGTTAGAAAAGAAAAGCATTCAATTCATCACAGGAACCAGAACATTGCCTCTGCCTTTGTAGGATCTTCAGTATTTTAGATAGTTTGGTGAGAATCTCACTGCATTCATTCCTTCTGTCACTCAGGATAATTTCTCACCAGTGGGCACTTTGGAGGTTTACTTAAGAAAAGTCTTCTGAGGCTCTGAGTCCAGTGCTTCCCAAACTCTGAGGTGCATATAAATCATGCAAGGGTCGTAGTGAAATGTGGTTTTGATATCCTAGTCCTGGATGGGGGCTAAGATTCTGCATTTCCAACAGGATCCCAAACAACAAAGATGCTGCGCAAACATGAACCACACTTTGAGTAGCAAACAGCTATTCCCAAAGACAGTGAAGAACAGAAAACAAGTATTCTCCTTTGAGGACCAGAGATTAAGGAGAATCAATCACAGTCCAAAGGATTTAAAGATGAAAAAAAGTGCTTTCCATGAGTATCACTTAATACTGGAGCCAGTTACAGAGAAAGCTTAAACATAATTAAGCACTGAGTATCTAAGTGTTTGGGTTGTTGTGGTAATTAGTCTAAACAATATTTCAGGGTCCAGATTCATCTACTTAGTCTTTCTCCATTGATTCAGTGACCCCAGTGATAGTTTAGTCTCCATTTCAGTGCAGGCTTTGTAAAGACAGAACAATGAGATGGCTATATTTAATTCAATTAAAAATAAAGTTTCAAAAAATGGCCCTGATTTGTATCCCTATTTTCTATTCAACATCCCCATTTTAGGACACAGTGTTGAGTGTGAGGACGAAAACGCTTGCCAACTCAGTCCTGTTTTAGTGACAGCAGATTCTGGATACTTATGTCTCCTATCTCTGTACAATACGGCCTAATAAAGTTGAGCCAAAGAGACTAGATTTCATTTCAGGGCAAAGGGTTCGGCCATAAACTTTTGCTTTCTGGCTGAACAGAACCATTCCAGCCACAAGCATAAATTCTGCTAGTTTTAGGTATCAGGGTGATTGGGAAGCCAAATGGGTTATTTGTGAGCCAGGTATCCAAGGCAGAGGCACCCGCTTTATTGTGTATTCATTGTTATCTGGAAAATCTCTTGCTACAGAAAATCTCAGCTACAGAATATTTTCACAGGAAGTTAGAAATGACTTCGGAAATTCCCCTCTGTGGCTTCCTAGAGTGGATTTTTGGCCTCATCAAAAAGACATTTGGTTCAGACATTGAAAGTGGGCAGCTGATAAATTGCTGAGGTATTTAGCTGGGCTTAGCAGCTTCCTTTGGGCGGGGGGTGCCAAGATCCTCAGTAGCGTAGCAATGTCAAAAGTACCAAAGCACATGCAGGCTCTGGGTTCAAATCTTAGCCTCCCTAGTGCCTGAGCTAAGCTGTACAACCTCTCCAAGCCTCAATCCTCTCACCTGCACAACGAGAGCAACAGTAGCACCTACCTCCTAGGAAGACAGTTGAAATGAAGTGATGCATGTAAAGTGCTTAACATAGTGTCTGGCAAATGTGTCAAGTGCTCTTGTGGTTTAATCATACTGAAAGATGGCATTTACTGAGTGTGTACCTTGTAGAGTTCTATAAATGTCAGCTATCATTTTAAGTAATGAGTGATGATGATGGTGATGTGTTGAGATGGTGAATGTGATGGTGATGATGGTGATGAAGGTGATTGTGATGGTGATGATGGTGACAGTGATGATCATGATGGTGATGATGGTGACAGTGATGGTGATGATGGTGATCATGGTGATAATGACGGTGATGATGGTGATGAAGGTGACAGTGATGGCGATGATGGTGACCGTGATAATGATCATGATGGTGATGCTGATGGTGACAGTGATGGTGATCATGGTGATAATGATGGTGATGATGGTGATGAAGGTGAAGGTGATGATGATGGTGACAGTGACAATGATGGTGATGGTGGTGATAATGAAGACATCTCTCCTGCTCACACAATGAAACACAGGCCAGTTAGTTAGATGTTAGCTTTGTGAGTCATGGCTTCCTATTGCTTAGCTGCTCCTAGAAAAGACTGGAACATCACTGACTATCAAATGATCTTCTGGATTGAAGAGAAAAACTAAGCAGTTTGAGTGTGTCCCTAAAAGACAGCAGTGTTCTCTTGAGGTCCTCCCAACACACCCCCACCTTTCCTAGTGACCAGCAGGTTCACTCTGAATAGATATGATGATAAGACAGAAGGTAGGTGTTTGGAGGAAATGATGGTCTCCTAAAATAGGAGAAGGGTCACATGTCAACATTACCTTTAAGCTAATGGAGGAAGATCCTGCCTGGCCTTCTGAAAGAAGCCCCAAACCAGCAAGATCCTGATGGGTAGACTGGGTTAGCTCCTTCTCATCCTTGGACTTGGCTTTTGCCCACATCCCTCAACTGGGGAATCCTGCACTCTACTCTTATTTCTCATCCTTCTCTGTAGCAAAGGACTTTGCTCCTTATTTCTAGCCTTGCCTCTTAGGCTGATCTTGAACTGATACTTGGCACATCCTTGGTCCACAGGATGGGCATACTAATAAACTGGTGCTTGTTCAAACATTATTTTTTAAAATACTTGTTCAACTCATATTTGGAGAAGAGGTTGAACAACTGGTGGGGAGATAAGAGAGAAGAATGACTGCTGGTTAGAGCCTTCAGCCTCTACTGCTCTCATAATTCAATCCTGGCCCCAATTTTGCATACTTCCCTCACCAAAAAAAAAAAAATGCCTTGCAGTTATGTGGATCCAAGAATTATTTATTTGTTTATTTATTTATTTGAGAGAGAGAGAGAGCACAAGTGGGGGGAGGGAGAGAGACAAGCAGACTCTGTGCTGAGCATGGAGCCAGATGCAGGGTTTAATCCTATGACCCCGAGATCATGACCTGAGCCAAAACCAAGAGTTGGACGCCCTACTGACTGAGCCACCCAGGCGCCCGTGGATTCATCCTTTTTAGAAGGCAAGTTAAAAATATCTGTTGTTACTTGGGGAAAGAGAGCCTATCCCTTCCCTTCCAAATAGTTTACCGGAGTATTCCTTCCAACTGCAAACTTTATGCCTCCTGGGAAGAGTTCTGGAAGGCATGTTTTCTCCTGGTTGTATTTCTAGGAAGATGTTAGCACTCATTATAGTTCATTATTCCAAAAAAACTGCCAGACTGGCCCCCATCCTTTGGTATAGCCTCATGATGATCCTGTTTGGGCAGGGAGAGGTCTCTGTCCCTCTATGTTCACTGGTCCCATGACCAAGGTCAAGTTGACAGTACATTTCAAGCCCCCAGGCACGAGCTGGGAGGTTGCTACTCTCTCTGAGTTCTCTCCAGGTTACTCACTCTAGCACATAGCTGTTCTCCTGGAGATCACTCCGCTGCAGGACTCTGTGCTGGGCAAAGCTGCACTAGCTAGTTGGGCTTTCATTATGTATAGGAAAGAAGAATCAGTGAATCTGTATCCAGTGCAGAGGCCTGGGAAAAGCCAGACAGTTGCACCCAGCTTTCACCTGTAAAATCTTCTAGCTCAGGGGGCTGGGGTGGAGTTTTTGATGGGAATGTTAAGAGGGTTGAGGGAAGCAGTGTTATTTAGACTGATGAACAATGCTGCTGTCCTAGAAAAGGTAACAGGCAGAAAATTCTGCTAACCCTGTATCTCCCTACAAAGAGTTCCAGAGACCTCTACCGCAACATCAGTCATTTACAAAGATGCTGGCAACACAAAAGTGTAAGCAATATAGGAAGGAATACCTTTATGCCACCCTAGAGATTGGTTCTATATTAGGCTCATCGCTCTATCTTCTCCCATCAGTGACTCAATCCTAACCCAGTCTCAAGTCTCATGGCAAATAGAAACCCAAAGAGTATGACCCACTCCTAAGAAAGAAGGAAGGGGTCAGGGGTTTTAACACACTGGCAATCATCCCAATAATCCTCTACACTCTTCCACGTTTTACAGTGGGTAAATATGAAGCTCAGAAAGATTGAGTAAGAAGTCCAAGGTCTTAAAACAAATTATGTTCTAAGTTAGAGTCTTACAATTCTCTCCCTACCCAGCCCTCTGCTCACTACACAGCTATACACATCCCTTCATATTTCACAAGTGAGGGAAAACAGGCAGAGTGAGGGCTGTGCTGACAAATTTGGATAACATAGTGGTCCATGAATGTATCTGGATAGGGAGAAACCATCCAACATCTTTGGGTGATCAAGTCTAACACTTAATCTGAATTCTGAAAGGGACACCAGATATTCTTTAATTGGTTCTTTCTATACTAGTTTATTCAAGGAGAAGAAAAAATACCCAACCACTGAAAGAAATGGTCTTCTCACTGCCACATTTTAGCTAAAACAAGAAACCAACAAGAAACTCCTTTTAAAATAATACTTTGTCACAGTCTAGAGAAAGGAGAAGCTGATTAAATCAATTGTCCTAAAAAGCAATGCCATAAATATGAGGGCTAGGAATAAACAGAGACTTCTCTTGGTAGACTGTCAGCAAAGAGCTTTTGCACACCAAGCTCAGTGGGCACAAATACAGATGTTATTTCTCAGTGGGCAGAGATACCCTATCTACTGACACAATAGGGGGGAAAGGGAAGAAGTGCTATCTTTTATTCATATATGTCAATTAGTTCCATCTACTTCCCACCTACTTCCCATCCCCTATGGTATATAAAGGCACAGCACTGAAGCAGGGCCCCTGTATTTCTTAGAACCTCAAATCCTAATAAGTGGGCCTGAATCACTCTTGTTACCATGAAATACATGTGGCATTAATGATAAAAACTAAAAAAATTATACCCAGTTGAAAGGTTTTATTGCACACCATTTTTCAAGATGGCAGATGGATGCCTAAATTGATCTCAGTGTCATTTTACTGTTGTCCCAAAGTTTCTCTAAATCAGCCAAATGAGTTTGAAGTTGAAATAGCCACCTCATATTGTTCTACTAGGAGAGGCACGGGATTTTGCTGTAATGTAGCTTGCCATATTATGTTATTTATAGCCTCTGATGGAAAGGTGGATAATCTCAAACCCACCACAAAGAGAATGATTACTGGATATGCTAAAAGGACCTGATGTCCTAGAGGCAATAATTTCCTGGGTCTGGCTGCAAAAGACAATCTAAAGCAATATCTGGGTTTTTGGTTCTGGATAAGATGGAGTAAGTTCACTCTACCCTGTACATTTCACTGAATGCATCTATTAAACCTGACAGAATGCATGGAGCAGCCATTTGAAGACTCTGAAAAGTCAGAATTGACCAGAATTGGAAGTACCACCAAATTGGCAGCAAGTTTACTATTATTTTTCCTCTTTATCCACTAGCTTGACCTCAGAACCTACAAGTGAGGACCAAGACATGGACAGAGAAAGCTTCAAGAGAAGCTCCTGTTCTGGCTCGAAGACCGGTAGGAGGAATTGCTAACACTCAAGAAAGAATGGGAGAACTCATGTTTTCTCTTTTTCTTTTCTACTCTTTTCTTTTATCTGTACCCCTAAGGCATCCAGTGGTGGCAGTAGCGTGGGTGGCATTGGGAGCTCGAAGGAGATTAAGGGAGGTAGGAGAACATTCACCGGATGAAGGATCTGAGGTTCCAAGACAGTGGGGCAAAGCCCTGCTGCTCTTTGTATTTGTCATCCCATTGGCTTGCCCCACATAGGCACATAGAAGCAGGAAATATACAGTAGGCAGGGTAACTAAAGCCCCAGCTTTCTGGTCAGAGGATAAATAAGGAAGGCCCCATGGAAGCTGACAGTTCCTTGGTGATCACAGAGAAAGAAGACTTGGGAAAGTAGCCGCTTACAATTATTTACGAACTCCTGGGTTTACCCTGAGCTGTGCATGGATGAAGCTGACCCTACACAGAATATTTAGATTTTGAGAACAAACTATAATATAGACTACCCCAAGCCTGAGGCTGATGTGGGACAGATCCAAACAGCACTGCCAATGCTTTGAAAACTCAACCGACACTGGAATTACTATCCCTAGAAGCCTGGTCAGAATGCATAGCCTAAAATCAAAGAGGGTGATTACATGTCAAAATAAAATTATCACATTTTTTGTAAGATTAAAACAAAACCCAAAGTTTCAAAATAAAATAATTGAAGTATCTAGGATACAACAAAAAATTATTGGGTTTATGAATAATCCAGAAAACCTCAACTTGCATCCAATGCCATCAGTAGATGGCACAGATATTAGAATTACCTAACAAGATCCATAAAGTAGCTATTTTAAGAATGTTCCAACAACTGAGAACACTTTTGTAAAGAATTAAAAGACATAAAGTCTTAGTGAAGAAACAAGATAAAAATAAGAATCATATGAAAATTCTAGAATTGAATAATACAATAACACACTCACTGGATGGGCTCAGCAGCAAAATGGAGATGGCAGAAGAAAGATCAATAACCTTGAAGTTAGGGCAATATAAATTGTGCAGCTTGAACAACAGAGAGAAAAAAGATTAAAAAAAAAAAAATAGAGCCTTATGGTCCTGTGGAGTGCCTGGGTGGCTCAGTCGGTTAAGCGTCTACCTTCGGCTCAGGTCATGATCCCAGGGTCCTGGGATTGAGCCCCGCATCAGGCTCCCTGCTCAGCAAGGAGGCTGCTTCTCCCTCTCCCTCTACTGCTCCCCCCACCCCAGCTTGTGTTCTCTCACTCTCACTCTCTCTCAAATAAACAAATAAAATCTTAAAAAAAAGAAAGAAAGAAAAAGGTCCAATATTTGTGTCATAGGAATCCCAGAAGGAGAGTAAAAAGAGTACGGTGCAGGAAAAATATTTGAAGAAATAATGAACAAAAACTTCCCGAATTCCACCAAAGACAAATCTAGAGATACAAGAATCTCATGAGCCCCAACAGAATAAGTCCAAAGAAATCATGTTCAAACACAGTATAATTAAATGACAGAAAACCAAAGACAAAGAATATCTTAAAAGCAAACAGAGAAAAATGACTCATTACTTATAGGTTAATAACAATTCAAATGACTACAGATTTCTCATCAGAAACAATGGAGGCTAGAAGAAAGTAGAATAACATTTTTGAAGTACTGAAAGAACAGATCTGTCAACCCAGAATTCTGTATCCATCAAAAATGTCCTTCAGGAATGAAGGTGAATTAGAGACATTCTCAGATGAAGGAAAATAGTATTTGTTTCCAGAATACTGCTCTAAGGGAATTGCTAAAGAAAGCTGTTCAAACAGAATGGAAATGATACCAAAGGGAAAGCTGGAACGTCAGGAATGAAGAAAGAACAACAGAAAGGGGAAATATCAGGATAAATATACAAGAGTATGCTTGTATTGAGTTCTTTAAAATACGTTTAATGATTGAAAGCAAAAAATTATAACACTGTGCAATGGAGTTGTCAGTATATGTAGATATGATATGTAACACAACTACAACAAAAAAATGGGGAGGGTAAAGAGACCTATAGATTCATAAGATTTCTACATTCCACCTAAAGAGGCAAATCTAAGTAGTCCTGGAAAGTTAAGTACGTGCATTGCAATCCCAAGGGCAATCAATTAAAAGATTACATAAAGATATGTGATAGGGAACACTATAGATAAAATGGAATACTAAAAATGTTCAAAATAGTCCAAAAGAAGAAAGTAAAGAGGTAAGAGAACTAAAACAGAGGAAACAGACAGAAAACAAATAGCAAAATATTAGACCTACATTATAGCTAAATAGTCTAACACACCTTTTAACAAACGGATTCACAGAATGGAATTTTAAAAAAAATGTTCCAAATATAAGCTGTCTACAAGAAAATCACTTAAAATTTAAAGATACAGTTTCATTCAGACAGAAAATAATGAGAAAAGTTTTTTCCCCATGAAAACACTAATCAAAAAGAAAGCTTGAGGGGTGCCAGGGTGGTACAGTCGGTGTAGCATCTAATTCTTGGTTTTGGCTCAGGTCATGATCTCAAGGTCATGAGATCAATCCCTGAATCAGGCTCCATGCTCAGCACAGATTCTGCTTAAGGATCTCTCTTCCTCTCCCTCTGCCCCCTCCCCACTGTGCTCTCTCTCTCTAAGATAAATAAATCTTAAGAAAGAAAGAAAGAAAGAAAGAAAGAAAGAAAGAAAGAAAGAAAGAAAGAAAGAAAGAAAGAAAGAAAAAGAAAGAAAGGAAGGAAGGAAGGAAGAGAAAGAAAGAAAGAAAGAAAGAAAGAAAGAAAGAAAGAAAGAAAGAAAGAGAAAGAAAGAAAGAGAAAGAAAGGGAGGGAGGGAGGGTGGGAGGGAAAGAAGGAAGGAAGGAAGAAGGAAGAAAGAGAGAAAGAAAGAAAAGAAAAAGAGAAAGAGAGAAAGAAAGAAAGAAAAAGCAAGCAAGCAAGCAAGCAAGCTAGCTCGAGTGGGTCTATTAACATCAGATCTGAAGTCTACTAGACTTCAGAAAAAGAGAATTACCAAGAATATTAGGGACAATATGTAATGATAAAAAGGGCTGATTTGCCAAAAAAAAAAAAAAGCAAGAATGCAAATGTATATGCATTTAACAAGTTTCAAAATACACAGCAAGACCTGACAAAATAGACAAATCACTATTATAGTTGGAGACTTCAGCACTCTTCTGACTGTAATGTGTAGAACTAGCAGACATTAAATCTGCAAGGGTATAAAAGGACTGGGCAACACCATCCACCAAGTGGTACTAATTAATGCTTGATGTTCACAGAACACTCTACACAAAAATAGCAGAATACACATTCTTTTAAGCTCACATGGAACATTCACTAAGATAGATCATATAAAACATACTTTAACAAATTTAAAGGAATTGAAATCAGACAAAGTAGATTCCTTACTCATAATGGAGTCAGACCACAAATCAATAATACCAAAATAAGAGGAATATATCTAAATACTGAAAATTAAGCAACATACATTTAAATAATCCATAGGTCAAAGAAGAAGTCTCAAGTGAATTTGAAAAATATTTCTAACTGAATGAAAATACATATATCAAAATTTGTGGAATGTAGCTAAAGCAGTGCTTAGAAGGAACTATATAGCATTAAATGTTTATATTTTTAAGAGTCCCAAATCAATAACCTTCATCTTAAGAAGCTAGAAGACTAAAATAAACCCAAAGCAAGAAGAAAAACAGAAAAATAAAGAAAATAAAACCATAAGCAGATTCTTTGAAAAGACCAGGAAAATTTACATGTGGTAAGATTGACAAATAGAAAAAAAGACACAAATTACAAAATCAGGAATGAGAGAGAAGATATTACTTTAGACCCCGTAGATGTTAAATGGAAAGCTATGAACAACTCTATGCACATAAACTGAGTAACTCAGATAAATTAGATTAATTCCTCAAAAACCTCAAATTGCCACAACTCACCCAAGATTAAATAAATAACCTGAATAGAGCTACAACTATTAAAGAAATTGAATTAGTCTTTAAAAACCTTTGGAAAAGGAAATTCAGGCCCAGATGTTTTCACTAGTTAATTCTACTAAACATTTAAAGAAAAAATTACACCAATTTCTATATCCTTCCAGAAAAAAGAAGAAAGGGAAAGGCTTCTCAACTCATTTTATGAAGTCAACCATTACCCTGATATTAAGACCAGAGAGAGACAGCATTAAAAAATCTATGGAACAGTATCTACTCACAACACATACACAAAACATCTTCATAAAAATATTAGCAAATACATCACACTATGACCAAATGGGGTTTATCTTGGAATGCACAGTAGCTGGTTCAATATTCTCAAATCAGTCAATGTAATTCACCATATTAACAGTCTGAAGAGGAAAAATAACATGATTATATCAATTGATGCAGACAGCATTCAACAAAATTCAACATACATTCATAATAAAGAAAAAAAACCTCTCATCAAATTATGAATGGAAAAGAACTCCTACAATCTCAAAATAAGGGCATCTACAAAACACCTACAGCTAGCATTATACTTAATGGCAAAACACTGGATATTTTCCCCCTAGGACTGGGGAAAAATCTAAGCTGTCCACTCTCACTCATCCTACTCAACATCCTGCAAGAAGTGTTAGTGCAATATGGTTGCAGGATACAGGTCATTAGAGCAAAATAATGTGTATTTCTACATACCACCACTGAACAATTGCAAACTGATTTTTTTAAGATGCCATTTACAGTAGCAAAAAAAAATTATAATAATTATGTGTAAATCTAACAAAAATGTACAGAATCTGTTTGCTGAAAACTACGAAACAATGATGAAAGAAGTTAAAGATTACCTAGTAATGGAAAGACAAGGTTCATGGATTGGAATCCATGTTCATGGATGCCAATGCTCCCCCAAATTGGTTTCTATGTTTAACACAATTCCTATCAAAATATCAGTAGGATTTTTTGTAGATACAGACAAGTTGATCCTAAAATTTATATGAAAAGGCCAACACTAGAACAGCCAAAATGATTGTAAAAAGAATACATTTGGAGGAACCACATTAGCTAAGGCCAATTTTAAGCCACAGAGGACTATTCCCAGATGTGATGTGAAACCTAACAGAATTTGTCTGATTGGATTTTGAAGGTAATTGGGACTGGTAGAGCCTTTCTTCTTTCCATATTGTTCCCTTTGGAATGGCAACGCCTATAAATGTTATCCTATGGTCGTCCTATCATTATATTTTGGAGGCAGAATGTTTCTAGTTTCGCAGATCTGCAGATGAAAAGGAATTTTTCCCCAGAATGGATCATACTCAGAGTCTTATCCATATTAATTTTAATGATAAAATTTGGGACTTTTGAGTTGATGATATTTAGATGGGGTTCTGAACTTGAATCAGTGCTGCAGGGTTACAAATTTTAAAAATATGGTGTGGGAGGTCCTGGGTGGCTCAGTCAGTTGAGCATCTGACTCTTGATTTCACTTGGGTCATGATCTCAGGGTCCTGGGATAGAGCCCCACTTGTGGGGAGTCTGTCTGTCTCCCTTTCGCTTTGCCCCTCCCCCCACTCATGCTTGCTCTCTCTCTCTAATTTTTTTTAAAAATTTTAAAAATTAAAAAATAAATAAATAAAAATGTGGGATGAATGCATTTTGCATGTGGGAGGGATATAGATTTTTGAAGCCAAAGAGCAGACTGTGGTAGACTGAATAATGGCCCCCAAAGGTGTACCTGGAACCTATGAATGTTACCTTGCATGGCAAAAAGGACTTTGCAGATGAGATTAAGTTTAAGGATCTTGGGATGGGAAGTAATTTTATATTATCCAAGATGGCCCTAATTGTAATGTCAAGTGTTCTTATAAAAAGGAGGCAGGTGGGAATTTGATTAAAGAAAAGGAAGTAGGAAATGGGACATTGGAAGTAAATGCTAGAGGGATGTGAGGAAGGAGTCACAACCAAGAAATGCAGGCAGCCTCCATAAACTAGAAAATGCAAGGAAACAAATGCTCCTCTAGAGCCTCCAGAAGGAACCAGCCCTGCCAACATCTTGACTTTAGTCCAGTGAAACTAATTTCAGACTTTTGGCCTCCAGAGAAGGAAGACAAAAACATTAGTGTTGTTTTAAGCAACTATTTTTTTTGGTAATTTGTTATAGCAACCATGGAAAATTAATACACATGGTTTCATTTCTCTTAGGTAGACAACTAGGAGTGGAATTTTTGGATTATGTGGAAACTCCATATTTAATACAGAGAAAACCCCTAAAATCTTCAAAATTAAAAACTTTCATCCAGGAAAGACAGTGTTAACAAAATGCAAACTCAAGATATAGACTTGGAGAAAATATTTACAAATCTATCAAGATATCCAGAATATATAACAAACTCTTAAATTCAAGAGTAAAAAGCAAACAACCCAATTTAAAAAATGGGCCAAACACCGATATAACACTCAACACTGGCAAGGATGTGGAGCAAGTGAAACACTCATTCATTGCTGGTGGGAATGCAAAATGGTAGAGCCACTTTGGAAGACAGTTTGGTGGCTTCTTACAAAATTAAACATATTTTTGCCATACAATCCACCAATCGCTCTCCTTGGTATTTACCCAAAAGAGTTGAAAATTTATGTCCATATAAAAACCTGCACATGGATATTTATAGCAGCTTTATTCATAATTGCCAAAACTTGGAAGCAACCAAGATGTCCTTAGATAGGTGAATGGATGAATAAATTATGGTACAACCAGACAATGGAATGTTACTCAGCACTAACAAGAAATGAGCTATCAAGCCATGAAAAGCCATATAAGAATGTCAAAAGCATATTACTAAGTGAAAGAGGTTAACCAAAAAAGGCTATATACTATATGATTCCAACTATGTAACACTCTGGAAAAGGCAAAACCATGGAGACACATAAAACATCTGTGTTAGCCAGTAATCAGTGGGGAGGAAGTTTCATCAGTTGTAACAAATGTACCATTCTGGTGGGAGATGTCAGTAATGGGGGATGCATGTGTGGGGCAGGGGATATATGGGAAATCTCTGTACTTCCACTCAATTTTCCTATAAACATAAAACTGCTTAAAAAAATAAAGCCTATTTTTAAAAAATGGGCCAAACACTTCACCAAAAAAGACAGACAGATGACAAATTAGCAGATGAAGAGATGTTCGACATCATTAGTCATTAGGGAAATACATATTAAAACCACAATGAGATATCCTACACACCCACTAGAATGGCTAAGATAAAAATACTGATAATACCAAGTGCAGACAAAGATGCAGAGCAACAGGAACTCTCACACAGGGCTGGTAGGAATGACAAATGGTACAACCATTCTGGAAAAACTCTTTGGCGATTTCTTTTAAAGGTAAACATGCTTACCCTCTAGTCAACAATCCTACTTCTAGGTATTTCCTCTAGAGAAACTGAAACTTCACATCCACACAAACTTCTACACAAATGCTTAGATCAGCTCTATTCATCATCTCTCCAAACTGGAAGCAACCTAAATGCCATTAAATGAATGAATGAATAAACAGGGGTACCTGGGTGGCTCAGTCAGTTAAGCATCCAACTCTTGATCTCAGCTCAGGTCTTGATCTCAGGGTCGTGAGTTCAAGCCCCATTCTGGGCTCCACTCATGGAGCCCACTTTAAAAAATAAATTAAAAAAATAAAGGAATGAATGGATAAAATGTGGCACATCTGTAAAATGCCATGCTATTCAGAAAAAGGAATGAAATATTGATACAATAACCTGGATGAATCAAGGGAATTATATTGAATGGAAAATGTCAGTCTCAAATGGTTACATCCTGTATGATTCTATTCACAACACATTCTCTCAAAATGATATAATGATACTGACAGAGAACAGATCAATGGTTGTCAGGAGCTAGGGGTATGGGGAGGATATGAATGCACAGTGAGAGCATGAGGGAATTTGGGGGATATTGAAACTGTTCTGTATGCTGATTCTGGTAGCTGTGGCATGACTCAAAATATGTGCTAAAATGTATAGAGCTGTGTACACACACATACACATCGATTTTACTGTAAGTTAATTTAAAGAATAAAGAACAAGATAGCTGGACAATTAAAATTACTTCTAAATCTTACAAAAGTAGGGATCCGAAGGGGTACGTGCACCCCGATGTTTATAGCAGCAATGTCCACAATAGGCAAACTGTGGAAAGAGCCAAGATGTCCATCGACAGATGACTGGATAAAGAAGATGTGGTATATATATACAATGGAATATTATGCAGCCATCAAAAGGAATGAGATCTTGCCATTTGCAACGA
>NC_138374.1:44857592-44961314 GCF_054177405.1 Leptonychotes weddellii | reverse complement strand
AATAAAAAATAAAAAATAAAAATTACTTCTAAATCTTAGTGGGACCACGTACTTTAATAAGCATTTTCCTGTAATGGAAAATGGTCAGAAGAAAGGCTAGGTAAATGCAGGTGGATTTATGTACCAATCTCAAGGACATCAATTCAGAGCCCCATCCCTGTGCCCAAATGGTTTGAGTTACTTAAATACTTTTACTTTGATCAGAAGGAGCCTTCGAGGCTCCTTAGGATTAACTATACTTTTTCCCCTTAGAAATTTTCCTTTCTTCCTTTGATCAGTACTTTTAACCCTTCTGGACCTCACACCCTCTTTACTGATACCACCTCTGTGCTGGAAATCACCACACTGCATGCTGACCCACTCGTTCCTCGCTCAACAAACCGGTCATCCTCTTCCTCCCCTGCTCAGCCACAGCACTTGGGCAATAAAGTCTCTCATATAACAAGGCATTAAGGTCTAGGGAGGACAGTACTACCTTGGTCTGAAAAAGGCCAACGCACCATGGAGGGAATGGGGCAGACCCCATTTCCTCCCTTCGCAAAATGTCTTCATTTTTATATCATGTAGTTTGGCATGGTTGGGGAAACTGAGGATACTACTTTTACAAATATTGCAAGGTGATTTCTCTCCTTAGAAGGTATTGATTTGAATACAAAACCAAGCGATGTCTCTATCAAGACATTTCTCTCAGGGAAGCAACGTGTAATAGCAGGGAAAGCACTGAGCTGAGAACCCAATGATCTAGTGGAGTTCTGGCCCTTGCTTTACCATATTCCATCCAGCTGCACAACTAGAAGTCAGTCATCCTCCTGCTTCCGCTTTTCCTATTTCTTCCTCCTCTACACGTGAGGAAGGGTCCGAAATGCCAGCTCCTTTGCATCAGGCACATTTGCCAAATGATATCCAATAAAATGCTTGTGTATCTGGCCAAATAAAAAGTAATTTAAGTAAAACTGCATATCTTATAAACTGTAAAGTGTTATGCAAACTTAGGATACTATTATAATCTTAAAGTTCTTAACAAAATAGTCACTGTATCAAATTAATGGTGCTTCTTTGCTTTGCATCCCCTAGATATGTAGAGCATAGGTTCCTCCTCCTTGTCCTGGGCATCAATTTATACTTGGTATCACTGGAGGGCAATGATTACCAAAAGATTTAACAAGGAATCTGAGATTTATTCCTAATGGTTTAATAGCATTTTGAGACTTTTGCCTGAAAAATCACCAACAGTGTGTGGTGACAGAGAACAGATCAATGGTTGTCAGGAGCTAGGGGCATGGGGAGGATATGAATGCACAGTGAGAGCATGAGGGAATTACCAAGGCTGGTGATTAGAACACTGAAAGTGGGGGAGGCCAGGAGGACGCAGCCTGTGAATGCCCAGGTGTACTCAGAAATGCGTGCAATTAATTAAAGGCTGATAATCTCCAAAAGAGATCCTTTTTATGTTTGTGACTTGGTCAAAAGAGCCTTATTTCACATTATTGACAATATCCTGCCAGCTGATAAGGGCCAGGGTGAGTGGCATCTTCTGCCAGTGTTCATAATAAGTCCTGGCCACTGCAGCTCCTATATATGGGCATGGGGCTCTGTCTGTACATTATGTAATTTTTTGGTGCTGCCTTCCCCTTTTGTTCAGTCTGTGCCAAAAGCCAAATAAAAGAATCCATATGTAATTACGGCTATAAAACCAAAAGGAAAATATTAGACAAAAATTTAACATTTTGGGGTTTCTAAGTTTGTTTTACCTTTAATGCTAGGCAGACAGTTTACACAAATCATTTTGCTGCAAAGTAAAGAGTAATGAGTTAAATGTGTTCCCTGTCACCATCAATCATGTACGTTTGCCTTTGATTGACCAAACATATAAGACACATGAAATGACTTTCTAATCATGTTAGGGGGAGGGAGGGATGGAAAAGGGGAGAAAATGCGGAGGAGGGAGCATAAGCCTTTTTATTTTATTCAGAAATTCCATTGACATTTTCTGGCAATCTTCTAACATGCTGTATGGGCTTCTCTTTGCTAATAATGTTTGCCTTGAGAATTTGTAAAGGTCTAAGAACTCTTTAATTCAATGTTCTAGAAATTACCAGGGCCAGAGGGGAACAAAATCCCTGTTAATAGTTCATGGATTAATTCTCTCTTCATTTGAAATCATTTTCGGGGAAGTTGCTCTTTCAGGTGGGCGATCATCATCTGGAGCAGGGTGAATGGCACTGGGGAAGGCAGGCAGAGCCGCTGATCTGATGAGAGTCACGGAGGAAAAAAGAAGAGGCACAGTGATGTTGACCCAAATGGGATACTGAGGCTTAGCAAATTCATTTCGGTGTATGGGTGTTTATTTTGATTTGTGAATTTAAACAACACACTGACTGGATTTTCTGGCAGTCGAAATAGTTTATAACCAAATGTAACCAGCCCCCATGCATCCTCGCCAAGCTCTGTATTTCAAGTTTCCACGTGGAGGCCAAACTCTTTAATTTGGCATGGGAACTACCTACAGTAGCAATGGAAGAAGTTTTCAGCATCGAAATCACCCCAAATTGTAATTGCGGTCCTAGCCCCACCCAGCTGTCTATGTAATCAAGGCTGGCCAGGCGAGACTGAGACCAATTTATTCATTTATTTATTCAACAGGCATTTATTGAGGACCTACTGTGCATCGGGTGCTGCTCCAGGCACTGGCGAGTCAGTGTTGACACTGTCTCAGAGAAAGGAGGCAATAAACGAGGCCATGAAGCCACGTAGTAAAACAAAGCCAGGAACATAGATGAGGACATAGATACACGGGTTGTGGAGCGGGAGAGTGATGTAAATCTTGAAAATGTTATTCTGCTGTGTTTATGTATGGAAACTTTCTTCACCCCATGAAGTCAAGGAGAACGTCTAAATCCTTACTGGAGAATGTGGTGAAGTGAGACATCTCCTCCCTGTGGGGACCCTGGGAAGCCCCAGAGAAATGTATGAGCTTAGTTGCTGCTTCTTAACTCTCCTGCATTTGCCAGGAAAACTGCTGAATGGCAAAGCATCTCTTTATTAGAGATATGCCACATTAGACTGGAGAACTCAACATTGTGAAGATGTCAATTCTCCCCAAGAGAGCCCAGAAACAGACCCACACATACACTGATACTTAAATAAATGGGCTCCTGAGGTACTGATAACGTATGGCTTCTTAATCTGGGTCCTGGTTAAAAGGGAGTTCTGAGTTTCTGAAGATTTAATAACCTGCCCATTTATTAGATGCACACTTTTATGTTTGTATATTATACTTCAATTAAAAATTTGTTTTTAAGTCCTTTTAAAAATGCAATTCTAATGTTTTAGAGAAGGGCCTCACCGAGAAATTAACACTAAGCAAAGACATGGAGGATCTGATAGTGGGAAACCATGAAGCTACTAGGGAAGAGTGTTTCAGCTGGAGGAATAGCAAGTGTGTAACCCCGAAGATTAGCCAAAGGGGGTGTGGCTGACGGCAAGGAGCAGAAGAGCACTTATGAGATGAGGCCAGTGAGGATTGCTTAGGACCTATAGACCTTTGTAAGAACTTTAATCTGGTGCGATAGGACGCCATGGAGAGATTGATGCAGAGGGGTGACAAGATCTGGTTCATGCTTGCGAAGGATTGTTCTGGATGCTTTACTGAGGACAGACTGGAGTGGGAGAGAGATAAAAGCGGAGCAGGGAGGCCAGTTAGGAGACTGGTGTAATGCTCGAGGAGGCAGACGATGGTGGTTTGGATCTGACAGGAAGAGCAGAAGTGGTAAGAAGCGCTCAGATCCTGGCCATATTTGGAAAGTCAAACCGAGAGGATTTGCCGCTAGACTGAACATGGTGCATGAGAAAAAGAAAGAAGCTAGGGAAGATCTGAGCAATGGGAAGAACAGCATCACCAGTAGTGCAATGGGAGAGACCAGGTTTCTGGACAAAGGACAGGAATTCAATTCTGGATATGTCAGGTCTCAGATGAATGAGACACTCAAATAGAGATGTTGAGTGGCAGTTAGATAGATGATATTGGGTCCGGGGAGAGGTTCTGGATGGAGATATAAGTTTGGGAATCCTCTCTATATATCTAGGACTTATGAGAATAAACAAGATTATGGCAAGTGAATATATTTGTATTGTATCTGCAGAAATCCACTCTCATGACACCATTCTGATCAGGATGACATCACCTGTGGGTACGGAATAAGCAACAGTTTGCCTCTCACTATCTAACTTACGCTATGTGGATTTACTCTGCCAGAGAAACCCTCTGCTCTGGCACCATCAGCATCCCCTCCTAGAAACAGAAAGCCCCCTTGACCCCAGACTTATCAGTTGCAGCCCTGGCCCCCTTTCAGAGATCCTGCCGCCCACCTCTCTCCCACTCTACACAGGGTTGAGCCCTGTTTCTAGTATGTCTCCCTCACCTGGATGAACACCTCAGGTCTGCAGAGCTTACACCCATCAGGCAATAAGAACTGTTTATTTTCTCTCAGAAGCACCTACTGAAGCCAATTAGCTTTACCCCCTGAACACAGCAGCAAATAATGTTATTTTCTTCTGGAAAGCCTGGTCATTTCCCTACCCTGACTCATCCCAGCATAGGTTCACATGTCTTGATGCAGTGACTTCTGCCCTTATAGAGCTGGCCAGAGAGAAAGGCCAACAAGACCCAGAGAATGGGTCTTGCAAAAGTGTGCCCACACATTCCAGTCATGACAGAAGTTTCCTAAAGCTTATGAGTGCCTCCTAGCCATGAGGATGACAGTGTGATTAGCACCCTGTCTGGAATACAGTAGGTGCCCAGGGAATCTCTATCAAAGAAACCATGTCTAACTACAGAAAGCTAAGATTCTGGCACTAGCTAAGGTTCCCCCTTACCATTTGCCGTATTTCCTCTTTTTAAAAATATTTTATTTATTTATTTGAGAGAGAGAGAGAGAGCCAGAAAGAGAACGAGCAGGGCAGAGGGGCAGAGGAAGAGGGAGAAGGAGACTCCATAAGCAAGAATCCCAACGTGGGGCTCAATAGTAGGACCCTAGGATCAATGACCCGAGCCGAAGGCAGACATTTAACCAACAGAGCCACCCAGGTGACTCTACCAAATTTCCTCCTGGTGTACTCAAAGGCCTGGAACCAGTTTGCTTGGTTTGACACATGAGTTTGTCAATTCCAGGCATTTTGTCCTCATGCAGGTTGCTGTACTTCTCATAACACACAGTATCTGCCACTCTAAAGTGGGTATAATAATAGTGCCAGTGGTGGGTACAGTCCCTGTGAGAATTAAATGACTGATGTCTATAAAGCACTTAGCATAGGACTTGGCACAGAGTTAGAACCCAGGATAGTTCAGCTGTTATTAGGGTCCTGATTTATATTTCTAGCTCCTAAACCATACTGTTTTTATACATGCATACAAAAAACACACAGATGCACATAAACATAACCCAAAAGAAAGGTATTAAAATGATTCCCTTGCCTATAAGTAGTGCTAGGACTATGTATTGTTGAAAGTTTATCTTAATGCGGTAATATCAATAATGGTCTTCATGTCCAGCAAAGTCCACCTCAGCCAAGATACACTCTGAATAACACGGACCTGATTTTCCTATGGCTTCCTCATTCGGAAATAGAAAAGGTAACAGAGAAGACCATGTTGTGATCGATATCAAGTAACATTTCACCCACAAGAAATAATTGCCGAGTACTTGCCATGTTCTAGGATGTGTGTGTGCGCGTGTGTGTACACACACATACATAAACGGTAGCTTAGCAGAGTTAAAATAGTCGGCAATCCTGAGAATAATTTAAATCTGCTAAATTTTGAAGACTCAGTACAGACTGAAAAAAAAATGTTAAGAGTTAATCACTCTCTAAATTATACACAACACCCACACACACAATTTATCATGTCCAAGGACAGCTAATCCTAGTAAGAATAATAGCACAATTCACAAAGACGGCACGTCAAGCCCCAACCTGAAACCACATACGCTGCAGAGAAATTTAAGTATTACATGCTAAAACTCTAAAACCAAGAGGAAACAAAAACATCAGTGGATCTTAAAATACATCCAAGGGAGGAAGCCAAGTGAAGGATAAGTGTAGCCACTTATTCAGGGACTCAGGGGCGAGGCAATGGCAGATAGGCTAAATAAATAAGTTCATGGTCTGGGTCTTTACAGAAGACCTCAGGAAGATTCTCACTTGAACCTGACAAGCGGGTGGTAGGAGATCAGATAGTGGTAAATACACAGGATGTTCCAGACCTGGTTGGCAGTGTAGATGTAGACAAGTCACATCTTTATATATGACCCCTGAGTGGCCAACTTGTGCCTCTTTCATGAAGTTATTGGCTATTGGGTTAGCATGGATTTGTTAAATCCCAGCACACCAGAAATTGCAGAGGGCATGCCATGAAGGTTAAGCGGAACAAATTAAAGACGAATAGCCAGGAAAAAGTCTTTAACAGTAGTTAGCACACTTGAATTCGTTACCCCCAAAGACGTGGGCTAAAAATATAGATGCTCCAAAAGTTTAGAAAAATTCAGAGGTGACACAGCCAACATGGGAGCTAAGCTTTCAGGGGAGCAATGAGGCCTGAGGGTAAGGGACTTTGAAAGTAATATTGCCCGGGGGATACACAAGTGCTCCCCATATTTTCCTGGTACCATTGGGCTGGGTATCTTGGAACCCCTGCATAGCAGGAGCCCCTCTCTCTTGCTGAGTTTTGTTGTCCTCACTTTCAGCCTTGGCTTTTGGTCTCATGGACCCTAAAGGCCCGGTGGGCAGCCACTGTGCTTCTGCCTGTGATATATATATACAGAGTACAATGTATTCTGCAGAACCAAGAAACAGACGCTGTACCTGCCCAGGGCAAGGGAGAGGCTGAGCTCACACTCCACCTCTGGCTTCCAGAAACGCTAAGTGTTCTCAAGGGATGAAATCTGCCAAAGCCTCATCCCACCTCCCTCCATCCTCAAGGCCCACCTGTCCCTGTGGAAGTGCTAATGAGTTCTCTGCCAGAGGACATGGGTGACACTGGGGAAGGAAGCAATTTCTGTCAACAATCATCCGTTTCTAGATTCCCTTTTCCATCTGCCCCCCAACCAATAAAAATAAGTGAAGGCTCTGTGACCTCTGGAATGGGCGATAATATATAAAACATGCTGAGGAGAGCATCATCAGGGTGTTTATTATGACCTCCAGGAGACAAGGATCAGGGATCTGGAGGGTCAGTGCACCAGGATGACGCCGCCGAATGGGAAACACATGCTTCAAGCTGTCCTTATTTTAAATGAAAACAATAGATGCAGGGAAATCTTGCTATTTCCAGGTCACGTGCCTTAGCAAATTCCAACACAAAGACCACCTGAATGTCAAGAGGCCATGTGCAGAGAGCTACCTCTGAACACGGAGGAGCCGGCCCCGGGCAGAAATAACACAGTAACATAACCCTAGGAGGAAAATGTGTTTTCAGTTACACCAGGGCCCCGCCAGGCCTCTTCCACAGGCTCTTCCTAAATAGGAACTTGGCAGTGGGATTCGTTGGGCTGGAGGGGACGTCCTTGGCTCCAGAGGTGAGGCCCTCTGGGGTCTTGAGCAAAGTTGGACAGAAGTTCTTTCTCCCTGCTGGTAATAACACTGAGGAATCAGCGTCACATCCATTTTATTAATTTTCCTGACAGGCAGCTCTCGTTCCATGCAGGCACCACAAAATCAAAACATACGCATGTCAAGTGCCCCATGTGTGGTAGGGCCCTGCCAAGACCGTGTTACATCAACACAAGGAAGCAGAGCCCAGGTCTCAGACCCTGTGCCTGGGCCTGTGGATAACTCCCTGCTGGAGGAAACCCCCAGAGCTTGGTTGAATGAGCCAGAAGAGCTCTCTTGGTGACAGTCCTTTATCCTGGGGTCTGGGTTCCTTGTGTTGAACACAAGAGCCATTGGAGACACAGGCTACATCTGGCTTTGGGGCATGCCTCTCAGTCCTGCCACACAGACCCCCCTGACAACTCCATTTTGCCTGCATTCAGTTTCATCCAGGCAGGGGAACAGCAGCCTGGATTAAAGAAGCCATTAAAAAAAAAAACCCAAAAAGCCACACAGTGTCCTTATTTGTGAGCTGGGTCTGAGCCTGGAGTTCTGTGGAGTTGAGGTCTTTGGGTACATAGTGAGCTGAAGGAATTTTTTGATCAAGGCATCCTTTGCTAAAGTGATAGAAGGGACTCCAAAACAATTTGTCCTTTTACATAAAGGATTATTATCTATGAATTGCCTAAGTACTGTAAATTAGGTGGGTACAGAGGGTTAAGGGCCGAGAGAAAAGCCCTGCTCTAATCACACGGCTGGGGATGCCCAGGGCGAGCACGCGCATGGAGTCGGTCCATCACCTGCAGCCACACTCTTCCCACCCGTCCTTCCCACTGACTCCAGGGCCATCGCCTCGACTCCCCCGGACAACTGACCACCAGTGCTACATACAGCGGTAATGGCAGCCAAGGGCTAGAGGTCTCACACCTTGGATTGCAGCGCTTCTAGCCCCCTTCGTGGGACCTCCTGGTAACTCCAAATTTCCCACCTCCATCCCTACTCATGCAGGAAGGGGAAATGCAAGTCCAAATCCTGAGCTAATGGCCACCAGTGCCAAGTCAGAAAGGCCCAAACTGGGCAGGTTTTACTGTCCTGGTCTGCCTCCTTGATGGTCTAGGCTAAGAACAATCCAAGGATGAGGACTGGTGTTATCATTATCCAATGTGCTCCAAAAGCCCTCTTAGGAAGGTGCCTGGGCCCTCGACCCAATGTCCCAGAAATGGGCCTGGCCTGGGCTGGCCACTGTCCCGGCCTGGCCTGTGAGGACAGAGTTGGGTCTTTCATTGCCCGGGTTGGTCCAGCAGGCAGGGGCCACTCTGGAGACACTGGGGGGGCTGCCCAGTCAGCTCTGTGGGTTGAGCCGGCTGATGAGGAGGCGAGCAGAGCCAGACCGCCTGTCTCACGGCGTACGGGGCGCCACTGCTGAGGGTTCGGTCCCTCGTTTCACTCTCCATTCAAATAACCATGGCATGTCAGCCCTGCTGGCCTCCTTGATTGTGCAGAAATAAATAAATGAATTATGTTGTTGGGGTTTGGGCTTCAGCACAAACACATGGTCTGCATTTATCCACACAGTGAGAGGTCTACCAGCCACTTGATGTAAAAAAGCAAAATGATAATTCTTTTCTTTAGGCGCTCTGGTGCCATATGGAATGTATATAAATCATATTTTTGTTTTAACAGCGGAGGCTTTGTTGATAGATAAACATGTGGTTTATCTAAAAAAAAAAGAGGATTGTGCTTTGAACAATCATTTAATGGCCGTGGATGTGCCAAATAAAAATAAAAACATAATTTTGGAAGAAGTTGGCCTTGTGCCCAAATCTGTAACAAGGAATTTCTCCTTAACCAAAGTGGTTAAAGCCCGTCGATCTGTTTTGAGTTTAAGCTATGCTCTCTACTCAACCCCACGACAAACCGAATCCGAGGCTAATGGGCTCTAATAGGACAAGACGTTACCTTTATGAATGACCTCATGGAGAAGAGGTTGGCGAGCATGGTGGAGAGGCCTTGAGCCAGGCAGCTCTGGGCTATGAACCCCAGCTTCAGCTCTGCGAGGCAGATTGCATCATCCCCCTCTTTCCAATTCCAGCTCGGGATGTTTAGCAGATGGGCCTGTGGAAGCGAAAGCAAGGTATGAGACCTTAGGTTGCTAAATGTTCAATTATTGTAAATCTCCTCTGGGAAATGCAGCATTGCCCAACTGCTCCGAGGCATTCAGACTCATCCTTTCTTTCTCTCGCCTGAGCCTGCTGTTTGCTGTTTCATTCGACTCTCCTATTCAGCAGACTTCAGTCTTCAGTGGCCTCTCCAGAACATTGCTTCTGCGCCTCCCAAACCCAGGTCTTCCCCTCGGGTTTGTCACGTAGCCAGAGTCCACAGGGAATTTCCTCTTATGACAGACACATCGGCCCATGCTACTAGGATGTCTGGCTAGGTTGTTCATAAATTGGCTCCTCAAACAGACTCAAGACTGTCAGATGCCTGTGTGTTTTAGAATCCTTTTTTATTTGCATCCCCGAAACTCCAGGTCAGTGGCCCCCAAGTCTGAGTGGGCCTCAGAATCACCTCGTGGGTTGATAGACATATTGCCGGCCCCTCCTTCAGAGTTTCTGATCTGGTAAGGTGCAGGGCGAGGCTGGAGAATTCGCATTTCTAATAAGTTCGAGGTGCTGCTGAGCTGCTGATCCAGGGACCACACTTTGAGAAGCACTGACCTAAATCATCAGGCAAATCACAGTGTAGACATATTACAACATCTTGCAGATGGACTGATCCTATTCAACAGTTAGGTCACACCCCAAGATAAGGACCCAGACATGCTCTTCCGATTAGTTTTAAGTGGCATGAAGCAGAGAGTCAGAGATCATATGTTGGATGAAGGAATCAAGATTCAAAAACTTCTCCAGGGTTGAAAAAATGGGCAGAAAACCAACCAGGAAAGATTTTAAAGGACTTAATGTCAAGCACAGCATTTAGGTTCAAAAAAAAAAAAATCAACTGTATAAATTCAAAATGAGAAGACCTAACTTGGCAGTAGAGCTGAGGGGAAAGAAGAAAAAAAAACTTAAGTGTGTGGGTAACTCAAATCCCAAAAAGAGGCCAACCGTGTGACAGATTACAGAGAAAGCCAATGCTTGCTTGTTAGAAATGGTCTCCAGATCAAGGGAAATGAATGTTTCATTCTGTTGTGAACTGGTCAGGCTAGTTCCAGAGTACTTGATCCAGTTGTAACAGTCAGATTTAAAGAGGGAAACTGATAAATTGAATAACTTCCAGAGAAAAATGACAAGCACAAGGAGAGATGGGGGTTCTGGAAAACATCTTTAGAGAAACAGTTAAGAGAGCCAGCAGTGTTTGGCCTGCAGAAGGGCCACAGCCTCACAGAGACGGGATGGTGACAACCTCTGAATACCTCAGGTGCTGAAGAGGGATTGTCTTGCTTTGTTCCAGGGGCCAGAATTAGGACTGACTGGTACACGTTATAAGAAAGCAGTTTTTTGGCTTGTTTTATAAAGGAACTTTCTAAGGATGTAATTTGTCTAATAAATGGAGAAAGCTACCTCCCAAAATGCAAGGTCTTTGTCCCAAAAACTCAGTAAGTGTTTTCCCAGGTCATAACAGAAAGACCGCTTGCTTTGCATTTGTGCTTGAATCAGAGAGCTGTGCTAGGCCCCCTCGGATGCCAAGACTTTATGGCCCTGAAATGACTGTTTCTCTCCAGATACCCGCAAGCACCAGGAGTACCCAGAAGGCTTCCCTTCACTGTCAGGACAACACACTACAGTTGTACCTACTAGAAGAAATGGAAGACGCTATTATGGAAACAAAGAACAAGTCCAATGGGTCCTTCCTCTGCTTGCAGAAATACCACTCTTGTGAAATCCCTTCCTCAAAGTCCTGTGACAGTCTCACAGGTCCTAAGCCAGCAGTGACTCCTGGGAGAGAAGACTGTGTCCTCCCTAATGAGAGCATGGTTAAAAAGTTTGATGTGTGGGCCATCGTGGATGGTAATTTCTGTCAAGCTGAGTATCAGAGACCTTCTCACATCAAAGGCTTGATTCCAGCGGATGGCCTTGCCCTTTACCCTGTTTCTCTCCCTACTCTTCACCGGCTCGCAAAGGCCACCTTCCTCCTTTACTGGCACCGCAGAGAATACACCAGTCTCAGTGGAGAGATACTCATTTGCCTTTATATCATCTGCGAAGAATAAGGAGAAATGAGATCTAAGTAATGAACAAGTAGATCACTGAGTGTGAAAGGAGGTTTGAAGGTCACATAACCTTCATGGTACTTTCAAGCAAGCAAGCAAACAAACAAAGCCTTTTCCAGAGAATCTCTCATATCCCCAGGTGCCAGGTTTTTGAAGGTATGAAGTCCAGGCTTTTGGGCCTTGGGTCCCCCATGTTCCCATCTGGTTTGAGTTCCTTAGACATATTTTACATGTTATTACGTGGGAAAGTCAAGTTTGTTTCATTTCTCAGGCTTCCATATGGCCTCCTTTTATGGGCCATCATATCTTCACCAACTGTGGGGCAGGGAGCAGGGAGGGATGTACCAAAGGCTAGGAGGAACATCTGTGTGCATGAAATGAAGAGAGGAAATTTCATCAGGAACTCAAATCCTCTGTTTCTGGCAACTCTGTCCTTCATTTGAGGGACATTTGGGTCCAGTGGAAAATGCCAGCCTCGCTGCACAGGAGTCTAGAGGCAAACCGTGGATCTGGAGAATGAGGCCTGATAAAGCTGGTGTAGCAGGACCAGGATCTCCCTTTGATCGGCCACTGGACCACTCCTCATCTCAAGAAGAAGGAATGTGAGGGCGCCTGGGTGGCTCAGTTGGTTAAGCGACTGCCTTCGGCTCAGGTCATGATCCTGGAGTCCCAGGATCGAGTCCTGCATCGGGCTCCCTGCTCAGCAGGGAGTCTGCTTCTCCCTCTGACCCTCCCCCCTCTCATGCTCTCTCTCTATCTCATTCTCTCTCTCAAATAAATAAATAAAATCTTAAAAAAAAAAAAGAAGAAGAAGGAATGTGAAAATACGCTCTCCTGGGAAACCAGGAGAGGTCAATTCCAGTCCCAGTTCCAGCCCTCCCTATACATATAACTTTGAGGAAGCCACCATAAGGAACAAAGTTCATTTCAGAGAAAACACTTTAACACTACTGCCCAAGTGTGTGAGGATTTTTAGTGAGAAAGCTCAATGAACTTGCATTACCACTGGGCCACTGGGACTTGGCTTCCAGGTCCCAAACAAAGACCTCTTTTTCTAGAATCTGTTTGGAAAATAAAAAATCCATGAATAGTTAAGTCATCAGAAGTGACACTTTTCTAAGATACAAACTGTTCTTTCCTTGAAAAGCTTCAAGACATTTACACTCAAATCAAAAATGAGTGCCCTGTACCATTTTCTTTCAGTGTTCAGAGATGGCTGGGCTGAGTGTTTCTCTCCATAAAATCAGATCCACTTTAGAGAACACCAGTCCTTCTAGAAGGCCTACTGTGAGGAACCACAGTTTGGCTCAGTGGGGTGTAGCTCTATTTAAAGAGAAAGTGACAGTTGGCCATTCTGTCCTTAGTTCACTGCCTGCCAAGTGACCACGAGTTGTACCCACCAGAGCTGCTCTGTCTGAGAGCGCGTAGACTCCCAGTCTGAAGTCACACTGGGATGTTAGCATGCACAGATGGTCAAATGAGGATTAAATGTGATAATGGATGTCAAGCTCTTTTAAAACCATAAAATATGCCACAAATGTCTGAGATTACTATGATGACAAACTCAGGACCGGTTTTACATGGAGAGAAAGTAGGCAGCTTGCCCACATTCCTCTAGGCCCTGGAATACCAGCATCATTAGAGCACAAGGAATTGAAATTCTTTATATTTTAAGTCTCGTATCCAATTATGGAATTAACTGTCATTTGAAGTATGTTGACTATAACATAAGTTTACACACACATACCAGGTTCTTTCAAGAAAGCAAGTTTTAATGGGTGGAGATCTCTGGACATTTAGTCATGGGTGAAGAGGAAGTACAGAGAGGAAGAAAAATAATATTGTAAGGCAATGGGAAGAAAAACAGATTAAAGAGAAGGTGGGACCATCTCACGAAATAGCATAATTATAAAGCAGGGTGACAAGTGTCCATTTGCAATTCCATGAGGAATGAGATGACAATGACCAGTGGACTTTTTGCTCCCTCTAGAAGAGAGAAATAAAATGATCGAGAAAAATGTGCCAAAGTCACTCCATCCCTCGTACCCTTACGCATCTGACAGGGGCAAAGTCTCACATGTGGTTTTGCCTGACTCTGAAACCCCAAAATATTGGGGTGGTTCTAAGCAAAAATGTGTTTCCAGCAAATCGTCATGGGTCGGTTGAGGCCTTCATCATTGTTCCTGAATAATTACCATGAAAAGGTTTGTAGAAGACATTCAGCCTGTTATGGTCGTGTGAGTACTGACCAGGTTCCATCCAGATCCTAGGTCCATTGAGCTACTTGGAGTTTGACAGAAATCACAGCTGAAACCCTCCTGAATTTCTTGAAGATGTGGCATCACTACTCATTGGAAGGAGGGAAAAAAGGAACTGACAGCCCTTTCTAAACATACAACATTAATTTCCCTACTCGATCTAAATTCAGCCAAAAACCTAAACAGCTTAAAGCACTCTCACACTAAGTGAAATTTCAAATCATAAATGAAAGAAGAGTTTATTGCCTGAGGAGCTGTCACCAGCCACAGCCTTGCTAACAAAATTCACCTCCACCTACAGGGACTGCTGTCAAGAAACTTCTCCAGACCGATGCTTGTGAGTGTCCCCCGATAGCCTCACTTTATCTCTTCCATGTCCTTGGGTTTTCCAGAGACGAACAGGACAATGGGACCTTGGGTGCCCACCACCAAGCCCACTGGCTGGAGTGCAACCCGTTCTGCAGTGGAACCACCTGCCAAGGGCTGGGCAGTGGTCAGCAGACCCGAGAGGGAGGCCAGTTGCCAACAGCAGGCTCCACTCCACAACGGCCTCTGATGGGCCTCCACACAGCAAAATGGGGCAGCACTTGCCAGCAATTAAGAAATAATGGCATGGCACTGGTGCATTTGGCAGAATAGGATCTTCTCTGGGTCACCTGACTGCCTATTTTGTAGGGAATATGGCCTATAAGATGGGACACACACTCACTCACAGCCCAGCGGGGAGTTATTGTGTTCAGACAGGACACCTGGTTCCAGGTACTGAGCAGCCTCCAGTTTCTCCGAGCCTCATTACGGGGAATAACCGGTTCCATATCAAACAGAGAAAGGTGCCACCTTCCCTCCCCCAAAGCTGTTTCCCTGGGAGTTCGGTGACAGGCCACGTGAAGGAGCAGTGCCTCTGAATGAGAGACTGAGAAGTAATCACAAGGGAAACAACACAGACTCCAACATTTGTTTTCTTTCCAATCCCCTTGTAAACTAGAACATGAGGAAAATTCCTTTATGTTTTTATCTCTGGAGAGCAACTTTTTTCCTGAATTCAACCAAGCCCGTTCTCCTCCTGAATTTGAGAATGCCTTGTTCTGAATTCTCCCCACTCCCACCCACCTCCCCCCGGCACGTGGTCTGCTCCTCCATGTCACCTGGTCTCTGCTTGCCTAGGACACTCTCTACCCCTGGACTGCCACGTCCCGAGGGCACAAGGCAGGACTCCTTCACTTATACCCACGGGGGGTTAGGGAGGTCAGGTAGCATGCTGATCACATAGCAGGGAGTCAGGAGATACTGACTGAAGAAGTGAGTGGAGCACATAAAAAGTGGACATTGTTGAAATGGGAGCTAAGATTACATTGATATTTGGACCCTGGGGGTCCAACAGATGCTTCCTTCTGGTGACCAGCGGTAAACAATGTGTTTGCTCTGAAGTGAGGCCCCGGGGAGGTTTGTACCCAGCACCCCCTTGTCCAGGCCTTTGGATTACAGCAGGACATGTGTGCGTGTGTGTGTGGGGGGGTGCATGTGTGTGTGCGCACATGCGTGTGTGTGCACATGTATGTGTGTGCGTGTGTGTGCACGTGCATGTGTGGGGTGTGTGTGCATGTGCATGCATGTGTGCGTGTGTGTGCACGCATGCGTGTGTGGAGGGGCATGTGTGTGTGCACATGCGTGTGGGGGCATATGTGTGTGCACATGCGTGTGTGCACGTGCATGTGGGGGCATGTGTGTGCATGTGCATGTGTGTGTGGGTGTGTGGGTGTGCATGCACGTGGGGGCATGTGTGTGTGCACATGCATATGTGTGTGCATGTGGGGGCGTGTGTGTGCAGTGCATGCGTGTGTGTGCACATGCATGTGGGGGCGTGTGTGTCCATGTGCATGTGTGTATGTGTGCATGCGTGGGGGCGTGTGCGCACATGCATATGTGTGCACATGCATGTGGGGGCATGTGTGCACTGCGTGTGTGTGGGTGTGCACATACATGTGGGTGTGTGTGCGCATGCATGTGGGGGGGGCATGTGCATGTGTGTGTGGGCATGTGTGTGCACGTGCAGCTGTACAATGAGAGGAAAGAGACCGGGTGCACCTGTGCATCTCTGAGCCTGGGACAGGCTCAGGCTCTCGCTGTCTTACCTTGTTGTGATACTGCAGCATCTGAGTGATGATTCTTATCTTCGGATGGTAGTTTTTTATGGAGATTACTCTGAAAAAGAAAGAGCCAAAGCTGAGGCAGGGTCTGCCTTACTCTTGAAGTCTGATGGGAACATGAATTTGCACCCAAACAGAGTGAATGTGGGACCAGCAGCCAGGCCCATCAAGAGGGCTTGCGGGCACAGGACCAAGTTAAACTGTGTCCATCACTGTACCCCATGGCATGAAAAAGAAATCCATAGAACGGCCACAGACTGTGCCCTGGGCAGAGAAGAAGAGAGCAGTCCTGTGGTGCTTGGTGTCGGCGTGTGAACCCGCGTGTACTGGGGTGGGGGCTCCTGAGCAGGGGTCACAGGCTTACTGCCTACATAGACATGTAAATAAGGCAAGCTTCACCCACGGGGCGAGGGAGGTTTGCCATCTCACATACCCTAGGGACGAGCCTAGAAACAATTTGCCCTGAGTCCAATTCTCCAAGTGAACAACTTGAGACAACAATGACAAATCAAACAAGCAGCCTGACAAATGATACTAATTGTCACACACACATGGCCACTCACAGAAATTATTTCTGAGCAGGGCTCTTATGATGGGATCAATGACTCAGCCTTCGATAGATAATAGTGTCTAAATGATGACTTTAATGCTGGTTGGAAATAAAAACCAAGGCCTGGCGGGGGCCACAGTCTGGTAGAAAATTCCACTCTCCCCCCAACGCCACGCCCTGGGAAACTGCCCTCAGTCTACACTCCGTATGAACCACTGCCCTCCCCCACCCCACCCCTCACTTCTGCTCCCTGAGACAGTCACTGGGCTGTAAGTGGAGGAATAGAAACACCTGGATTCCAGTTCCAGTCTTGTACCAAGGAACTGGGTGACCTTCAGGAAATCCCTGGGCTCTTTGTGACTGTTTCCTCATCTGGACATTGGGGGCAATGGTACCTGCTTTATTTATTTCACAGGCTTTGGTATGAGCAGCAAATGAAAGACCAGATGTGGAAATGCTTTGAAATCATTAAAAGCTCTCTCCACATGTAAGTTATGGTTTTTGTCATTACCGACTCTGTCAGAGGTGACATTGCACATTTCCTTCTGTGACAAAGAAAGCTAAAGAATGGAATTCCACAGAATGGCCCACCTCCTAAGCCTAATCAGAAATGCAAGTGCGTTTATTAGGACCACCCCCACAAACTTTGCACCAAGAACCGTCTCCATGCTTCATCCCTTTTTTTGTGCAAAAATGGAGAGAAGGCAGTCAGGGAGCAGTTTTTTTTTTTTAAATTGAACATTTTTTTTTAAGGTTTTATTTATTTATTTGAGAGAGAGAGAATGAGATAGAGAGACTATGAGAGGGGGGAGGATCAGAGGGAGAAACAGACTCCCCGCTGAGCAGGGAGCCTGATGCGGGACTCGATCACGGGACTCCAGGATCATGACCTGAGCCGAAGGCAGTTGCTTAACCAACTGAGCCACGCAGGCGCCCCAGAGAGCAGTTTTGTCTGAAAAGCTGCAACTTGTGAATTTAGGAAATAGATCGCACAGAAGCCTCTTCTGCACAAATTCACCCTGGGCTTTTGCACTTTAAGGAATTCATTTTATTTTTGAAAAAGTGTTGTGTTGGCTCTTGCTTATAACTCAAGGACTTTGAGCCTCGGTCAGCCCTCAGAATTCAGTTCACAGCCTCCACTGGTTTTCTGCATTAGCTCATTTCAAATGGATCTTTGACATTTTAATTTCAAAAGAGGCAGATTGGTCTCATTAAACTAAGGAGAAAGGAGGATTATACAAATAAGGGAAAGACGGAGCCTAATTTTTAACCCTGAACTTCCCGTTTCCTTTCACTGCCTGGGCCTTAGTTCTGATTCTGGTTAATGGATGGCTTCACTACATTTCTGACGCTACCTTTGTCCTGTAATTTTTATGCGGTGGCATCATGCCAAACACCCTGATAACTTACATGTCTTCATATTAGCCCTACCGCAGCCTAAATGAAATATTGCGATTAAGAGAAATGCCCATTTCCAAACTATTACTCATTTCAATTATTCACTTTTGGAAGGAAAAAAAGAAAGCACTAGCCCCAAACTTCTCTGGGGGTCTACACATTCAACTTTATCTTCTTTTGTTTTTTATGTCTGAAAATCTGAAGATCAGGAAGCCTAGTTCCTTAAAGGCTACATTTTTGTCATTTCAAATGACACAAAAACGGGGCAAAGGATGGAAATCCTAGTTCAGGGAAGGAGTCACTGAAGCTCCTGATGCTGAGCTGTTGTAGTCACTTTCCAGCTGTGACTAGTTAGGGGGTGGACCCAGGTGTGGACGCACGTCCCCACTCCACCACCTCCCTGCAGGCTGGCAAGCCCCATGCGGACAAGAGTTCATGCATCAACTTCCTTAAAACAACTGCATGAAGGGGCTCCTGGGTGGCTCAGTTGGTTAAGCGACTGCCTTCGGCTCAGGTCATGGTCCCGGAGTCCTGGGATCGAGTCCCACATCGGACTCCCAGCTCGGCGGGGAGCCTGCTTCTCCCTCTGACCCTCTCCCCTCTCATGCTGTTTCTCTCTCTCTCTCTCTCAAATAAATAAATAAATAAAATCTTAAAAAAAAAAAAAAAAAACAACTGCATGAAAGCATATGGCCAAAGAAAAGCGGGAGGAAAGAGAACACTGTGCCAGATGTCGCTTGCCAGACACAGGGACCAGATGCTGAGGGAAAAATGTGCTCATCCCTAAGGCACCGAAGGATGCCCCCCTCCCCACCTCAGTGACGGGAAAGCTCATGTCACTCGGGGCCACCAATGAGAAGCAAAGGAAGGGAGGTGGGAGCATCGTGATGATGCAACTTCCCAAGCCCTCACCCCAGGTACATTCCCAGGCCACAGCAAACCAAGCTGCACCGAGAGAGAGGTCTGTATGGACCAAAGGATGGCTGCTCACAATTAGGCAAGAGTTCTTGGGAATGTAGTGGGAGGGAAATGTTTTCTCTTAGTTCATCTCTTCTCTCCAGAAGCATCTCTTTATTATTCCCTTCCAACGCAGGAGGGGAAAAAAAGAATCCTAAGGGGCTTTAACTCTCTGGAGCTAAATATCTTTTTTGTCATTCCGTTGTCACAGAACAGTGGTCTTCTGAAATGAGAAACGAATAAGGAGTGGGGGTCAGCCGTGTCAGGCCAGGCCAGGTCATGGCCTTCCATGTGCCTCGCCTGTTTCCAGGGAGGGCCCTGGGCAGTGTTCTCCAGAGTGTGCCCCTGCCCACCCAAAGATGTTCTGTAAAGAAAGGGGGGGCGGGGCTTGGAGTCAAATAGGTTCGATAAGTTCTCTGTAGAACATTATCTTAGAAAAGCATTTTAGTATTAAAAGCACTGAGAAGGCTTTCAGTGAAGACACTCTTTCATTCTGGGAAACTGGCCGAAACAAGCTCACCAGTCAACCAACTCCTCTTTGTGGGGGATATTAATCAACATACTACAGACACACTCAGAAAGTTCCAACATGGAGCTTCTCAAGCTTGGCACTACTGCCATTTGGGGCCCAGTAATTCTCTGCTGTGGGGAACTGTCCTGTGCACTGTAGGATGTTGACCAGCATCCCTGGCCTCCACCCCCTGGGATGTGAACAACATCATCTCCTTGTTACGACAACCAAGAACATCTCCAGATATTTCTAAATGTCTTCTGGGGGACAAAATCACCCACAGTTAAGTCATTTCGGGTCCACTCCCCCTTAGGGAAAATGGTACTTTACTTCAGGCCTATACCCATCTCAATCTGTCTGAAACATCTCAAACCCAAGACCCGTTGTGAGCCCCAGGTCTCCCCTCTGCCAGGGATAACCTTCCTGTCGACGATGCCTTGTGTCACTGCCCTCCACAGCCACCAGTGCCTCAGTTCCCCCTGGACCTATGTTTTGGCAAGGTGTAGGGTGGCTTATGAGGGATCGAAGTTCCCACAGAGATGGTGCTCTGCAGAGAACCCAAAAGGGCAGCCAATGGGCTGCAGAGCACCAAGTCCAGAGCCTTCCCTGGCCTCCCCAGTGTTACCTCATTATGTTGGAGGCATCTTCAGCATCAGGGTCAGCGCAGTACTTGTTGGCAAGGATGAGGCACGCATCTGCTGACTCTATCTAAGACACCGAAAGGGAAATCACAGAACACAAACATATAAATAGCCACGCTTGGTTGCAGTCTTTCTCTGTTGACAGCTTTTGGGGAATCTGGTGCTTTGCAAGGAAAGAAAAAAAATAATCCTGAGAGATTATAGTTTTTGTCAGAAGTGTAGGTTGCAAGTTCTTGTTATGGTTAAACATTTCATCTTGTTGTTGTTCGAGGGTACAACATGTATCTTGGCAATGAAACTTTTCAATTTGCATAGTCACTTAGATGTAATCTTTCCAGATTTCTTTAAATAACAATTAATGAAGCCTTTCAGTCCCCTCCCTGCCTCCTTCCCCGAACAACGGATCTACCCCATCATCCTAAATTTTTTAGTCGGGAAATGGCGTTAGGTGAGCTAAACCCCTTCTCTGAGGTTACCAAGTTAACCGAATAGTCAGGGATTCAGAAGTTGAGACTCCAAAGTCCTTCACCTGACCTTTTTCACATCTTAACAGTGAAACAGAAGGAAATAAGAGCCCTAAATCAGATAACAGCTCAGTATTGTTTAGTATTCAATTAGCATTCAGATATTCGAAAGACAACAAATCTATGTGTATGAAATGATGTGTTACAGATGAACTCAAAACCTACTGACTTACCTCAACATGAGCCAAAATAAGATTTATGCCTTTGAGGGAATGATGAGTTATGTTAATAATTGCTTGCATCTAAATTAGGTCCTTGAACAGTAACTATTTTCTCCAAGTTCTCATTAGAGTTCACATTAGTCATAACTTGGGTCATGTCTGGATAATATTAAGAGTAACTGGACTCTATAAGCATAAGAATTCTCATGCTGGCTCAGGTCTGCAATCTGTCCCACTTGTTATGTTGTATTTAATAGACCATTCCCGCATTTTGGTGGGAGGCCATGGTTTCCTCCATGGTATGTCACAAATTGTCTCTAGTTTTCTTTAATAATCCAAAGAATTTACCCAGATCATTCTGCTTATTCACGTTTGCCAATGACATTATTTACTAAATTAAGTAGTGACCACAGTTAACATTTAGATGTCAGTGGATTCACAATATTAATCTATACCCACTGCCATGCAAATATTGAACGTGCTTACAAAATCTATATAAAACGAGCAAAGTAGCAGATGCCACTTTGCTGTATCCTTTTCCTTTATAAGCCTCAGGTCTGCTTTATAAGAAGATTCTAACTTAGCAGATTTTGGAATGAAAGATTAGCCCTTTACCAAGTGATATCAGATATCTGCATGTTTAGTTTTGTGTTTTTAGTCTTTGGTAGTGGAAAAAAAAGGAAGCTCAAAATGTTTTATGGCCTAGTAGAATTTTATTTATACTTTATCCTTCATGTTCCTTTCCAATGTAAATAATAGATTTCAGAGCTACACTGAGTCCAATTTAAGTATTTAAGATGGGAATTACTCTATTATTATCTTGTATATGGGTCTCCTGAATCCGTACAACTGGTCTACTCCCTTGAGGAGTGCTGATCTTGAGGGAACCAGCAAAGTAACGTTCATTTTATGACTCGTCCAAGTGAGGGAAGTGGTCTAGCAAGTGCCAGTGGAACGAAGCTCTGGGACCAGTGGAAGGGTGATGTCAAGGCTGGTGGCATCTGACTTATCTCATTAGGGGTGTGGAGGTGACTCTTGGCCATCCTAGGAGGCATATACCCTCACCACAGAGACAATCTCCCTCTCAGATGGAGTAAAAGCGGAAGTCACCTCTTCCTTCTTACCTTGACTCTTGCAAGATCATGTGGATTGAGGACTGAACCCTGATAAAACTCCACCTGAGTAAAATGTCGTTTGAACAGAGCCTCAAGCTCCAGGTTAGGGGAAATGCTGGCAGGGAGAGAAGAAACAGCCATTAATAAAACAGACTCAGGTATTCCTGCTTCCATGGCCTTCTTTCTTTCTGACTTCCAAAGAGAAAGACCTAGGAAAAGGCTTTCACCTTCAAGGCAGCGCCCTTTCTTGCCAGAAATAAAAGGTTCACACTTGAGAGAAATAAAACCCCAGCCCCCTGAAAACCCAAACCAGTACTGAGGTAAAATAAAGAAGCTCACGGTCTTCACAAGTCTGAGGCCAATGAGGCGAAATGTCTTCAACTTTGTTAGGAATGGAATCTCTATTTTATGAATAGAGACTGAGCTGTGACATTAGAGATTAGCCAAAGGTGCCCCTGGCAGAGCCTCCTGCTGTTCCCTCCCTCAAAGCCTTTTCCCTGCTTCTCAGCCACATGGACTTCTCATGTCCCTGATCCCAGGGCCTGAATCAAAACATGTCACCTCTGAGCAGCCACAGACAAAGATAATTTACTCTTGGTACTGTTCTTGATTCACACATGCATACACTCCTCATCATTCTTAGTGCTGAGCTGTACAGACATCTTTCCCATTGGAGGACAAGGATTAAAACGATTGACCTATTCATCCATTTATTACTTCTGTAGAGATGAAAGATATCTACTCTCTATAGGTCTTAGGCTAGGTGCTGGGAGATGATATTTGGTTCGAACCTACTAGGTACCAAGAACTGTGTTAGTCAATGCTTGCCTAACATTCATTAAGTGCTTAGTATGAATTGTTAATGTTTTCCAGAACTTATTATGTGGCAGACACCATTCCACGCACTTGACAAGTATTAACTCATTTAAACCTCAAAACAACCCTGGAGGAAGGGATGTTATTAACCCAAAGCCTCAAGAGGTTAATTAACTGGGCCATCTACTACAATGCTGACACTGACAGATGCTGGGGACACGAAGGTGAATCCCAGCAAGTGAAGCATTAGCCGCCAGCTTGTTGATCAGGCTCAAGCAGTGGGTGAGAGAGAAACAGAGCCTGTGCAAATCCGACCAGTCTTTGAGATCCATTACTGGTCAGGCCCCTCTTGGGAAGTCTGCCTGGTCATGCAAGAAATGGTGGTCTCTCCCTGACACAAATGCCCAGTGCAATTCTACCTCTTGACTAAACCGACTTCAGTCAGTGAATATAGGTTAGATGTTGAGCTCTAATTGTTGCACACGTGCTCATCTTGAAATGCCCAACCAATGTGAGGGCAGAACCTACGCATGCTACTTCTCTTGAACCTTCCATAATGCTCTGCAGAGGACGGGCCCCTCGGCTGGTAATGAGAGGCTAAGCACTGAATTGTATCTGTGGGTTCTGCTCCTGTGCTGATGGCCTGGCTGGTCTTTTCAGAACTTGGAGAATTCAGTGCTGAGAAGCAAAATGCTGGCGCTCAGACATGGTGGTCATTTTGGTACTCTAGGAACAAATGTCAAAAGGAAGGAGATGCACAGAACAGAAGCTTATAGGGAAGTCAATTTCCATGGGATCTTGGAGCAGGATTGAGGCCTGGGCCGTCAACCCCCTATGGAGCCAACACCAACTTATAAGCTTTGTCCCTTGGTAACTTGGGGCTGGTGCTGGCCCTATGGTGGCCTCATTTCCAACACAAAAGAAGACAGTGCCACCCAAGTCAACATGCCTGAGTCCCTAGACTCTCTATCCCTGTGGCAGACTAACTTTTACCTAAAAGGGGATCAGACGAAGCTTAAAATCCCAACAACATTGAGCAGATGGAGAGGTCTTGCTTTCGTCAACTATACAACAAACATAGTAAGATCTATCTTCTAAGTTGCTTGTCAACCTAATATATTTTATCTTTCACAATAGCTAACATTTATTGAGCACTTACTGTGTGCCTGATTCTGCTCTGTATACTTTACATGCATTATTTCTTTTCATTCCCCCTACGTGGTAGAATGAAACCATTGTGATCTCCCTATCTTATGAATGTGAAAACTAGGGCCCAGGGAGGCTAAATAACTTCTTCGGCAAGAGTCATATGGAATACTCGTACTTTGACTCCCTGTGTTGACGAAAGGAGGGATCGTATGTCCGGGGACCAGCACAGGTTCCTATACTGAGGTTTCTAGAAATGGCAATTGTTGTTGCAGCTGTGGTTAGTACTTTATACCCTGCTTCCTCTTACGTTTACGTCTTGCGTGGCCACTCTGTCGCTCCTGCCCTTGTAAAGAATCCACATCAGACAGCTAATCATTCCACACCAGACACTGTGGACACACCTGGATCGAATCAATCCAGACAGCTGATGGGACAGTAATGATGCGTTTGACCCATAACGAACTTCACTCTTACTTGCCAGAATTGCCTCCACAGAAGCAGGTGCCGTTCTTACCATGGACTAACGGGTTGGTTCCCTTTCCATTGGCTCCATATTATCCTCTCCAAGGAGGCCACCTGGGGCCATGGCCAATTCAACTCTGCACTGCCCCCCACACGGCCCCCCACACCACCACTCCCACAGGCACTCAGGGAGTCCTCCTCAGGGTGCCTGGTTGGGTGGAGGGTCTCGAAACAGCAGGGGCCCCTTACTTGTGAAGAAAGACGATCTCCACATTGACATCATCCCGGTCCTTGTGCAGGAAATCCTTCAGGAAGTTGGAAACACTCTCCAGAGTGATGTGTCCGCAGACCACAATGTGCCTGAACAGGAGAAGCCAGTTAGATGGGGCCAGCCCTGCGCTGACCCGGCACCCACCCCGGGCAAGACAGAGGAAGCGCACAGCTGCAGGGAAGCGTTCATCTCCTCCCGAGGCCTCAGTTAAAGCCCAGCTCCCATCCCCAGAGGGCCGTGAGGCAAAGCAGCGGTGCTGGCAGGTGCTCAGAGACTCCTCGGCAGAAAAGGCATATGGCTTCTCACCTGATGCTGCACAAAATCCTATTAAAAGCCCAACCGTTTGGCCAAGTGGTTTTATGCATTGAACAATAAGTGACATTATGCTTGTGCTTAAATGCTGCATTATCAAGTCCCTTGCAGATTCATATCTTTCCCTTTCTGCCCACAAAGCGTACTCTTGAGAGATTTACCGAATGAGTCTTGGTTTATGACATAGAGCTTATCAGGTAATGAGATAACAAATCTTGCTGAAACGATGATTTTGTGTGTAAGAAAGCAGACTTTTATCAGGGTGGCTAATGTGCGGCTTGACACGTTATGGGCTCTGCCGGCCATAAGCAGTAAAAAGGAAATTTTGCATTTTTCCGCCATAACTCCTCTGACAATGGGGGCATGTAACACTTTACAGTAAGTGAGCATTAGTCAGGGCTAAATGGGGATGGGACGCCTATGGAATCGGAGATCATGCTGCAGGCTGTGCATCCCCAGGTAGCTGTTTCCCTAGGGTGCCCGGGATTTCCACGAGAGCCAAAGCATTTTACTTCAAGATGGGGAGAAGCTAGAAAGGGAAGAGGCTGGAATGGTTTGCCTTGATCCAGTGAGGTTTGGACTTCTGCTTCTGGAGATGGTGGCTTCCCCTGAGGAGATGAGCCTCTTTTCCAGAACTGCTGGGACAACCATCCCCCCGACATCTTTGGGCTCCTGGACCCATCTGATAAATCTGAACCAATCTGGCTACCCTGTGGCCATTGACATTTGCTATCTGATGCTCCATCAGGACTAAGCCCTTTGGTGCAAGGGTTAGCCCCACGACCCAAAGCCAGGGCCTGACTGTGGAGAGGAAACCTGCTGGCTTCTAAAGGAAGACAGTAGCAAGGGGCTCAGCCCAGGTCCCTGTGCCTCTCGGGCTGCTAGGGAAAGAGGCTGAATCCCTGGCCGGGCTCTGAGGCATGGGCAGGTGGCGAACACTGAAGCACGGTAATTTCGTGGGAAAAAATTTAGAACGGCTAGGCCCCTTGCACCTCATAATTGCTCGGTGCACATTCCAATAAGGTAGAAACCTCATTGGCTGGAGGCAGCTCATAATGGGAGGAAGTGATGATCACTTACGCAATGTTCCATTAGATGCCATTACAAGAGCCTGCCCTTTCGTTGTAATTTGGTGCTTGACTAAGTATGTGAGAATAAGGCAGTAAACTCATTGGTGAAAGGATAATGATGCAGAACAAAGAGTAAATCAATAATATGCACGATGCAGTTAATAATATCACCATTATGGACTGTTATTGTTATGGTGCCGCACTCGGTGGCCGGGCAAGCGAAGGCCGTCGCGGGGAGGAAAGACTGTCCGTGGGCTGCCTCAGAAGAGACGTTCCAACACGATCACTTTGTTCTCTAGCCAGTACCGGCCAGGTTCAGGGAGGTCCCTTGGCCACCCATCCAAATGCCCCAAACCCACATAACTAACTCCCTCCCGAAATACACCCTGTGTCAGAACACGGGATGTGAACAGAACACTTGGATTACACACATTTTTATCCTGTCATCTCTTAAAATATTTCTTGTAGCACATGTGCACTTACATGGACAAAACAGGCTACAAATGAACTTGCATGTTTTGCATAAGATTTCTGATTCTGAATTTGCCAGGTGTGTGCAGAAAGTGACCCGAGATGCAGGATTCCCTCCTGATCTGACATCTAGGTCTGCATGGGGGCAATTCTAATCCCTTCTGCCCACAGACTCCCATGACTGCGAACAAGGCCAGCGTGAATCGATGTATGGGCACCTCCACAGGACAGATATGGGGTTGGGGCCCTCCCCCTCACCTGGATGTGAGAATAAGCCAGACTGGATCCCTTGCCCTGCCACCAAGGATGTGTGTGACCCTGGGCAAGCTCCTTATTCCCATTCAATAGATGAGAGAGCTGAGAGGTTAATGCCACCCAGCCAGGGTGAGCTGAGCTAACACAGGGCTCAAAGTTCTATACCAGTAGAAGCCTGGTGATTACTCAAAGCTGGACTCGAATCAATGATAGGTCCGGGTAAATGCCTGAACATTCATCCTTCCCATCCTGTGTGCAAAGGACTGAATGAACATCTGCCAGCATCCCTCTCCCTGTTCTGAAATCATTCATCTCCAGGACAGATGTGTGAGAAGTGGAAGGGAAGGAGATGAGTTCACCCTCTCACCCTTGAATCAAAGGCCCCACCAGCTGATTTATTCAGCCTTAGAAAAAGTCAGGGTTCTCCTAGTTGAAAATGTGCTGGGTACATATAAAATATATTCCAGTGCAATCAATATTATCCCTTAAGCCTTTAATTAGCTTTCACTTCTCTTAAGAAGTAGACAAATGCAGGCAGGAGAGGAGAGAAAAAAAGGATTGACTTTTCTCATTTGATGCTAGCTGTCCAATACCATTCTAGACAATTGAGAATATATATCTTTTAGCTACAGCATGATTTCTGGGGTGGAGAGCAGCCTTTATCAAAAAGGAAGAAAAAAAATCTTCCTTCAACATAATTGGTATTTCTGCTCAGGAAAAGCGAGATTGATTGAAAGCAGATTGCCTTTTTGCCCAAGGAGAGTTATTAGGTACATTATCATGGCAACCTTGGAGAACCCATATTGTTCCAATCTGTCCTATATCTGATTTGAAGATTTATGACTTCCCCCCTTTGTGCCAATAATCATTTCCCTCCATTTTGTTTTCCATACAGTGGAAGTTATCAAGAAGCCCACATATTGAACATGTTTGAATGCAGTTAGAGTTGATGGATGGGGAGAAGTCACCTCTCTAACTCAGCATCTGCATTAGAAGATCAGCTCCCACGAGCCTGTGTCTGAGGGAGCATGGGGGGCCCTGCAGGAGCACAAGGGATGGATGGTGGAAAGGGAAAATTTACTTTCCAGAAATATTATCAAGACTTTTGAAAATTCCAGGGACTGTAGTTGGGGGAAGGGTGTTATTGCAGGGAGAAGAGAAGCAGAATTTGTTGTATCCTCGATGATTGAAAATACAACTGAAAATATTCTAAGACTGGGAGCTGGGTGTGCTCTCCTTGGATACAGAGTGATGGTTATTCACGGTGCATGATTTAAAGGATGCCAAAAAGATCCTCATCCAAAATTATCTCTGCCAGATTCCATGACACCTACAAATCTACTATGTGAGATTTGTACTTTGATAGCCCTGTGTTAGCTCAGCTCAGACATTAAATAACTAAATAGTCTTAGGCAAGGTACCAATTCTGCATTTTACCACTATAAAGTCAGAGTCTTGGAGGGGCTGGAGCTCGTACCTGATTCATGAGGTTATCTTGAGGATTTATTTAAATAGATAATACATGTGAAGGGCCTAGTAAAGGGTCTGGGTCATTGCAAGCATTATTAAATGGTAGGATTCATGTGATATCTATAAATCAGTAGGTAACAGATGTAAAGTGCTCTAGGGCCCCTGGAATCTCACCTAATCCTCAAACAACCCTATGTTCCTACAATCTGCATCTTTGCAGATAACCTCTCTTAACCTCAATTTCCTTAAGTCGCATGCCTGACATCCCACAGCAAGAAAGTGACTTGCCCAGGATGTGACCCAGGTCCGCAGCTCTAACGCTCACTAAGATGAAGGTGTTGGGGTGCAGAGAGCATGGGCTGGAGTATTTCAGCTTCTGCTCCTTGATGACAGGCAGGGCTCAGCCAGCAGGATGTCCTCCTGGTCACACAGTGGAGGGAATGCTGGAGGGGTTCTCACTGGGCCAGGAGAGAGGCTTAGCCTGGGGACTGGGATGGAAAGAGATGATTCTCACTTAAAACATCCCAATGTTGCAGCATCACTAGATGCTGGCTGCATGTGGTCAAGGCAACAAAGGCTGAGGGATGGCAGAAACTCTAAACCAAGTCTTTTACACTGAAGCCACACAATTTGGCAAGCCGAGGGATGGCAAAGTGATGCAGATATCCATTTTAGACATCATATGTTACGTCCAGCCCCGGATGCCTCACCAGCCTAAGGATCCCAAAGATAAATGATCCATTTACGGTGGAGAATATTTAGGAAAGTTACGCTATGACAGTAACTAACACTGTTCCCAATGTGGCTTTGGATTTGAGCTTCTTTAAATGATTGGCATTCTTAATGATGGATTTCTATAGGGCCTGGCCATGTGGTTTGTGAAGATGGCCAACAAACCTACATCAATAACCATTTCTGATCTGATGGGACTTCTTTGTTTTTAAAATTTTGTCAAGTTCTGTAAACAAATCTTTCTTGGGCTAAACTAATGTTAATGGCTGGATTAAAAGATTCCTCTCAGATGCATGAAGAAGCATGTTAAATGCTAGAATAGTAGCAGATGACATTTTGTGTAAAGGAGCTAGTCATCCAGTGTAAGCAAATTCGCCTGGTCTGGGGGCAGGGCTCCATAAATACAGGCTGAACTGAATTAGGGGGTAACACTCGTGTGTCATGGAGCAAACATGGCGTCAGTAGATGAGTGTGACAACCACAATAAGAATAATGCTTGACTATTACAAACTCTATCAGGGTTCACCAAACTACCGAGTGTTTTTTTCATGAGTACATCTTCACTAAATGAATATGGGTGTGCCTCTCCCAACATTAAGCATCTCCACCCCCAGAATCAAATCCCACGAATTCTCCTCAATCAGTCTACTTCCTTCCTGGAGATGGCGGAGGGAAGCCAGGATGCCCCAGTTGAGTTGGGACCTGTTTCAGAGCTCAGTTCCATTGGTGCCTTTCAGAATGGGCAACTTAGGGGAGGTGACCTAGGGCAGGAGGCATAAGAGGAGGATGCCAAGGGGGGCCCAAGCCCTTCAAGGCTCCAGGGAATGAGGCCTCCAGAGACCCACTGAAGCTGAGTTGAGCTAAATGAGAACTAAAACCTACACACTTTTAAGAAGACTCGGGTAGTGTTGCTTAGAGCCAGTAGCCTTGAAAAAGGGAACCATGACAGGGATGGGCTCCACTCCATAGACTCATGTTCATCTTAGTATCAGAATGGCCCTTTGGGAATGTTTAGTCTAGTGCCTGCATCATTATTTTAATGTGGAAACTGAGGCCCAGAGATTTAGTACACAGTGAATGGCAGAGCAAGAGCCACCCTACCCCCTCGCTCTGATGCCTTCTAGAGAGAGGGAAGGCTGATGCTGCTGAAAGGACCTGAGCTGGGAATCAGGAGACTGGGGCCAGTCACTACAAAATGAAGGGGTCCAGACAGAGTGGGCTGCACCCACAGACACTGATGGATTCCCCCCGCCCCGAGTTCTAGCTCTCTGCCACTTCTAGTTTATGCCACCAGCATATCTTGTCTAGACGTCTGCAATACTTCCTAATTCAGTTGCCTGCTCACTCTCCCCGCCACCCCCACCCCCTCGAAACAGCCAAAGAGCAGGACTGAGGCAAATCCGACTGCATCAGTTTCCCCCTCGGGGCAGGGAGGTCTCAGATCTCTCTTTAGCAGAGCCTCATTCTAGGAAGACAATGTAAAATGCACAGCTCTGGGCTGTTTATTTTTAAAGATACTATATCCATTTTTACTGGAACAAGTATAAAGAACTTAAAAAACCCATAGCTATCCTGTCACAATAAATCACACAGAGTAAATTGAAAATCCTATACAGCTTTCCCTGAATACATTGTGCTCACTTTGTCAGAGAGGTAGATGAAACGTGGCATATATTGATCTAGATGTCTCTGTAAAACTATAATATTTATATCAAATACATATGCTAGAATCTCTTCTGTCTTTCTGCTGAGACTTCTAATCATGCTCTTTCCATCCCATCTCCCCCTAGCCCACCCCCCCCAACCATTGGTAGCCACCAGCTTAATGGGAATGAATTTTAAAAAGGACTTGTCAAGGGAATTCAGCAGCATTTTATCATACAGAAAGCAGGGTAGGGGTGGCGAGAGACCTTACAAACCCAAATCACACAGTGGTCAGTACTCCAAGTTCATGTTGTCCCTCCAAGGTTGAATTTGAACCATTCAGTGTCCACATAACTATTTCTCCAAGAGTCTCAAACAAGCTGAGGTTTTGGCAGATTCTGGGCTTGACATTCCATTATCACTGGTGGTGCTTTCTTTGGCTGTTTTATCACACAGCTTTCCCTGGTTTGGGTCATGTCCTTCAGGGTGATGGTTACCCAGGTTCTCCCCTGAGGTGCAGGACCCCACTGCCCAAAAGAAAGGAAGCTGATCCACCTCTCGCCTTCCCACTTCCTCCTATACTGAGAGCCTGTCCCAAAGGAACTGACTTCCACATAGGGGAGTTCACCTTTGGCCAACAAAAGATAGCTCCAGGCTGTGTGGGTCCCATCCTTCTATCCCACCTTGGGATCTGGATCTGGACCCCCAAAGCTTGCTGGACTTTCCAGAGCTATCTGCTGACCAATGGGCTGGTTGGTAAGGTGTGCTTGTCTTGGCCACCCTCTGCCACTGTAAGTGTAGGAGAAATATAACAGTTAACCACAAGACTGTCGGATTAGATCATTGGCTGATTCTGCCACCTCAGATCTACTAACCATGTTCTACTAACTTGTGAGAGAACAGTACTTGTAAGGAGGACAAAAATGAAAACAAAACAACTGTGAATGTGTGTTGAGGCTGCAATCTCAAACCCTGGCTGTAGCCATTTCCAGTTAAAACAAATGAAAAAACAAAACCAGCAAACGAAAAGCCCAAGGAAGTTTAGAGATAAGAAAATCTCCTACCCAGGGCCACAGCTAGTACTTTGCTAATTACAAAGAAAGGAAATGCCTTCTCCCTTCTAGTGAGGAAGAGAATAAAGTAATCATCTCATCCAACTGTCAATAGAGTTATTCTGGAAGAGACAGGCTGTTTTGCTGTTTCCCTAAACAGGGGCAGAAGGCTGAGCAAATAGATCCCAACAGTGCAGCAAAGGCACCTCTGTAAAACAGAGCCCCAAGGTCACAGGACAGACAACTGGTAGTGCCAACAGTGAATACTGAGATGTACTGACCAGACCAGAACTTTCTGCACAAAGTAGGTGCATCTTGCCATATGTAGATGGTTAGGACCTAAACCCTCTTAGGTGCATCTTGCCATATGTAGATGGTTAGGACCTAAACCCTCTTAGGTGCATCTTGCCATATGTAGATGGTTAGGACCTAAACCACGCCAGAGGGATCTATGTCTATGCCACCACTATCCTAGATCACAATTAGATCTCCATAATTAGAGCACGCACACGGAATGATCACACATCTTTTGTAGTTTGTTGCCTAAAGGGAGCCTCAGTCCAAGTCTTAAAAATAAACTCTGAGGGGCGCCTAGGTGACTCAGTTGGTTAAGTGTCTGACTCTTGGTTTCAACTCAGATTGTGATCTCGGGGTCATGAGATCGAGCCCCACATCAGGCTCCAGGGCTCAGCACGGAGTCTTTCCCTCTGCCCCTCCCCCCAACTCTCTCAGTCTCTCTCTCTCTAAAATAAATAAATCTTTAAAAATAAATAAATAAGGGGCGCCTGGGTGGCTCAGTCATTAAGCGTCTGCCTTCGGCTCAGGTCATGATCCCGGGGTCCTGGGATCGTGCCCCACATTGGGCTCCCTGCTCAGCGGGAAGCCCGCTTCTCCTTCTCCCACTCCCCCCGCTTGTGTTCCCTCTTTCGCTGTCTCTGTCTGTCAAATAAGTAAAATCTTAAAATAAATAAATAAATAAATAAATAAATAAATAAATAAATAAATAAATTCTGACAACTGCAGAGTAGGAGGCATTGGTTATATTGACCTGTCCAGCAGGCACCCTCTCTTCTGTCAATGGCACCTCATTTTTTTTTTTTAAAGATTTTTTATTTATTTATCTGAGAGAGAGAATGGGAGACAGAGAGCATGAGAGGGGGAGGATCAGAGGGAGAAGCAGACTCCCCGCTGAGCAGGGAGTCTGATGTGGGACTCGATCCCGGGACTCCAGGATCATGACCTGAGCCGAAGGCAGTTGCTTAACCAACTGAGCCACCCAGGCGCCCCAATGGCACCTCATTTTTAATTTGGGTAACCAGTCCTCTCTAATCAGATACAGTCTTGGGACCTTGACCCAAGTCATGACCATCCCTGAGTTTCTGCTTGCTGGGTCCCAGGGTGGCTTGCCTGGCTCAACCATGTCCTTTCAGAGATCTTGTCCGTCAGCTTTTTTCTGAATTCCCTAAGGTACTCTAACCTTCCAAAAAAAAAACTCCTTTTCTGCTTAAGTTAGCAAGAATCCACTTCTGTTGCCTATAACCAAAGAACCCTGAACTGGAAGAGTTGTTTACCTTCACCTTAGTTTCTCCCTTAATTTTCACAAGGACCCAGTAGGCTGGTGTGGTTTTGGTTTCTTTCTCTCCCCTCTTCCTTTCCTTCCTTCTTGGAAGAGGACTTATACAGCCATCTTAAGCAGGCAATTCCATAACTGCCTGACTCTCAGAAATTACACTGTGTCTCTCCCCAGCACCCTAGCCCTTCCACGTTTTATTCATCCCATTACTGCAGGCTTGGTGGCCGCTGGCCATTTTCAAGTAAGTCAGTCTTCCTTTGACCTGGTTCTTCCAATCCTAGATGGTGTTCTGCTCTTACAAAGAAATCAGGGCGCTGAACTGCACTTTCCTCTATGCAGATCAAAGTAGATTTGCCTGTCTTTACTGGGTGGCGCTGCTTCTGAACACAAGGGACCCGGAGAAGAGAAGACCAGGGCAAAGGTCAACCACACCCTTCGGAGATGAAGGTAGAATAGAGGGAAAATGAGTCCAAGCAAAGAAATGGTTCTTACTTTTCGCCCTTGTAGAGGGGAGGTATGTTAGCTTTGATTTGCAAAGCGAGCCCCACCTCCACACTAACACCCCTGGTAAATCATACATCATCGCCCTAGGGCATATCTTGTTTGGACTACCTTCCCATAAAGACAATCAAGTTGACACATCCTGGCCTTGTTCCCCAGCCATTCCCCAGGGTGTGGCCCCAGTTAGCACACACCACTAGCTATCCAATCCACTCTGAGTAGACCCAACATTCCAGCTGGCCTCTAGCATCTGTTATACACATAAGAACTGGAGGAGTCCACAGGTTCCAGGGTTTGCTGGGGCATAACACACCACCGGGGGACACTGTAGGGAATGAAAAAGAGGGGGCTCAGGGTAGCATCAGCAGCTCCCCCACCGTCCCAAGTCTCTCTGCATCCCTGTTTTACTGGGTCCATCATTAGATCCATAGGTTTTTAGGGGCACAAGTCACCCTGCTGTTACCTTTGCCCCAAACTACTGCAAGGGGTACATTTTAAAAATATGAATTATCAACTGCTTTTAGGAGCACTCCCTCTAAAATGCCTGCAGCCTTCATGATTTCACTGAAGAAAATTCCTGCCAAAAAGCATTTTACTGGGATGATGCTCCTACATAATCAAGCTTCTGTTTAGCTGCCACTTGTTCCTGGGATGGTTCTGATTGGTCAAAGTCTCAGGAAAGCTCCAGGAGGGCAGAATCACATGTTCTTGATCATCCTTTAAGCACAGCACTCAGCACAGTGACTGGGACACAGCAGGAACTCGCACTTGGGAGCTGAGCAAACATGTTGGGATGGGAACTTTCCTAAATCTGTTCTACAGCCTAGCTGGCATTTGCCTTTGAGGTCAGTGGCTAAGGTCACAAAACCTCTTACAGAGATGGGCATGGAATCTCTTTCTGAACTGCCTCCATGTCCCCTAATTAAGAAGGTATACAGAGGGGAGATAAGATTGCTTTTACTGATAATCAGTACCCATATCTGGAGCAGCCCCCATGGTGCTGGAATGGGAGCAGGTCATTGTTACGTGACACTCATACTAGATGCGGGAGCTCGAACCCCGAGAGACACAGAATCAGGTTTCCATGAGCCTCCTGTTGCAACAGCTTCTAAAGTTCTTTTAATAGAAAGAGAGGAGGGGCTTGGACAACTAAAAAGTTTCCTGGTGCATGATGGCAGCATCAGTGGGACAAACCCCAAGTCTACCAGGAACCACTGTGCACAGGTCTGGAAAGACTTCTATCACAATGAACGACATCGCAGGAAGACAGAAAACACAGTGCAACTCACTCTCGGATGGTGGCATTTGTCCTCTCGATTTGGAACTTACCCAGGAAGGATTCACCCAATCAAACTTGAGATTGAGCAGAAAGACTCTTCAGGGCTTATAATTGGAAAAGTCATATTTGGAATTCTTTTTTTTTTATGGAAGAAAGAATATCTGAGAGCAAAAGTCTAGGTTTGAATATGACTTTTTATTTTTTTAGGTACACAGTTCATCTCCCACCTACATTTCTATTCTTGTTTTCAGAACAATAGCTGGAACATTTTGATAAGTGTGTGGAAGGGAAGAGAGACAGCAGGAAAGTGGAGGGGGGAGAGGGGGACAAGCCTTCATTCCATTAGTGTTATCAGGAAATTGATTTAATATGCATCCCAGTCTCTTTAAATAGAGCTTCAAATCTGAAAGGGACTGAAGATGTGGCTTACAAGAATCCAAAGCAGATGCAAAGAAAGAAGCGCCCACATCCACACCCACCAAGACCCCTCTCATCAGAAAGGAATACCTAGCATGTTACATTATACCATACAGCATCTAATAACACTTGCTTTGGGTATCTGCCCCTCGGTTCTGAATTTCAGAAGTCGTCAAGGGGTCATTTTTCCAAACTATTAGGGCAATCTCAATTCTTTTTTCCTCCCCCAAAAGTTTAATGCTAATCAAAGCAGAATGTCTAATCAGTCCAAGATGGCCTGTCAACTTGAATTATCTGTCTTCCTATTTACTGTATCTGTCTGTCTACAGTTCTTCATATCTTTGTGAAGATCAGTTATTGGGGCCTGTGTTTCCTTCTGACTAGAATGGCTACCAGATGATCCTTCCTGGTGATATGTTGATGATTTGCTAATTTATGGCTTTTAAAATCAAGGAATCTGAAAACATTGCTGGGAGTTCAGGCTGCAAATCACGTGGGCCACGCAAGGAGAGGGCTGAATGGCTTCCCTGTCAAGGCATAGAAGTTTGTGTGAAATGCAAAGCCTCGGTCACATTTCAACTAGAGTGATGTCTGTGATATAGAAATTGCAAATGGCATCCTATAGGAAACACCCCCCACAGGAGTAACCCCCCACCCGCCACATCAGGCTGTGCAGAAGGGAGAGGGAGTGTTGCCCGAGCTGTGTGTAGATGGGAAAAGAAAGGAGGCTCATGGTACTGGGCCCAAGACAACACCACACGAATTAACCCCACATCCTATTCCCAAGTGCTGGAGTCAGCCCTTATCAGAAAAAGTCAAGATGGAAATGTTATTGTAGGAAGACGGTCACCTCTGGGAACCAAGAGGGGAATAAGCTCTGAGTTTGAACTCCCCAACCACTTTGGTGGCCAAATAATGTAACGTGTACCTCAAGAGAGATGAGGCATATTTGGAAATCTCTATGGGTGTGACTACATTTATCCCCAGTGCCTGTGTGTTGCGAGCACTCAATAATCACATGTGAAATGGATGGTGATGAAGGAAGGACTCACGCTCACTCTCTTGGAGGAGGGTGTAGACTCTGGGGTAGATTAAGTGAGTCTTTGTAAAGAAATAACTGTTGACCTTTGGACACCATAGGAGCACCAACCCTCGTGCAATCAAAAATCTACATGTTACTTTTGACTCTCCCTAAAACTTTACTAATAGCCTACTATTGATCCAGAAGCCTTACCAAGAACATAGTCCGTTGACACCTATTTTGTACATTACATTTATTACAGACTGTATTCTTATAATAAAGCAAGCTAGAGAAAAGAAAATGTTATTATGAAAATCATAAGAAAGAGAAAACACATTTACTATACTGTATTTATCCCAAACAACCCGCGTGCACGTGGACCCACACATTTCAAGCCCACGTTGTTTAAGGGTCAGTGGCAATGCCTGCTCTGGCAAAGTAGCTCCTTTAAGATTCCAAACCTTTAAAAAACAAAAAGTGGTCTAGAACCACAGTGGGCAAAGCTTGAGTGTGGTTGAGAGAACGGAGTGGAATTTCAAGACCGCCAGGCAGGAGGGAATAGAAAGTGGTCTCAGGAAAATAGAGCTACCCTACAATCCAGCAATTGCACTACTGGGTATTTACACCAAAGATACAAATGTAGGGATCTGAAGGGGCACGTGCACCCTGATGTTTATAGCAGCAATGTCCACAATAGTCAAACTGTGGAAAAAGCCTAGATGTCCATTGACAGATGAATGGATAAGGAAGATGTGGTGTATATATATACAATAGAATATTACGCAGCCATCAAAAAATGAAATCTTGCCATTTGCAACGACGTAGATGGAACTAGAGGGTATTATGCTAAGCGAAATAAGTCAATCAGAAAAAGACAATTATCATATGATCTCACTAGTATGTGGAATTTGAGAAACAAGGCAGAGGATCATAGGGGAAGGGAGGGAAAAATGAAACAAGACAAAACCAGAGAGGGAGACAAACCATAAGAGACTCTTAATCTCAGGAAGCAAACTGAGGGTTGCTGGAGTGGTGGGGGGTGGGAGGGATGGGGTGGTTGGGTGATGGACATTGGAGAGGGTATGTGCTATGGTGAGCACTGTGAATTGTGCAAGACTGATAAATCACAGACTTGTACCCCTGAAACAAATAATACATTATATGTTAATAAAAAGAAAAACAAAAGAAAGTGGTCTCAGAAAGGAACAAAGGACACAGAGAGAGAGAGGAGGAAACTATTTCTGATCTGAGAAGAGGCACAGAATTAAACAAGAACCCAATAATAAGGAACCAGGGAAGGATGCCCTCTCTCAGTAAGTCGGCGGAGATGACTAGACAAGCAAAGTAGAGCATGAGAGGAAAATAAGATTTTAAGACTTAGTCCCAGGGGTGCCTGGGTGGCTCAGTTGGTTGAGCGACTGCCTTCAGCTCAGGTCATGATCCTGGAGTCCTGGGATCGAGTCCCACATCGGGCTCCCTACTTGGCGGGGAGTCTGCTTCTCCCTCTGACCCTCCCCCCTCTCATGCTCTCTCTATCTCATTCTCTCTCTCAAATAAATAAATAAAATCTTTAAAAAAAAAAAAAAGACTTAGTCCCATGGAAGTAGAATCAAAGATGGATGGTTGTAAGAGGGGTTCATGTAATATGAATTTTAAAACTAGGGTGTTGACTCCCCTCAGGTTTGGAGCACCAGAAGCTGGGGTCAACAGCCAGGACTCAGGCTGTACCATGTCCTCCTCTGAAATGGCACCTCCCAGGACTTCTTTAGAGTAAGTCATCCCTGTTTGTCTCTCTAACAGAATTTTAGTCCTTTTTTTTTTTTTAAGATTTTATTTATTTATCTGACAGAGAGAGAGAGACAGCGAGAGAGGGAACACAAGCAGGGGGAGTGGGAGAAGGAGAAGCAGGCTTCCCGCTGAGCAGGGAGCCCAATGCAGGGCCCGATCCCAGAACCCTGGGATCATGACCTGAGCCGAAGGCAGATGCTTAACGACTGAGCCACCCAGGCACCCCAGTCTTTTTTGTTTTCATTTTTTGCCACATGCATTAAAATTTGTACTTGGTGTTTTCATCAGTCATAGCCTTGCTCACTGCCTGTATCCTCTTAGTGGCTGCAACATCCATGAGGACAGGTTCCACGGGTAGCTTGCTCCCCACTGAACCCCTGGCACCCAACACAAACCACATCGTGCTGGGCACGGAGGCACGCGGTGAACATCCACAGACTGAAAATGAGCCAGTAGACATGATAACAGGAACAGAGAGTGAGGCAGGAAACAAACTGTGCTCTAATATTTCTTAGCTCATGAAATTCTTGTCTAAGTCATTGAATGCTCTTTAAAATATGACCACTGCATTAAAGAACATAATAAAGTATCTGTTTTCATTTTTAAGTGGAAAAGCATGATAAATTCTGCCGACCTCTATGGCTTTAGGGCTCCCACTTGCAATCCAGAGGTGACACCTCATGTTGAAGGCAGACTGCCCTAACTCTCTCCAGGAAGACCCAGCCTCCTGAGGGTTACCACTCCCACCCAAAGCTCTGAAATAAACCCAGAGAGTGTATCTAACACAGGACTTTCCAGGAGGGTCTCTTGCTACTCTAATTCTCACTGACAATTAAAAAACCGCCCCCAGACGAGCCACGGAACGTAAGGGAACAGGTGAGTATGTCTGCCAGGGCAGGGAACATTCTTCTTAAGATGCCATTCAGGTAGGCTCTGCCTGGGCGGGGGGTGGAGGGGGTGTATCCTGCCCACCTGGCAGATCACCACATTCTGCCGTGGCTGGTAACCTAGGAAATGAACTCCCCAGGAAGGGGTTGAAAATGTTGAGGCCCACAAATAAGGCACAAATCTCATTTTGGTCATGATCTGTCTGTCCATCCTTAAGAGCCCCTCATTGTTACAAGTGTACAAGAGGTAAATACCTTTCTAGCCTCACCAAATGAGAAAAATCAAGGAAGAAATGGTTTTGTCCCCTCTCCACCTTTTGGTCCTTGACCCCAGGGGGCCAGGACCCTTAGAAGCAATAGGTGAGCATAAGGAAGAGAGAAGCCCCCAGTGATACTCATATATTTCTCTTCCTCTCCATCATGTGCACAGTGTTGTGGCCCTACTCATGGGTAGAGGTGGAGGAAAACATACAACCATAGGACCATGGGGTTCAGAACAGAAAGGGATCTCAGGAGATGATCTCTAGAGACAGCATGGCCCAGTGAAACAAATTGCCCCTGGGTTCAAATCCCAAATTTAGCCTTTATTCACTGTGTGCCATCAGGTAAGTCACATAACCTCTCTGTTCCTTAGTTTCCTCACCTACTGCAAAGGGAGATGATAATGCTTTCCTTATGTGGTTGCTGTGAGGATTAAGAAATATGCAAGTTTGTAGGTATTACTACTGTCTAAGAAGGCAGTCTTAAGGCTTTCGGCCATAGTGATTCACTCTCAACTGCAAGTATGTGGCACTCCTCTTATATAAAGAAAAGTTCTAAGGGAAGTCATAACATTTAAGTTCCACAGCTTTCTTGCATTGGAACTAGAGCCAGATTAGTCTGTAACAACTGTTCCCCCCAACCAGAAGGGGGGCCCAGACTCTTCATGAGCCAGGGGACCATTCCTTCAAGTAGACCTCATTCACTTTCCTGGCCCCCTCTTGCCTTCTTCTTGTCCTCTATTATTCATTCTCCTCTCTCTGTGTCCTCTCAGCATTTGGCTACCAGAAACCAGTAGAATAACCCAAACGCATCCCATTCTCCCTTCTCCCCAACATCTGGCCGAGGACTACCTCAGTTGGGGGCCCCAGAAGCCCATCATGGGATATACACAGTCTGGATGGCTCCCTGGCCTGGCCACCTCTAACAAGGGGGTTACAGCAGATGGATTCCTCTCTGTGGCTGATTATTTTCCATGGCCCTTGGCCATGTGACCTCGGACCATGATCTTGTCAGTTCTCATAAACTAAGCAGGAGTGGCTGAGTCACACACAGAGAAGAAATCTCTGGGGGACACAGCAAGGGCTGTGGGAGGAAGGAGAGCAAGCCGGGATCCCAAAGGCCATGGGAGCCTCACCCTCCTGCCCCCCACCTCTGAGCAGCTTTGATTTTACATGAAGGGAAGGAGGAAGAGACAGTACCCCAGGGGGCAGGCTGGGCTGCAGGTGGGCTACCCTTATTAATAAGATCTGGGGTCTCAGCCCAAGAAGCCAATTGTCCCCAAGACCTCCAACCCACAGAAACTGCCTGCATAAGCTACTCACTGAACCCCCGGTTATTGACACCCAATTCCTATTTTTAGGAGCCCTGATACATCATAATCATAATAAGATAAAGTAGAGAACAGCCAACACTCACACATGCACACGTCCCCACATCTACCATTGGCTCTGGATGTCCTCTGGGAGGTCAAGTGATGAACACTGATAAAAGCATTGGAAAAAGACACTCCGGGCCGTTGATCCCATGTTGATGGTGAAGATGTTCTGGGGATGCTACGTGGAGTGTTTACCTTATGCCAAACACGTAGATGAAAACAGAAAATGAGGTAATGAGGTGCCAACAAAATCTCCATGTTCTCCAATATCCTGAAATTGGGTGTTGTGTAAACAAAACCCTGAACTTCCCTGCCTAATTTTTGTGTTTTTGTTTTTCTGGTTTTGGGGTTTGTTTGTTTTTTTTTTTTTTCACTCTAAATCATCTTTAGATTTCAAAGTTGTGCGTGTCTGTAGCTTTGGGTCACAAGTTACCTTAAATTCTCTGACAAGTTAATGCATTGTTCGAGAGGTTATTTCTGAGTAAAATATGCACACGTAAACAATCTCCTTAACTATGTATATGTTTTATTTACATTCTGGGCATCCACTTGATGAAATCCTAGGGAGAAGAGTATACGTATGTGTGTCCGTGGGTCTAGGGCATATATTTTTGCATACACAAAAACACGGGGCAAAGCATGCTATTTTAAGAGTCTGAACTCTATCTTTCAACAAAGTTTAGCTGCTTTCCTTTTGCAAATGCATTTAATTTTATCTGGAAACTTTTTGACGTTAGAAGTAGAACAACTGTAGTTTCTCATTATGTTTGTTGCCAGAGTCCATGCTTGGTTGCTCAACTAAAGACCTTATATTGCTAATTACTACCACATGCCCATATCCCAAGCGAAAGAAAACTTATTGATTCTGACAGCCCATTCTCTCAACACTGAATTCCAAATGAAAACTCAAATTTTGGCCAAACATAACATTTCATCAATCTTGTTCTACTGACTGGAAAACAACATCAAACAAAGGGTGCTAATGGCCCTTTATTACCGTTCCTTTCCCAAGCTTATATTTTCTGATGAAAGATCTAAGTGACCAAAGGGCTTTTTTAAACTACTTAGTAATTAGCTTTTGAACCAGGAAACAATGCGTAAAGTAAAGTGAATGGTCCCAGTGTTGATGACAGGACCTACTCTCTGTCCTCAGGGTCGGGGGACATCGGAGACCCAAAGAGCACATTAAAAGCAAAGTGTGTATTTTCATAAAGGGAGAAAAAAAAAAGCGAAAGAGAAAAAAACAGGCTAAAAGGGCATGATAAAAGATGACAGAGACGGAGCCAGAACAAAAGCCATGGGAAGTCTGTGATCTGAAGTCACTTGAGGGTTTGAGTGGAAGTGCCAAGGCGAGAAAGATGACCAGATCCGACCAGGGGCGGGTGAGAGACTGCTGGTCTGAGGCCCCCTCTAGGGCGCCCACCGACAAAAGCCACCAGCCACCCAGCCCACCCACACTGGACCAGGGAAACTATTTAGAGGAAAAACATTGTACCTGGAGTGAGAGTCTAGAAATATGTTCAACATAGACTTCAGGGCAATTGACTTTATGGGCTTCTTCAGGGGCAGTGATAAGGAAATGCTGACTGAGCTAGTGGGGTGGGAGGCCATAAAGAGAGCCCAGTTCCTCAGAATGCCTTCTGCTTTATGGCGACCTGTTCACACCTTAAAGGCGACATGGACAGAGGAGCTGTTTTCCTCTTGGCAATGGAATAAATGACCAATGGGAATCTCTGGACTTCTCTGGCCTTTTGGATCCAACCAATGGCCCAGAAATCAGAACAGCTTGGTTCTCATCTCATCCAGGGCTGTTAAGATAATAGGAAGAGGAGGGCTCCATTAGAGGGAAGGTGGAGGAATGTGCTGCCTCCACGGAAGAGACGCCAACTGGCCTCCTTTTGCCCATTGTCCTTTGTTCCTTTGAAAGGAAACTGGTATCCTGTGGGTAGTTCAAGAAAATGAGTCTTTTTTTTTTTCCACCTCCTCATTTTCTGAATGAAGGACTGGACACCTGAGCTCAGGATACACTGGGATCACCGACAGGAGATGAGGTTTGCTCCATCCAACAGGACCGCCAGTCAAGGAGGAGGCGAGGGGGAAGGGCAGTACTATGCTTTTATTTTCTCTTAAAAAACAAAATAGGCTGTTCAATTGTTCATCTGAAAATGTATCAGAGGAGGGGCACCTGGTTCTGCGATCGGAGCTTCTAGGATTGGGAAGGGGCCTGAGTGATGAAAATACTCTCATCTTGTTCTGGATGGTAATGACTGAGTGTGCACATAGGGACACATCCCTTGAGCTGTACATTAAAGCTGTGTGCCTCTTACTCTATGGAAGTTAAAACAAAAACAACAAAGCTGAGGACCCAAGAAAAAGCTTTAAAAAAAAAAAAAGTAAAGTAAAGAATAGTTGCCACCAGCCCTGCCTGGTGCTCTGGCAGAGGACAGAGATGTTAAGGCCCTGCTGTTTACAGAGGAGTCAACCTTCTGGTTGATAATGAACCCATGCATTGATACGGATATTGATAAAATGATCGGAGCACAAAATGAAACAGTCCCTAAGAAGAAAGCATTGATGTACAGGGAACCAAACAAAAGACTCCCATCAGGACTAGTATGTCGTGCCCTGACATACCATAGATAGAATATCTTGCCCAGAAGGAATCTCAACTGAGTAATGAGTCCCTCTGAGGACAAGCTCGGTGTCTCCTGGCTAAAGAGAATTGGTTTCCTGGCTGCCACAGTGCCTTGACGGTAGGCCAGGTGACCTTGACCTTGCCCTCCCTAAGACTTCCCTGCTGGAGGACAATCCCATGTTACTGCTGCACAAAAAAACCCCCTAGGATGGCATCACATTAGTCTGGGGGACCAGAATGTAATCACTAAGCCAGTCGATGTGAAGAATGAATGAGCTTGGTTTCCTGCGGAGAGATTAGAACAGAAAATACAGGTCCAGTTATCTAGGGATCCCTTCCAGGAGAAATGCAGTATGTGTCTCGGAAAGATGGGTGGGGAAGAAAGCCACGAACAGGCACAGGTCTGGGTAGTCAGTCCACGGGTGACAGCTTCCTGGGGTAATTCTGACATCACACCCCACACAGAATGTGGCCCTTCCCTCACAGAAGCTTCAGGGGCGGCATTCAGGTGTCACCACCAGAGGGGCTCTGGAAAATCACTCAACCCCATCTCTTCTGATGCAACTGACTTACTTTCTGCCTCCATGTTTGTTAAAAGTCCCGCCGAATTTATTCCGATTCAGGATGAGACCAGCAATTTCGGGCACGTAGCGGGCAAACATTGCCTACATGCATGAAACAAAGAAACAAGAGCCAAAAAAAAAAAAAAAAAATGGCATGCAGAGAGGATTCTACCACAGCAGAGGCAGCAAAACCTCTTGGCATACTTACTTTCTTCCACTAACCGCACTATAGGAGCCCCCGTATTTCTTGCGGTTTCCTATTAATTCTATGATTTCAGGGACGTAGCTGGCAAACATGGCCTGAGGAGAAGACAGGAGACAGAAGAGAGACTGAAAAGACAGGCCAAAGAAAGGTGGTGACCTTTTCAGAAGGGGGGGGGGGGCTCTAAGATCCAAAAACACAAAAGGGTTAGGACTGCAAAGGTATATACTAATAGGGTGGATTATAAAGATAAAAGCACAAAAGCACAAAAAAGCCAAGCTCCTGAAAATACACAGGACCAAACAAACATTAGCCAACCTGGACAACTACCAAAAAAAAAAAATCACAGTCAAGAAAAATGCAAAGGAGACAGGAATAAATAAGTTGACATCTAGCTTTTCTTGCTGAAGGGTTCACTACAGGGGGTCCATGCTGGTGAAATCACACACTCACATACACACACACACACACACACACAACGGCAAGGTAAGACCTTTCTTTCTAGTTAAAATTCACAGGAGAATCAATGCCTTTTTGAGTGACGAAAGACAATAAACACCAAAAGAAGATTAAAATAATATAAACTTTTTCCATTTAAAAAAAATCACTAAAAAGCACAAAAGGTAAATTTAGGAAATCACATGGGAGGACAGAATAGCAAGGAGAAACACAAATCTGCCATGTTTTGTCCAACAAACATTGTGCTTGTGGCTGGATTCGTGGGTCTCAGTATCTACAGGGACCTCCCAAGTGCTGAGGAAATGCTTGTGTTAGTGGACACACACACATGTACATTTATATACATTTTTTTAAATGTATATATGTCGTATGCATACAGAACAGAGAGATATATATGCATCTTATAAATGTATGTGCGGCATACATACGTGAAAGCTATGTGTGAGGGAGGATTCTAATCACTTACCGCATACGCGGCAAAAATCTCAACTTAAAACGAGCTAGTTTGAAAGACAAAATGCAGCAACCGACCATGTGTTGCCAGAAATCGCCCTTGAAAATTACATCATAACCGACTGTTAGGATCTGCAAAGACCAGAAAAGCAAATAGCGAAAACTTCTGACTTACAAAGGGGGAGGAAAAACATCCCACGGGTCGCTGCATCGTGGAGCTACTCGGCCATTTACAAAACCACACTCGGCTCACATAATGATGTCCACCTGCATGAGACCCATAGGCTTTCCATCCTCTGTGGGGACCCTACTCTTCAGGGCAGGCCCCAGCCACAGTGTTTGTTGGAAGTTTAGGGGAGGATGGTAAAGGGTGTGGGGGAGCTTTTGAAACCGCAAACTGTCTACAGAGTCTCCACAGCATCCACTGGGTCAGGTGAGAGCAGCTGTCCTTGCCGAAAGTATCAGCGGCTGAATTACATTACTGAGGGACAGACACTCTCACTTAATAAGGGAGCATCACTTTCTTTAAGACAATTAGGTTTCCTCCTGGCAAAAAGGCTGACCCCAACAAGGGCAGGGTGCCTGGGCCTCTGGGAGACAAGTCTAACATTCCGAAGAAATATGCGGAAAAGTCACCATTTGCGTTTGGATTTACTTAGCCTGATTGTAACACTAAGGCAATCACTTGCTGGTAATGCAGAAACACAGAATCAAAAAATGCAAAGCTTTAAAGAAACGGACCATAGAAAATATTAATGACCATAAAAATCAACATCATAATAAAGAGTTTTTACCAGTCCCCCGAGGATGAAGAAGACCATGAAGAGGCGCCCAAGCGTGGTTTTTGCGTAAACGTCCCCATAGCCAACAGTGGACATGGTGACCATGAGTAAATAGACACATTCCCAGTAGGTAAGAGCCTGGTTGTTTTGGAAATTTTCCCATGGGTCCCCTGAATTCTCCACCTAAAGCAAGGGGACAGGGAAGAAAAAAGATGACGTTATGTACGTAGGATAGACCAGGAACACAAAAGGTTCAGCAGGCTCAACACGAGGTGTCTGCGGCCCCAGGTGAGTCTTACAGTAATGACTTGGAACCTCCATGCAGGTAATGGAGAGAGTCGGTTGGTAGTAACACACACATGCTTTCCTAGCTGATGGGGCAGAGAGGGGGAAGGAACAGAGATATGTATCCTTAGTCCGTTTTCTTCTCCTTGTTAAAGATGTGAAGCCTGCAGAGTTTGAAGGCATCGCCCCCGGCCACGTTTTGCAGCATTCTCTTCAAGGAAAGAGCCAGAGAGCTGTGCCCTGACCTTTCTCTGTGAGTTTCTGCTCAGTCTCGGAGGGCCTGGCTCCTGTACACCCAAAGAAATTTGAGACTCTCTCACCAGGGGCCTCCTCTTTTCATCGTTTTGACCGAGGAGATGCCTGGTGGGCTTCGCTCACTCAGACCTTACACCCGAACCCCAAACAGCATCTCTCCGAGTCTGACTCTGCTCTCCCGGCTTTGCAGAATGTCAAGGATGGCTCTTCTACCCTGCAAAGGGCAGGAATTTCCCTGAGCGCACAAAAATTGAGCTCATGAGAACAATTTGCTTTTGTGCAACCCCTTAGATGGAGGGTCAGCAAGCTTTCCCTGTAAAGGACCAGATAGTAAATAGTTTCAGCTTTGCGCAACATACAGTTTCCGATCTCTGTAGCAACAACTTAGCTCTGCAGTTGGTGAATCAGCCAGAGGCAATACTTAAACCCAAGGGGAGTGGATGAATTGGGAGCCCTTTTCCCCAGGGGTGCAGTGTGCCCAACTTTACAAAATACCTTACCTTCCCATCGATATGATCCACCAACAAAGCTGTGGGGGAGGCAGGAGAGATACTCTAGCTACTACTCTCAGGAGAGAGGGAGAAATGTGGGCTGGATCTCCAGGTCTACCCCGGATCCCAGCCCTGCAGTACAGCGCATGGGCAGTGCCTATGACCCACCAGCATGGCCCATGTGGGCAGCCAGCCTCCAGGCCCCCAATCCACTGAGCCTCTGGTTCTTCCTCTGCAGAAAGTTTCCAAAACCTAGCCTCTTTCGCACATCACTTCTTGAGCTCAATGTGCCATTTTCATGGAGGTTTCCTGGTGGAGCAGAAGCTACATCACAAAATGTAAGGTGAGCTCACCTCATGGAAATACTGAAGACCATACATGGTGATTAGGGTTTTTACCTACTAAGAGTGATTTCAGCCAAGAATTCCATCAGCATGAAAGGGTGGGTGGGGAAGCCTTCAGATCTAGTGACTGAATGAGAGCCCCCCCATCCCTTGGCTTCCATCCCAGGCCTGCCTCCCACGATAATTACATAAATCCTGATGATGGGAAGTAACTAAAGGCACCCCTCTGCCCCTTAACACAGGTAGAGTCTCAGCAAGGGAAAGGCACCTTTACTCAAAGCTTCAGAGTTAGATGAGGCTCCTTCAAGTTTTAACAGTTTGTGTTTGTATGAAACACGCTTCCAACAAAAGCTGTGGTCCCTAAAAGCAGGAATAAAGGTCTGCCTTGAGGAGGTGAGAATAGCTTGACTTGATAATGGAAACCTTTCAAAGAGTCATTAATTTAAAAGAATCAACGTTTTGGAGATACAAAATAACTTGACAAATAATCAGGCAAAAGAATCAAAGGTGGCTTTTTGTAAGGGGGAAGTGGAAAGAAATTGAGGGATGTGAATTTGTTGTTTATTAAAAGATGTGGGTCAAACTCCCAACCTTGTCACCAAGACCTGTTCAAGTGTTGGCTGAGGAAGCACTGCCATCTTGTGGCTGGATGGGGTTACTGCAGACAGAGGGGAAAATCCACCCAACCAGTGAGCTGAAAAACGCAGGTTAATGAAGCAAACATCATTCACCATTTGGAACTAGTTTTGGGTAAAAGGGTTGGAAACCCAGACAACCGTGCAGTTGCTTCTCCTCCTACATTCTGCAGCGAGGCTGAAGTTTCTCTTCAGGGAGAAAAATTTCAAGTAATAAAATGATGCAGGGACAGATTTACTGCAGAAAAGCCAGAGCTGAAGCATCGTCAAGGATACTTACCAAATGGATGAACCCGGCTGCAGTTAGCCATGTGCTGATAAATATGGAGAGCAGATTCACCAGCTTGATGGAATTACTGTGCAAAAGAGACAACAAGCAAAATCCCCAAGTTACAAGAGAAGACCATGTTCGGGCTGCCTTCCAGAGTGACAGCAATCTTTAGGGGACAGGTAGCCCAACTCTACTCCCCAGGGCTTCCTCCATCATAAGGGAAGGTCCCAGAAGACAGTGTTGGTAGGTAGGGACAGAGCCAATAGAAAAATGACCTCTGAACCACTAAAAGTGACCCCTAAATTAGCCCCTCTATTGGGTTTAACTTTACTTAAATTTTATTTTGAAAATTTTTATGTCTACAGAAATATGGAAAGAACAGTATATAAACACTTATATGCCATTCTTCTAGAGTGAGCAATTAGTATTTTGGACATTTTCTTCGTATTCTTTTTCTTTTCTCTTTTTCTATTCTTTTTTTTTTTTTGGCCGTACCATTTACAAGTACATTGTAGACATCATGACACCCTTAAATACTTCAGCATTTAACACTTAAGAAGGATACCATGCAACAGTTGTCATGCCCAAGAAAATTCACATGAATTCAGGAATGTCATCTAAAATGCACTCTCTCTTTAAATCTCTCCAGTTGCCCTGAAATTATTTAATGATGTTTTCATTCTTTCACCTTGATGCAGGAACCAGCCAAGATTCAGGCATTGCATTTGGTTATTATGTTGCTTTCTTTATTCCAAGGGTCAGGAAACTTTTTCTATAAAGGGACAGATGGTAAATTTTTTAGGCTTTGTGGGTCACAGAGTCTCTGTGGCAGCTATCCTACTTTGCTGCTATAGCATAAAAGTCAGTAAGAGAATGGATGTGTCTGTGTTCCAATAAAACTTTATTTACAAACACAGGCAATGGGCTGGATTAGCCCTTGTACTATATAGTTTGCTAACCCCTGCTTTGTTCTCCTTTCATCTGCCCCCCTGCCCTTTTCTTTGTTCATTTAATTTTCTGTGCACTCAGGTCAGCTGTGTTATAGAATGTCCCATATTCTGGATTTGTCGGATGGTTCCCCCATGAGTAGATCCTGTTTAGATGCTTCTGTTAAGAATATCTGCCTGGGTTGTCATCACATCAGGAAATTTCCACTCAGTTACACTAGGTCTAGTCAGTTGGTTAAGGTGGGAACATGAAATCTTGCCACTTCCCTTTGGAAGGAGCTCATTTCCCTTTGTAATTAATATGTCATCTATGCAGTGAGAATCTGAGACTATATGAATATCCTGTTCCCGCACAACCTCCTGCCTAATAATGTCAGCATCCACCAGTGTTCCTTGAGTGGATCAGTTGGGACTCACTATAGTTTAAGCACCCTGAAAGCAGAGGCCTTGTCTGTCTGGATCCCATGAGTATAGTGAGTCCCTGGCACATAGTAGGGCCTTTATGCATAAATCCTGAGTGAACTCGCCCCTCCCCCTGCACTCTTCCCTCTTAGCTTCACCCCGTTCACTCCCGCTGGGGTCCAGTTCCTTGAACGCTGTTGTTAGCAGGTCACTTCCCTATCCAAAGGCTCCCTGTTGACTAAAATGTTATGTCCAAACTCCTTCCAACCTCAACACCTGCTGAAGGTTCAGGCTCACCTACCACCTCTTCAACATCAACTCTTGAAACCTCCATCACAGCCAAACTTGTGTCCTATGTCTGTTTATACTACTATCAAAGATGGTCCTTTCCATCTTTGCAAATATTTCCCTTTCTTCAGAACCTGGTTCAATCCCCACGTCCTTGTTAAAGTCGTCCCCGCACCTGCGATACAAAGTGACTCCTCCTGGCTCTTACTTCCGGCCCCACTCATTGGTAATCAATCCCATTGTCTTAACACATCTTTCGTAATGTTGTTTTGATTGCTGTTTGTCTCTTGTGTTCCTGGCTGCATCTTGCGGAAACAAACTTTATTTTCTACCTCTGTCAGTCTCCCTCTAGTGGCGTAACGCCACCCACAGGTGGTCCAGTCCATCATTCTTGATTGACTGTTCTCTGCCCTTTCCTACTTCTTTCTCATGGGGAACCGTGCTCACCATTCTAAGTGTTTCGAGTGTATTCACTCCTCTACTCTTCATGACAACTCTGTGACGTCACCCAGACCCAAACTCACACAGTAAAGCAGCGGAGTTGGAATGTGAGCCAGGGCAGTTTGGCCATAGTCTACCCTCTTGGCCACTACAAAGTCCTCTTGGCCTTTGGCCTACAAAGTCATAGACTGGTGTCTGTCACAGTCTTCTGTGTCTGCCCCACGCCCCTGCACAGGACATGAAAAGGTCAGAGACAGCTGCCCCCAGTGAGGTGAGAGACTCACTAGACATATTGATTAACCTCCTGAACTGCCAGAAAAAAAAGAATGGAAAGGAAAAATTCTGGTAACTATATCTACACTGGGGTCACCATGTGGAAGAAGGCAGGAGGGGGCTGCGGTCCAGTGTAGCCCAGGGGTTGAAGGAAGAGCCCCTCAGTGGAGGCCAGATCAGCAGTTCTAGAACAGGGACAAGGCCAGAGTCCAGCTTGCCTTTTTCTTCAATCTTCTTTTCTTTATGGAATTGAGCAGAGCAGAGGAACCTGTGGTCTTAGTTTTTTCTAGAGTTGGTTCTGACAATTCAAGGAAAATATAGCCAAATATTTTAAAATTTGTTTGATACTGATCTTTTGAAATGTGTGGAATGACTTCCTTCTGGTTCAAAAACAGAAAAACAATAAAAATGTCCATTCTGTCATTCTTTGTCATCTCAAGAGTTACCAGATTATAAGAGTTGCCTATAAAAATTGCCAGTATTTATTGAGTCCCTATTATATGTGCTAGGCATTATGTTGGGTTCTTCATTTTCTTCAGATTTTTACCATCCTACCTTTTGATACAGGTACTATCACTGTTCCTGCTAACTAAATAAGGAAACTGAGGCTTGGTGTACTTAAGCAGCTTGCCTGAGAAGACATGGTTAGCAGGTAGTGGGGTTAATATTCGAACCAGGGCTGTCTGATTCAAAGCCTAGTTAACACAATAATTTGGAGAAGCAGTACAGAGCTCTGTTTCTATTGCTCTTGGGTTGGTGCCACATCCCTTCCTCAAGGACAGTCCTGTCCTCAGCCTCTGACCTAGGTGGGGTGTCACTCAAAGGCTCCCACCTCTCTCTCTACCGGGGTGGCCTGAGCCACACTGGCCGATGGAGGAACTCTCGGCTCTAAAAGGGCTATGAAGTAGGGCTCATCAGAAGCATTTTTTAGGAACGGAGTGGAAGAGAAAGAATCTAAGTCCTCCCGAGATTCGGGTGCAAAAAATCTAAGTCTGGGGCTCTAGAAGGCCATCTGCCCTGGAGACAGACTGCCTGAGAGTGTCACCTCAAAGAGATAGAGAAGCAGAATCCTGATGAGAGACTCTGAACCCCTGGATCCAGACATGTCCAATTCTGTCTTAAATCCCAGTCATTACCAAGGCCGATTCAAAGTAGAGTCTGTCCCTCACAATTAAAGCCGTCTGCCCACAGCAGAAGGGGTCAATATCCAAAATGCTCTCTGAGAATCTAACCATTGATCAGGTCTATAAAGTAGGTCGGGACTATCCCTACCTAAGAAAAGAGGGCGGACCCTGTACCACCACCAACTGTGCTCAACAGTGTGGTTAGTTCCACGGCTCTGCAAGGTCTGGATGGACCTGGCACTTACAAGGGCAAGCACAGATTGCTAAATCCTGGCCTTCATCCCGTTTTCCAGATGCTACCATGGGTCATGCAACCACCTCTAGGTAGTTTCTGGAGCTGTGACTGGAAATCACCAACTCACCAAAATAATGTTTAAAATCTTCTATTTAAGCTTCTCCTGAAAGCAGAGAGATACCATAATTCTTGCCTTTCTGTTCCCTGGACCAGCCTGTCAGCCCCAGAGGCCTACTCACTGGACTTCCAGAGCATTCTTGCTCTTGAAGGATGCCCGCCCGCCCCCCCCCCCAACCAGAGACTGTCAGAGTAGAAATAAAACGTGTGGATATAAGGCATCCACCCAATGAGCCATCAGGAGAAGCAACTCTGGTAACCAGTGAACTGAACATTGTTGCCGCTGGAACATCACTATGTCCTGCTCCCAACTAGTTTCTCAATGGGAATCCAAACTACAGCAAAACCTCTGGCCTCTACCTTGTGAGTCCTCCAAGGTGCGAGCTAACATGGGAGAGGGAGAAGCAGATGAGGAACATGTAGCTGGTATCTCAGAGAAGCATGTACATATAGTCCTTGACTTCACAAGGGTTCAACCTACAATTTTTTGATTTTACAACGGTGTGAAAGCCATATGCCTTCAGAGAAACTAGAATTTGAGTTTTGAATTTCAGTCTTTTCCTGGACTAGTGGTAGGCACATGATTTCTCTTGTGATCCTGGGCCATGGCAATGAGCTGCAGCCCCCTGTCAGCCAGGTGATCACCAGAGCAAACAACCGACACAGCACTACTGGTTTTCACTTCCGGTATGGTATTCAACAAATTACAAGAGATATTCAGCACTTTATTATGAACTAGGCTTCGGGTTAGATGATTTTGCCCAGGTGTAGGCTAATTTAAGTGTTCTGAGCACATTTAAGGTAGGCTAGGCTAAGCTATGATGTTCGAGAGGTCAGATGTATCAAATGCATCTTTGACTTAGGATATTTCCGACTTACGATGGGTTCATCCAGACGTAACCCCGTTATAAGTCGAGGAAAATCTGTATTCATTTTCCGAAAGGATAATTAAATACCAAGTTGATTCACTTACACACTCCCAGATCCTTGGAACCTGAACAAAGCAGTGCCACACCAATCTCTATGTGGAGCCCTCTTGAGATATTAAAACTATCGTAGCCTTTGAGCCTCTTGGTGCTTTGGAAAAACAACCTAGATATGATGATTATTAATTTCTAAATGATTGTCATAATGATATTAAAAGTGCTTAAGGGAATTCTTGCTGTGCCTAGAACCGTTCATCATTGTTGCTGAAAGAGTCCACATTCAGCACTGAAATCTGATTATTTTTATGGCATTAGCATCATTACAGATCACTAGTATTAGTAATTTGCTTTCCAAATTAAAATGTACAACCAGACAATCATCTAAAAGCCCTCTGAAAGATTAACTCTTAGTGGACTTTCTCCATACTCTGAAATTTGAACCTTATCAGGTTGCACAGGGCTCCTTGGGAGGAGGGAGAGGGTAGCAGGGGTAATATGTGTGCTCTGCATGGCCAAAGGGCCAGTGGAAATAGCCATAGGTTTGTGACCAAGGCCACGGGTCTGAGCCAAACGTGAACTTCCCTGTGGTGAGAATGATTGGAACCATCCAGATTCAAGCCCCTTTCTCGTGCCTTGAGGGAGGGATGGACTGTGACCTTATCATGAGAACCTAACTCATCTAATGAAAATCATTTTTATGTTGTCCATTATCATTGCTGGGTCCCCAACTCATGAGTTCTCAATCGCCATGAGGGAAATTTACATTACTAGATACAATGAACTATCCAAGGGCCGGCACGGATATCTTTCTGTTCCTGTAGATCAGAGACCTTTCCAGGACCACGTACATACTGGAAGAGAGAAAGTCTGTCTCTTTCTGAAAGTATAGCTACAAACCTAGAGCTAGTGTGCACCATCTTTGCCCTCACTGTATTTAACAAGACATGTCTTGGTTAACACTGAAAAATGTCATCCACTTTCTACAAAAAAGGGCAAATCTGTCCCTGTTCGGCTTGTCCACTATTTTCCTCCTTTGTGGCTTAGGGTACAGCCAGGTGTCAGTGGCTTTATTTTTTTATTGTTACCTTTGCTGGACAGATGTAAGATACCCACCCCTGAAAAGTCAACAGGATAAGACCAAATTGAGATAAATGGTCTAAACTATAAGCAAAATCAGGTTCTGTCAATTCTGCCCCTTAAATACCTCTCCATCCCTCTTTGTGCTCTCCACCCTGACCTGTACTGCCCAAGGCCATTTCCTGGTACTGCTTGCCTGGACTACTGCCCTGACTGGTCTAACGGTCTCCAGTCTTAGATGCTTCAAACCCATCATACGATCGGTGGACTAGTAGATCTTTCTAAAATGTAAATGTGACCACATTCCTGTCCTACTTAAACCCTTCAGTGATTCCTTCTCGTTCTCCAAGTTAAATCCATGATGCGTAAGAGCCTTCACGGTGTGGCCTCCACCCAGACAACCCCTTGCCATCTCCATAATGAATACTCTTTTTTAAGAACTTAACCTTGGAGCCATTTCCAAGGTCATATTTGTAGTACAGTGATTTTAGTTCTACAAATGTTCCCCCAAAATGTGTGGGTTAGGTAAATGATGGTGCACACATATCATGGAACACTCTGCGGGAAATAAAAGTGATATGGGGGAATATTAGTAATGTTTGTCTCAACCATGGGTGGGGTTGGGCAAGTTTTACTTTATCCTTTATGCTTTTCTATATCTTATTATTTTTTTTTTTTTTAGAGAGACAGCACAGGGTGGGGAGGGGGAGAGAGAGGGAGAGAGAGAATCCCAAGCAGGCTCCACACCCAGCACAGAGCCTGATGCAGGGGGCTCGATCTCACGACCCTGAGATCATGATCTGGGCTGATATCAAGAGTTGGACGCTTAACCGACTGAGCTCCAAGCATAGTCTATTTTAATAATTAGTAAGGCCATTGCCATTTAAAACAAATTGTTGGATGACCCACGTTTTCATCATCAACATGTACACATCAAATGAGATGTGGAATGACAGGCTTTAAAACCGAGCTACTTATTTTGCTCTGAGTGTAGAATAATTATGTGTCATCTCCTCTGTGAGTCTGCTTGTCAGTATGCAGGGCCACTGAGGCATTGTCAAAAGCTCAGACAATGACATGGAAGGGACCCTGTCCCCCTCAATAGGCCATTTTCCAGACAAGGAGCATGGTAGGCCGCCCTATTGGCTGGCAGTTTAAGGAATGGCCCTGATGCTGTCCCATCACTGTGACTTGTTTCTTTCATCTGTGTTTTCTCTGTCATTCTGTTCACTCCGGTTTCCTTTGCTGCCCACTTAATTCTCTCTCTCTCCCCCATATACTTCTCTGCTCTGTTTCTTCCAGCTCTTTGCGAAGCAAGGCAGCCAAAGGACAGAAAATGAAACTGCAATTTCAAGCCATTATTTCAAATCACATTTGCAAAGTCTCTATCCCTACCTAATGCCACAGATCAGTGGTGGGGATTGGCCACCAGAGAAAGCCAGACAAAACCCCCTAAAGAAGATTCCAGGGCTGCACCCACCCTCCTGGAAGGTCACCGTGAACACAGCAGAGTACAGAGGAGTCACCAGAAAATAAGCTCTGTGTCCAAAGCCCTATAAAAACCAAGGCTTCCTCTTCTCGGCATCAGAGCCTTCAGGATCTGGGCTTGGGGGTGCACAGAGGGAAGGAGAGAGAATGGGCTCAGAGAGTTGGTCTAAAGCCTCTAAAGTTCTTACAATTAAGTCAGGTTTTCTTCCGAGTCTGGGATCTGGCCCTTGCCGGCCCTCCTAATGTCATCTTTGGTTTCCTAGCACAAAGCCCCCAGTATCCAGGCCCACAGGATTACTCAAAGCTCCCCCCAGGAACGATTTCTCTCACCTGTGTGCTTTTGCAACTTCTGTGATTGGAGGTCAGCACTGCCTTCTCTGGCCCTCACCTGCCCAAGCCCAGCCCCACATGGACGACACCTAGTTTTCTAGGAAGCTTACCTAAGACAATCACTTTTCCTTGAAAAGATCCTTGACTACCGCACACTGGTGTCAAGCCTGGTTTCATTCCTCTCCTCCGTGCCTCACCGCCCCCCGATGTACCTGTGTCCCAGCACCAACCCACCACGGGTCCTGCTGGCTCTCCCTCTCCTTGCCCTCTCTGATGGCAGGATGCTACTCTAGCACTTGCCTGGCCGCTGGTATGAATGGACACTCAATTCAGGCTTGTTGAATTAACTCAGTCACCTGATAAGCAACAGGAACTGGGATAATCCAGGTTGTGGGGTTGTGCAAAAACCCCCTCCACCACAGAAAGAGTTTAACTGAGTGGGAAGTGGGGTGCTGGGGAAATGCTGTTTGGGTCTCAGGGGAGTAGACACCCAGCAGCCTGCCACCCCGGGGACCCTCTCTAAGGCCACTCTCTCCCGACTTATAGTCACCTCTCTCCCTAGCTGGATGCTTCGGCTCTCTCCCCTGTGCACTGGGAGAATGAACCACCCGAACTGTGCGGTTATCACCAGGGATGCTAGTGCTATTTCCTGCATCTAACAGAAAGGAAGCTTCTCCAAGGAATGGGAAATTGGTGGGTCTCTTCATAAAAGTCCAGGAAAAGATATTTTATTCACCTGGCTTATCGTTCTCCCAAGTCCAAAAATGATCCATATGGAATGCAAGGAAAATGAGAACACAGTTTTCTTTCTACGCTATTCCTTGGAGTAATGGCACATTCTTAAAACACTGGTGTCAGAGCATTAAAATCCCCCTAATTCATGATGTACACACAAACCAGGGAAAGAGGGGCCTTATACCACGTTCGGGAGTGTGGTTAACTCCACATAACACCTTCCACGCTGGAAAAAACAAGTGTCTCTTAAATACACTTCCTGCGCTTGGCCCTGGGTACGCACCGGTTCTGCCCTAAAAAATATAGTTTCGTGGGGCAATTGTGACAAAGGTAAGCATGGAGGGCCGCTAGCTTATCGATACTTTTAATTTCAAGAGTAATAGGAGTCCATTGCCCAGAAGAGCCATAAAAAGGGAGAAGGAGCCAAGAAAGTTTCCTGTCGCCCAGGAGAAATACGAAGAATAACAATATTCACTCAATATTAGTAATATTACATACTATTAAATGGAACATCAATAAATGTTCACCCCAGGGTAATAAAAATGCAGGGCGGCTGGGACACACCAGACAGGACTTCTACTGCAGTAGATGCTCGTTTGCTTTCCAGCTTGGCTAACAGAAAGCGAATTTACCCCACATGCACACAGATGAATAGTTATCGAGGAGAAACCGACGTGGAATTAAAACAAACCAAAATATCCAAAAAATAATAATAATAAATAAAAATAAATTAAAAATAAATTTTAAAAAAACAAACCAAAATAAACAAACAAAAAACACGAACCCCAAAGAGGGAGGCCAATAGCATGTCACATGTGTTGGCAGGGACAGGTTCGGCAAGCTAAGTCCCAGCCTCAGTGACTGGGAAAATGATGCTGAATCCAAGGCCCCCAAAATGCAGGTGTATTAATTATAAATCACAAAATCCAGAAGTGTCCTGTTTTTAATCATTTATCAAACACGTCAACCTAAGAGGAAATGGAACATTAGCAGTGAGCTTCTTAAAGTGTAATTTCCTATAAGAGAAATTTATGGCCTGTACTTATTCTCCATTAGAGGACGTCTAACCTCTCTTATTAGTTTATTCATCAAGGCAGCCTGGTTTCGGGCCAGCTCTGCAAACCCGCAGGTCATCAGGAAAGGGATCTCTAGGGGATTTTTCCTCCTGGTCCAGTAGTGTTTTCCAGATCATAACACAGTTAACAGAAGTAGTCATGGTGCATTCAGCAGGAGGTTTTTAGGTATTCCCCAAAAGGCAATTCACAAAGCAAGCCCCAGGGACTACCCTGGCTATAAAGTGAACACCCAAAATGTACTTTGAAATGAAATGATTTTCTGTTTGCCATATGAGGTTTGTGATTGTCTTTCTCAAAGAGCACTGCTTCCCTTGCTTTTACGTTCAGGTTCAATTTCTTATTTAGTGATGTAATAAAGGGGCGATTCAGAACCTGGAAGCAAGGACTTCCCAATCAATGAGCTGCTCGATTCTTCATCCACTGGGCACCGTCTCTCCAGGATGCTATGGCCGATTTCCAAGCAACCCGCACAGCCCCCCAAAACTGTCTCCTTCCCCACATGCACAGCTGTTTCTCTGTTTATCAGATAGTCCCCAGCTCTGCAGGGGAGAGTAACCCAAGCCCTACTCTGGGCTTTCTCCAGATCTCTGTGTTAGATCACTCTGTTTTTTGGTTTTCTTTTTAAGATTTTATTTATTTATTTGACAGAGAGAGAGAGAGAGAGCACAAGCAGAGGGAACAGGAGAGGGAGAAGCAGGCTCCCCGCTGAGCAGGGAGCCAGATGCGGGGCTCAATCCCAGGACCCTGGGATCATGACCTGAGCTGAAGGCAGACGCTTAACTGACTGAGCCACCCAGGCGCCCCTAGAGCACTCTTTCTGAGACTAACAGAACTCTCACCTTACAATGATGAAAACAAAAACACCTGATATTTACAACTTGGCAATGGGGGCCAGAGCAAGGAAAAAAATGTGAATATGAACATCTTACCTTGTTTTAAGGATATTCAGAAACTGCAAAATTTCTGAAAACTGTATCAGTCTGAGAGCTCTTAAAAATCTCAAACCTGGAAAGAGAAATGAAATAGAGACACATTATTCTCACTGCGTGGTTTTAATGTTCACACTCTGCCGTTTGATCTACGGCTGCCAAGGTTGAAGGGATATGAAGTTCTTGCAGAAGATTAAACCATCCGGTACCTTGGACATGGTCCTTCATTCTGATTCTTGACTGGTTTAATCTCCACTGGTAAACTTTCTCATTAAAGGAGGCCTGTTTTGAGCCACTGCAGAGGAAGGTGGGGAAAGCCCAGTTAAATGACGCTTCTCTCTTGTCCATCTCAGATTTAAAGCATTGTTTCTAAGTTACCTACTATTTTGAGAGGATTTTGTCTCTGAAAGGTACTGGGAATGGGGGAGGGTAACCTTTACGCTAAGAGCAGATTACAAACAAATCGGATAACCTGATGATTTGATTTTTTTTAAAACTTTATCTTCAGCTGATAAAATGAAGAGTATAGCCCACATTGTGATCCGTTTTCTAGAAAAGTTCTATATTTTTCTCCCAATCAAAAAAAAAAAAATCAGATCAGTAAGATCTCACACCGCATAACTTCAGGATCCAAAATGTATATATTTCCACTTTTAATAAGCATCAAGATATATGTCTGTCCTTTCTAAATTGGCAACCTCTGCTGAATGGAAATCAAGAGCCAGCATTTCTAGACAGCAGAAGAGAGGCAGGTACCGGGAAGGAAGCTACGATCCAGGATTAGAGAAAATACAAATTATTGTTGTGTTTTAATAGCCAGGGCTAATATATATTTCTGTTGAGATCAAATTCATGAGTCAAAAACATTCTGAGTCACTCATGGTGCTTTCATGCTTGGCCATCAAGTAAGAAAATTACTTACAAAATGCTGATTATCACAGCTTTGAGATAGTTTCAATATCACACCCTTTGCTAAGGGGATTTTCTTTTACAGATTTTTGGAAAGCGTTTTGTCAAGCGCCCCCACGTGCCAAGTGCAGTGCTAAGCACAGAGTGGGCTAAATTGGTGACAGGCAGCTCTTAGACGTTGGGTGAGACTTCATTCTGCCCCCGTCCGTGAGGCAGGAAGTGGTGGAAAAAAGCTGGGGGAGTCACTGCAATGATCAAGGGAAGGAGACAGATGGGAAGTTCTCCACTGTACAGCTCCACATTGGACCCAGTTAGATTTCGCCTTGTTCAAGGACTAGGGGGCAAGGAAGGACTAATCCAAAGCCCAGGAGGGGAAAAAAAAAATCTCACTGCACAAGAGGGAGAAAGGGATAATAGCTCAAAAGGGAAATTTCTCATCTAAAAAGGATTTACCTTCATGAACAGAAGATTTTCTCTGAAGATGTTGGCCTTCTATGCCAAATGATATTTATATTACTTTTATTAAACCAGAAAGCGCAGAGATGAGAAGGGATGTTGATGAACTGAAGGCCCAGGAGCCAAAACACAGTCCTAAGAGAACTGATGAAAGGTTCACTTAACGCAGCTGAACACTGCAGAGAACAAAACTGAGAAGTAATCCCAGAACACAGAGAACATAAAGAAAAGGGAGAAAAAAGGATGAAATCTAAGAAAATGGAAATGGAGGGGAGATCACAGAAATCCAACCTATGAATAAAATGTTCCAGAGGGAAATACAAACAACCTGTAGATTATAAGTAATGGCCGGGACATAATAGAAAAGAACTTTCTAGAAAGCCAAAAAGGACTCGAGATTAAGAGGCAAAATAAATGACCAACTCTTAGAAACTCATGTCGAGGAGTATCTGCCTCTTCTTTTCTTCAAATTTTAAGTATTAACATAAATTTAAAAAAAAGTGTCAGGGTGGAGAGAGGGTCACCATGAATGCCACAAAGCCTACATGATTTAATAGTAGGTGTAAATGACAGTGGGCAACACTCAGAATCTTAAGACAAGGAGAATCTACCCCAAGACTTCTATACCTGTCAAGCACTTGTTCAACAATAAAGAAAACAAAACAAAACAAAAAATGTCTTCAAAAACCCAGGATCCCAGAAAATATATTGTTTGTGCAAAATATTTTCAAAGTTCTCAAGCCTCATTCAATCAGAATGAGTAGCAGAGGCTGAGGGCTATATTTTTAATAAACTCTACTGTTGGTCCTAAGCATCCAGCCCAACCTAGATGGCTGGTCTCAGTCCAGCATCATCGGCAAACACTGCTGGGAGATAAAGGAACACATTTAGAAACTTGAGGTAGAAGACTAGCAGCACTGAAACCTGTCAGGGCACAGAAGGATGCTTTAGTCCTATATCAGCTGCTAATGGTTTCAGCCTTAAAATCCTGTGTGTGTGTGTATGTGTGTGTGTGTGTGTGTTTATTTATATATTTATGTATGCATATATATATTTGTGTGTATATATATATATTTTTTTCATTTATGGAAACAAAAATAGAATACAAATGACCCAAGCTTTGAACTGGATTTCTTTCTTTTTACTGTAGGTGATACTCTTTGCATCCTCTATAATTTGTCTGTAGCTTCCCACATTTTAAAGTGACTCACAAAAATAGGATAGAATAAAAGCTTCCCTTGTAATGGAGCTGTATGGAAATAAGAGTAGGAAACACAGTGAATGCAGAGCCACAGGTCCTATACTCTTGCTAGAGGTGAACTATAGATCTAGCTCTGAGCACTTTGTCAATAAAAAAGCAGGGAGACACTAGAAGATTAACAATGTACAGGAGAGAAAAACAAGCTGGTTCTCAAGGGAACAGCTTTTCCCAGGATGGAGACAGGAAAGAACTGGGTCCCGGAAAAAGCGACCCCAGATGATACAGGAACGTTCTCATGGGCTGAACAACGGTGGGCTTTTATTTGACTGCCTTGTGTGGGTCATTTTCATGGCATTGGCTTTCATTAATACAAATGAGTAAACAAAGTTCTACGTGGGCTAAAAGAAAGCAGTCTGCATTTTATCCTTAGATTAAACCAAAATGTCTGGAGAAATGGTCATCTGAAGCACGTACCCTTCTGCTCCCTAACTGCTTTCTGCCCTTGACCCTGCTGGCCGATTCTCAGCATAGCAGCCAGAATGAACCTGGTAAAAAGTAAAATAGATCACGCCTCTCCTCTGCTCAAAATCCTCCAATGTCCCCATTTCACACAGAGTAAAAGTCAAAGTCCTCCAAGGATCCAAAGCAACACCACCCCATTTCCTTTCGGATCTGAGGGCCTCCTCCTGCTTCTGACATTAATCTCCTTCTGACCTGGCTGCCTTTCCATGATCCATCTCTGCCAGTATAGACGTGCTCCTGCCCCAGGGTCCCTCACCATGGCACATGCTTGCTGTCTTCCCCGCATGGCCGCGGGGTGCATGCCCACACCTCCCGCAGGGGTATCCTTCCTGCAGCCACCTCAGTGAGACCTACCCTGGCTACCCCACCCAAACCGCAAGGCCCCTCCTTCTCCGCCCCCCAAATTCTTGCTCCTTGTGCCCACTTTACTTTTCTGCACACCATGACGAAGCACTAGCGCCTTATTTACCTAAGTGATTTACCTCTGACTCCTTAGCCATAGCATCAGCTTGATGAGGGGAGGAAATGCGTCTGCTTTGCTCGTGGCTTTAAATTTGTGCCTGGCGTAAGGTGAGTGCTCAATAAATACCCACCTGAACTGAAGAAATGGATCAGCCTTTTGAAAAAGAATGAGCAGAGAGTTAAAGGGTACATACTCTGCATTCAGAACACTGAGACCACCCAGGCAGGGTGGTCTTTTCCTGAAGAAAAGAGCCATGAGCGCTGAGGGCTCACCTGACAGGTGAGGGCTGACACCCTTAGGACATCTAAAGCATCCTAACCAGGGAAAAGCCATAAACCATGGTCACTCTGCTGCACCCAGAGAGGTCCTATAGAAATACAGACAGCAACTCAAATTACATAAAGGAGACCAAGAAAAGGGAGAGGTGGAATGGACAATGCCTCATTGACAAATCATTCATCTTTTTTACTTTATAATATTGTATTCTTATCATTTATTCCCTATAACTTAAAATCTCTGAAATAAAATGATATTCTAGGAAAATATAAAATGACTCTGATAGAGAAGAATATGTAAAGAAGAAAATGTGTGTGTACCAAAAACCATGATTTATGCCCCCACAAAGATCCAGATGAGTTCAAGTGAGTTCCTTTAAATATTGAGAAACAGTAAACTTCTTCATTATATTGCCAACTAATTAAAATGGACTATTTTCTCATTTTCTGTACTCTGCATTGGTTTAGAAAGCTGGAATTACCTGGACATAGGTACTCCACACATTGAGGGGAAAAAAGGCAAGCTCATCACACTAATGACTAACTATAAGAATCCTAAATAAAACACTTCTATATCATATCTGAGACTATATTAAATGAATAACACACATGAGCTGTAGTGGATATTGTGAGGCACAGCCCAGGTCCCTTCTTCAGAGATCTTTATTCTTTTTTTTTTTTTAAGATTTTATTTATTTGTCAGAGAGAGAGAGAGAGAGCACAAGCAGGGGGAGTGGCATGCAGAGGGAGAAGCAGGCTCCCCACTGAGCAAGGAGCTCAATGCAGGACTCGATCTCAGGACCCTGGGATCATGACCTGAGCCGACGGCAGACGCTTAACTGACTGAGCCACCCAGGCACCCCAGAGAGATCTTCACTCTTCCCTGATTTGTGAAGAGGTCTCACCTAAGGTTATACACTTGCCAGGGATGGCCCCCAATAACCAGTAGATGTGGGGACAAAGACTCGCCGCGCTGCCTCCATTTGGGACAACCTTAAGGAGCCATCCAGCTGTAGAGTTCTACATGGCATTGGCTGAGGCCTCTGTTGCAACTGTACCAGAGCTGGAGCTCTCCACCCAGTCTTAGTACCTTCATCTCTCGACTCATACCCTGAAGACACAAAGGTTCAAAATCTTTGGGATGCAGCAAGAGCAGTTCTGACTAAAGTTTATCAATTTTGTATATCTTTTCAAAGAACCAGCTCTTAAGTTTCATTGATCTTTTCTATTTTTCTATTTAGTCTCTATTTCACTTATTTCCACTCTGATCTTTATTATTTCCTTCCTTCTCCTAGTCAGACTCATTGAGAAAAAGAAAGAGAGAGGAGGGGGAAAGAATACAAATAAATAAAATAAAATAAAATTAATTAATTAATTAAATAAATAAAACAAATAAGTAAAATAAAAAATGAAGAGGGGGTGCTTAGCTGGCTCAGTCAGAAGAGCAAACAACTCTTGATCTTGGGGTTGTGAGTTTGAACCCCCCCCCCATTGTGTGTAGAGATTGCTAAAAAATAAATAAATTTTAACAAAAAAAGGAAGAGGAGAAGTTACAACCAATACCACAGAAATACAAAAAAAATATAAGATATTACTATGAAAAATTATATGCCAACAAATTGGACAACCTAAGAGAAATGGATAAATTCCAAGAAATATATAGTCTTCTAAGACTAAATAGGGAAGAAATAGAAAATCTGAACAGACTGATTACTAGTAACAAAATTCAATTCAATCAGTAATCAAAAAACTCCCAACAAATAAAAGTCCAGGACTGGATGGCTTCACAGGTAAATCCTACCAAACATTGAAAGAAGAATTAATAACTATCTTTCTCAAACTATACCAAAAAAATAGAAAGGAATGGTTCCAAATTCATTCTACTAGGTCAGCATTACCTGATACCAAAACCAAAGATACTATAAAAAAAAGAAAAGTACATACCAATATCCCTGATGAACCCAGATGCAAAAGTCCTCAACAAAATATTAGCAAACCATATTTAAAAATACAAAAAGGATCATTTACCATGATCAAGTGGGATTTATTCCAAGGATGGTTCAATATCCACAAATCAATCAACATGATACATCACATTAACAAAATGGAAGATAAAAATAGTATGGTCATCTCAATAGACCCAGAAAAATCATTTGAAAAAATTCAACATCCACTCATGATAAAAGTTCTTCACAAAGTAGGTACAGAGAGAAATACCTCATCATAATAAAGGCTATATATGACAAACCCACAACTAACATGATACTCAATAGTGAAAAGCTGAAAGCTTTCCCTATAAGATCAGGAAGATGACAAGGATGTCTACTCTCATTACTTTTATTTAACATAGTACTGGAAGTCCTAGCCATAGCAATTAGGCAAGAAAAGGAAATAAAAGGCAACCAAACTGGTAAGGAGGAAGTAAAACTGTCACTATTTATAGATGACATACTACTATACATAGAAAACCCTAAAGACTTCATTAAAAATCTATTAGAACTGAAAAATGAATTCAGTAAAGCTATAGGATACAAAATCAATATACAGACATCTGTTGTGTTTCTATATACTACTAATGAAATAGCAGAAAGAAAAATTAAGAAAATAATCCCATTTACAATTGTATCAGAAAGAATAAAGTATCTAAATTAAATTAAATCTAAATTAAAAAATATTTAACCAAGGAGGTGAAAGACCTCTACTCTGAAAACTGTAAGATATTAACGGAAGGAACTGAAGACAACACAAATAAATGGAAAGATATTCCATGCTCATGGATTGGAAAAATTAATATGGCTAAAATGTCCATCCTACCCAAAGCAATTTACAAGTTCAATGCAATCCCTATCAAAACGCCAATAGTATTTTTCACAGAACTAGAACAAATAATTCTAAAATTTGTATGGAACCACAAGAGACCCCAAATAGCCAAAACAATCTTGAGAAAGAAGAACAAAGTTGGAGGTGTCACAATCCCAGATTTCAAGATAAACCACAAAATTATAGTAATCACAATAGTATGATACCAGCACAAAAAACAGACACAGAGATTAATGGAACAGAATAGAGAGCCCAGAAATAAATCCATGCATATATGATCAATTAATCTACAACAAAGGAAGTATGAATATACAATAGGGAAAAGACAGTCTCTTCAATAAATGGTGCTAGGAAAACTGGACAGCTACATGCAAAGGAATAAAACTGGACCACTTTTTTATACCATACACAAAAATACACTCAAAATTGATTAAAGACCAAAATGTGAAACTTGAAACCATAAAACTCCTAGAAGAAAACATAGGCAATAATCTCTTGGACACCAGTCTTAGCAGTATTTTTCTATATATGTCTCTCCAGACAAGGGAAACAAAAGCGAAAATAAACAATTGGGACTATATCAAACTAAAAAGCTTTTACACAGCAAAGGAAACCATCAACAGAACAAAAAAAAAAAACAACCTCCTGAAAGGAAGAAAATATTTGCAGATGATATATCTAAAAGGGGTTAATATCCAAAACATATAAAGAACTCATATAACTAAACAACCAAGAAAACAAATAATCTGACTTAAAAATGAGCAGAGGACCTAATTACTTTTTTTTTCCAAAAAAGACATATAGATGGCCAACACACACATGAAAAGATGCTCAACATCACTGATCATCAGGGAAATACAAATCAAAACCAAAATGAGATATGACCTCACACCTGTCAGAATGGTTACAATCAAAAATATAAGAAATAACAAGCATTAGTAAGGATGTGGAAAAAAGGGAACCCTCATGCGCTGTTGATGGAAATGTAAAATGGTGTAGGCACTGTGGAAAACAGTGTGGAGTTTCTGTAAAAATAGAAATACCATATGATCCAGTAATCCCATTTCTGGGTATTTACCCAAAGAAAATGAAAACACTAACTTGAAAAGATATATACAGCCCTATGTTTATTGCAGGATTATTTACAGTAGTCAAGATATGGAAGCAACTGAAGTATCCATGGATAGATAAATGGTTAAAGAAGTTGTGGTGTGTGTGTGTGTGATATCACACACACACGTATATACACATACACGTATATATATACACAATGCAATATTACTCAGCCATTGAAAAGAATGAAATCTTGCCATTCGTGACAACATGGATGGATGTAGAGTATTATGCTAAGTGAAATAACTCAGACAGAAAAAGACAAATGCTACAAAATTTCACTTACACACACAGAACCTAAAAAACAAAGCAAACAAACAGAAACAGACACATAAATACAGAGAACAAACTGGTAATTGCCAGAGGGAAGGTTGGTAGGGGGACTGGAGAAATAGGTGAAGGAGATTAAGAGGTATGAACTTTTAGTTATAAAATAAATAAGTCATGGGGATGAAAAGTAGAGTGTAATAACTTCTTATGATGACAGATGGTAAATACACTTATCATGGTGAGCATTTCATGATGTATATAATTGTCCAATCACTATGTTGTACACCTGAAACTAATGTATGTCAACTATACTTCAACTTAAAAAAGGCACCCTGGAGATTATGTACCAGAAGGATAAGTATTCTGATAATACATGCAGGTACATTGGAGGTACTCAATAAATGGTAATTTCATCATATGAATCCATAGAATTAAAAAGCATAGGATTATATACAACTCAACAGAAAAATAACAAGACAATCCAGAAAGACACACACACACACACATTCACTCACTCACACACCGTATGTAACATTATTGTTATTTTAAATTATGGGTGAAATGATGATGTTGACAATGATGAAATCTACTATTATTGATTGTCTACTATTCTTAATTACTTCTTGCATGCCAAAACCTTTAACTATAGTTTACAAGTACAACAGAAGAAAATAGTTAAGGATAAACAGACTAGACAGCGTGTCCAGCACACAGTTTTTAAGCAACAGAGCCAGATCTCAACCCAAATTTGTCTACCTGCACAAAGCCCAAGCTTGTAAACACTGTCCTGCACAGATTTTGGCCAGTCAGTTCCAACTACGGACATCAGTGCTCAAGTAAGCACTTTCAACACTGAGATTCTCTTGCCATTCTCTAGCAATTTGTATTTCTACTGGTATGTAAATGGTCATCTGCCCACATCCCCACCAGGCTGAGTACTAGGATAAGAAAAGAAAGCAAGGAGGGGGGAAGGGTGGGAGGGAAAGTGAGCCTCACCATTGGAAAGGCCCCAAACAGAAGCACATCACTACTTTAGGTTCCTTTTCTATGTCAACAAATGAAGTTAATTATTTTTCACATAATTATTAGTCATTTTATTTTCTTCTTTAAAGTGCTTTAGAGTGGCATTTGCCAGATGACCTGTGTCTTCATCTTATTAATATATCTGGGCTTTGTTGGGGTACTGAGTGGTTCAGTCAGTTAGGTGGTTGGCTCTCGATTTTGGCTCAGGTCATGATCTCAGTGTCCGGGGATAAGAGCCCAGCGATGGGCTCCATACTCAGCAGGGGGTGTGCTTGAGGATTCTCTCTCCCTCTGCCCCTTCCCCCACTCATGCTCTCTCTTTCTAAAATAAATAAATGAAAATTTTTTAAATTTAAAAATTTAAAATTTAAATTTAAATTTAAAAATTTTAAATATGTATATGTGTATATATGTATTTGGGCTTTATTGTCCTGTGGACATTATGCTATTATCTCCCACAGTTCGTCATTCTTCTTTTAATGTTGTTTAAAGGATTTTTATAAGTCTAAAATTTTGCTTAAGGTGGGGTTTTCTCTTTTTTCTTTTCAGATTCTAAAGTTTGTTACATGGTCTGATACTTCAGTCTTCCATCACTGTTTCTTTTTGTTAAAATTCAACAATGGCCACTTCCAACATAAAAACAGATTTTTTAAATGCATCAACCTTTCCTCTTTATACATTTAAGGCAGTGGTTCTGAACCTTGGCTGCACATTTCAAACACCTGTAAAGTTTTTGGGTTTTTTTTAAGATTTTATTTATTCATTTGACAGAGAGACAGAGAGAGAGGGAACACAGCAGGGGGAGTGGGAGAGGGAGAAGCAGGCTTCCCACGGAGCAGGGAGCCCGATGCGGGGCTCGATCCCAGGACCCCGGCCGGGATCATGACCTGAGCCGAAGGCAGATGCTCAACGACTGAGCCACCCAGGCGCCCCAAACACCTGGAAAGTTTTAAGAATTACCGGTAACTGCATCTATTCTGACCTCATGGGCCTGGGTTCAGCCAGGCAGAGGGAGTTCTAAGCTCTGAGATGATTCTAAGGAGCCATCAAGGTTGAGAAGCATTGCAAACTTTCTGTAAATGGGCAGATAGCAAATATTTTAGGATCTCTCACAACGTCCCACTCTGCTGTAAATGTGTGTAAATGAATGGGCGTGGCTGTATTCCAATAAAGTTTTACTCAAATAAATAGTCCAAGGGGTCTAGTTTGCTACACCTGTATTAGAGAACCACTATTCAGGGGCGCCTGGGTGGCTCAGTCGGTTAAGTGTCTGCCTTCTGCTAAGGTCATGATCCCAGGGTCCTGGATCGAGCCCCGCATTGGACTCTTCTCAGCAGGGAGCCTGCTTCTCCCTCTCCCTCTGCTGCTCCCCCTGCTTGTGCTCTCTCTCTCTCTGTCAAATAAATAAATAAAATCTTTTCAGACAATGAATCATGGAACACTACATCAAAAACTAATGATGTAATATATGGTGACTAACATAATAAAATAAAATTTAAAAAAATAAAGTTATTTCCAAAATATAAATAAATAAATAAATAAAATCTTTTTAAAAATTAAAACAAAAATAGAAACCCACTACTCAAATTCCACATGCACACAGATGACCTAGGATTTGTTAACATTCAGGATCTGATTCAGTGAGTCTGAGATGGGGCCTGATACTCTGCATAGTTAACCAGCCCTAACATGGTGCAGGTGCTCTTGGTCAGAGACCACATTTTGAGAAAACAAGGCTGCAGGGCAGTTGTTCTCAGACTTTGCTGCCCATGCAATCTCCCAGGGATTTAAAAACAATACTGATACCTGCCTCCCACTCCCACACATTCAGATTTAATTGGTCTGGACTACAACCTAGGGGTCAGAATATTCTAAACTCCCCAGATGATTCTTTTTTTTTTTTTAAAGATTTTATTTATTTATTTGAGAGAGAGAGAGAATGAGAGACAGAGAGCATGAGAGGGGGGAGGGTCAGAGGGAGAAGCAGACTCCCCGCCGAGCAGGGAGCCCGATGCGGGACTCGATCCCCGGGACTCCAGGATCATGACCTGAGCCGAAGGCAGTCGCTTAACCAACTGAGCCACCCAGGCGCCCCACTCCCCAGATGATTCTAAAGTGCAGCCACATTTGGGAACCACTGGTTTAGGATTGTTTCTTTTAACCTTGTTAATCTATCTCAGTGTATTTATTTATTTTGGTCAATAGTATGCTAATGGAATGAAGCTTTACTTTTTTACTCAGATAGTTAGCAAATTTCCCCTACCTGAGTAATCACTTGAGTAATCTAAAATCACTAAGATACCCACCAAGCATGCTGCCTCTCTACTTATATTAAATTAATTTTAAAGAGCATACTTGCGAACTATAAGTTAGAAGATATCTATAGTATAATAATAATATAGTATAAGATATCTATAGTATAATAATGATAGTATAATAATCTATAGTATAATATAATATCTATAATATAATATAATGTAGTATATATAATAATATAGTATAATATATCTATAGTATAATATATAATTATAGTATAATAATTTTTTTATACCTATAAAAAAATGTATTCAGCGTGGGGTGCCTGGGCGGCTCAGTCAGTTGAGCGCCCAACTCTTTTTTTTTTTTTTAAAGATTTTATTTATTTATTTGAGAGAGAGAGAATGAGAGACAGAGCATGAGAGGGAGGAGGGTCAGAGGGAGAGGCAGACTCCCTGCCAACCAGGTAGTCCGATGTGGGACTTGATCCCGGGACTCCAGGATCATGACCTGAGCCGAAGGCAGTCGCTTAACCAACTGAGCCACCCAGGCGCCCGAGCGTCCAACTCTTGATATCCGCTCAGGTCATGATCTTAGCGTTTGAGATCCAGCCACAGTGTCAGGCTCCCTGCTCAGCAGGGAGTCTCTTGAGAGTCTCTCTCCCTCTTCCTCTGACCTTCCCCTCCCACCCTGCACGTGCATGTGCTCTCTCTCTCAAAATAAATAAATATTTTTAAAAATGCATTTAGCTCAAGATCTTAGGGAAAAAGTCATCTTAACAACATGAGGAGGTAGATGATTGCTATTTTAGTGTTTCTAACTGAATAATCAGAAAACCAATAAAGATTAAAAGTGATAAAAAAATTTATGGGGACAAACAAAAACAATCAAACAAAATAAAATAAAGTACTGGCTGATCCAATAAAGACGCAAATAGAAAAAAAAATTCATGCACAGGTCTATACTAATAAAACCGAAAGCCTCAGTAATAGGGGATGACTTTCCAAGAAATATAAACCTTGAAAGCTGATACAACCAAAAAGGGAAATAGTTATAGAATAATAACTGATACATAAACAGAAAAATTTACTAATACCTTCCCCTCAAAGACTTGGCAATCATGTAATTTATTATTAAATTCTTTAAAACATTTACATTTCATTGAAATTCTAAACTATCCCATAATACAAAAAAGACAGAAAACTACTAAAGTTGTTTTATAAAATAGACACCAACCCGGTACAAAAAAACTGATTTTCAAAGTACAAAAATAAAATAAAATAACCTCACTAATGTTAGAAATGCCACGATTCTACATAAAATACCAATATATATATATATAATTCATCAGTAGATTAAAATATATATAATTCATCAGTGATTAAAATAATAATCTGGTTCTGGTTAAACCAGTAATAGTTCTGGTTAAACATAGCAGATAGAATGGAATGCTTTATCTCTAACCCCTCTCAAAACCTCACTAAAGTAATAGTAGAATCCCCAAAGACAGAAAGAAGGAAAGAGAGACTATAGCACATAAGAGAAAAGCGCAAAATGTTGGCAGGTGAAAAGTGGATATTCAGTTGGAAATTAACTTGGCAGAGCTGAGGAACCTAATTTCATATCTGCATAGCACAGAGTAACTGTGTGTGTGTGTGTTATATATAATATACATATATGTTATATATTATTATATATTATTAAATTAATTTCCAGAAGGAGAAAATAAAGGCAAGTGGGAGCAGGAAAAATTCAAAATAATATTAGAATCAAGTTCCCAGGCCAAAAGAATGACCTGCATCCTCAGATTGGAAAGGTCTGTTAAGTGTCCAGCAGGTTGAATTTTCAAATACCCAAATTTAGACATATCATGGTGACATTTCAGAACATCAATGTAAATAAAGATATAAGCCCCTCAGAGCAGTGAGAGAATCAAATTATTGTCACAATTCCCGTGGCTGTACTGGATGAAAGGAAACAAAGAAAGAGTATCTTCATAATTCTCAGGAGAAATCATTTTGAGGGGCACCTGGGTGGCTCAGTCGTTGGGTGTCTGCCTTCGGCTCAGGTCATGATCCCAGGGTCCTGGGATCGAGCCCTGCGTCGGGCTCCCTGCCCAGCGGGAAGCCTGCTTCTCCCTCTCCCACTCCCCCTGCTTGTGTTCCCTCTCTCGCTGTGTCTCTCTCTGTCAAATAAATAAATAAAATCTTAAAAAAAAAAATCATCTTGAACCAGGAAAGACATACTTAGCCAGCTGGAAAAAAAATTAATCCAAAAGTAGTGAGATATAAGAACCAATGGGGGAAAAGAGTTAAAAGAAATTGATTAGTTTATGTGTTCACTGAATATTATAAAACATAATAAATAATAGCAACGACCCCAAAATTAAAATCTCTGGATGATACTACATGGAAGATGAAGATATGGAGGGGGGGACAGCAGTGGAGGTAAAAAGGTGAGCTAAAGTCATCATCCTGTTTGTGGGGAAGAAACTTTTTTTTTAAGTTTATTTATTTTAAGTAATTTCTACACCCAACATGGGGCTCAAACTCACGACCCCGAGATCAAGAGTCACATACTTTTCCAACTGAGCCAGGCAGGTGCCCCAAGGGGAAGATACTATTAATTATACACATTGAGAGAAACATTTAAGTTTGTGTATCAAAAACTTAAGAATGTATTTGGAATTATAAATTCAAAAATCTTAGAGGGGGAAAAAAACAAAGAATTTGATCAGTCCAACTAAAGGAAAAGAATTGTGAAAAAAGAAACCAAAGAAAAGCATATTAATTAGAAAATACTATTGTAACAGCAAAAACAGCCCAATTATATTAGTCATCACAACAAAATCAGAGTTAAATTCACCAATTAAAAGACAGACCCTCAGATAGTAGAAAACCATCAATAACACACTCCAGATGCATGCTGTTTGTAAGAAATACACTAGAAACAAAATATAAAGTAAAGTTAGAAATGAAAAGCTGGGGGCGCCCGGGTGGTTCAGTCGTTAAGCGTCTGCCTTTGGCTCAGGTCTTGCCAGGGATCGAGCCCCGCATCAGGTTCCCTGCTTGGAGGGAAGCCTGCTTCTCCCTCTCCCACTCCCCCTGCTTGTGTTCCGTCTCTCGCTGTCTCTCGCTTTCTGTCAAATAAATAAATAAAAATCTTTAAAAAAAAAAAAAGAAATGAAAAGCTGAAAAATATGTACCAGACAAATGCTGACCAAAAACAAGGCAAATAAAGTGATAACGATATTAAATAAAGTGACAGCTACTGTGAAAAATTATGAAAGAAATAAAGAGTAATACCTCATACTGATAAAAGGAACATCCGCCAAGAATGTGTAACAATGAAAAAACTTTACAGACCTAAGAATATACCTTTGAGATACGGAACACAAAATCACAAGAATACATGAAACAAACAAAAAACGTTGGCAATGCCACAGTACAATGGGAGATGTTAATGCTCCTTTTCCAGAAACTAGCCAAAAAATAAGCACAAATAAAGAATATTTGCATAACATTTAATTCCTTGGGATATATTCGTATGTATTTACCGGAATGGATAGGCAGACACATCTATTACTCACTAAACTAGGAACACACGTTCTTTAATAACAACCATTGAATAGTCACAAACACTGACCATGTATTAGGCCACAAAAAACTTCACCAAATCCCAAAATGCAGAAATCACAGAGGCCATTTACCACAAAGCAACAGAATAAGAAAATCACAAAAAGACAGGCAAAATAGACTGTATTACATAGAGAAGAATTTAACATATGGAAAGGGAGTCATCACAAGTTAAAAGGACCTGAGCATTATGCATTCATGATGGAAGGATTGGTGAATAGTGGTGATCAATATAAACAGCCATCTCATACCATAACTGAAGTTAATTTGAGATGAACTGAAATGAAATATAAATAATAAGCCACAGAAAAGCTAAAAAAAATGTAATTATGTATTTATTAGCTGTCTGCAGAGAGGAAGAATTTCTAAACTCAGATGCAAAAGGAATCATAAAAAGCTTTTAAATATCAGAGCAGCCACCATAAAAATATCAAAATTCTGTATGTCAAAAAAAGTACTGAAGATGATAACATACAAGAAAAATAATTTAATACGATATACTAAGGATGAACTCTTTGTAATGCCAAAAACCCTATCCCTAGTTCATAAATAGGTGAAAAATCATAAAGGGGCACATCATGAAATAGTTAAGTATAACTAGTAAACAACCATTAGATATTATTAGACTTGTTTGAAATAAGAGTGGGAGAAGCAGTCTTCCCCCCATGCAAGTTAACCAAAAATACAGTAACATTGTGTTTTGTCTACTTAACTAGCAGTATATCTGAGTTTCACCTCCTAGAGATGACTCTATAATAAGATAATCTTATAATTTGATGGGGGAATTGTCAATCAATTCAGCATTTTCAGAAGTTATTCTGCGTCATGAATCAAACTAATCCATTTCTGGAAATACAGCCTAAGGAAAAATAAAAAATATGGGGAAATGCCACAGAAACAACGATGTTCTTTGCAAAACTACTCATTAACTAAGAAAAACAGATGGCAGCTTAATACCTAACCATAGATTTTCTTTAATATTGTCCATCTTCTTCATGAGATATTATACAAGTTTGATAATAATGTAACAGGGGAAATGCTTACGACAGTGTTAAGTTAAAGAAGCAGGATATGGAAAGCAGAATGGTGGTTACCAGAGGCTGAGGAGTGAGGGGGAGGGGGGTTATTTAATGGGCAAAGAGTTCCAGAATTGCAAAATGTCATGTTCTGAAGATGCATTTCACAACAATGCCGACACACTTAACACTACTGAAGTGTACACTGAAAAATGGTTAAGATGGAAAATTTTATGTTCTGTGTTTTTTACCACAATTAAAAAAAAACAAACAAACAGGAAACATTAAAAAAAAAAAAGTAGTAGTATATAAAGTGCATGTTCTCAGGGCGCCTGGGTGGCTCAGTCGTTAAGCATCTGCCTTCGACTCCGGTCATGATCCCAGGGTCCTGGGATTGAGCCCCGCGTCAGGCTTCCTGCTCAGCGGGAGGCCTGCTTCTCCCTCTCCCACTCCCCCTGCTTGTGTTCCCTCTCTCTCTCTCTGTGTCTCTCTCTGTTGAAATAAATAAATAAAATCTTTAAAAAATAAAAATAAAGTGCATGTTCTCTATGATAAAACTATAAAAACTACAAGTATATGAAAAACAAAAACTAGAAGAAAAACATAAAATGATGACAGTAGTTGTGTTACAGATGCAGGATTTTTGAATTTCTTTAATTTTCTTGAGTCTTTAAAAAATTTTCTGTAATAGGTACATGTAAATTTTTTTTTTAAGATTTTATTTATTTATTTGACAGAGAGAGACACAGCGAGAGAGGGAACACAAGCAGGGGGAGTGGGAGAGGGAGAAGCAGGCTTCCCGCTGAGCAGGGAGCCCGATGCGGGGCTCGATCCCAGGACCCTGGGACCATGACCTGAGCCAAAGACAGACGCTTAACGGCTGAGCCACCCAGGCACCCCTACATGTAAATTTTTTTATTCATAATTTTTAGTTGCTATTGTAGAGTTGGTGGCAAGTCAGGACTGAGCTCAGGTCCTCTGGCTCTGAGCCCTGTGTCCCTATTAAGAATCAGGACCCTGAAGCCAGAGGCTCCAGGCGGGGAGGACCCCCAGCCACTGCTGTCCCTTCAGAGGGTCAGACTTGGCACCCAGGACCCAAACAACCAGGTTAGGGTCGTCCTGAGAATAGGTGCCCTGGCATCTCCACACTGGCCAGTGACACTAGTGAAGGGATTAGGACCTCTTCCTCAGATGGAAGCAGCATTGCTATTCCAGCAGAGACTGAAGGACATGGAGGGAAATGATAAATCGTTCACCATTCAGGGTTCCCAGGAACCCAGGGCAGAAACGACTCTGGAGATTCCTGCAAGCAAGGTCCCATCCGAGTAGAAGACCCAGGAAATACACAAAACACGCCTCCCAGCTTGTGCTGGAAAGCCTGCCAGTATATTCCAATTTGCTATTTTCCATTCTCTTTAACGCCTTCATCTTTAAATCTAAAAAGCTGAAATGTTCAAATAAAACCCTGTCCTTTCCAATCCCTCCAACCCCACGTAAATCTGGAAGAGCAATTACAAGGTCATAGTCATCTGGCCTTGCAGCTGGAGAGCTCACACTGAGGCCGGGAGTCCTCAGGGTACCGGCGGGGCAGATGCGAGCACAGGGAGTCTTCTCCAGGGTGGTCACCCAGCTGCTGCCACCAGGTCCCACCACCCATCCTCAGCTCCAGGCCCACGTGCTTCTCAGCCCCAGCAGAGTGAGTGGAGCCTTTCCTTTCCAGCTGGAGGGAGGGGACCGTCTTTCTTGCTCTCAAGCGCCCCTGGGCTTTTGTTCCTCCAGGTAGAGCTAGTGTTTTAGAAACGGTGCTGCTCGCTTGTCTGACCTGTTCAAACCTTTTCCCTTGGTAATCGTTCAGGCTGTTTTGTTCGCCCACCGTATCCCAGTCCTGCTTCCTGTCTGACAGATACTAAACATCAGTTGATATTCAAACTGCGATTGTCACCTATTCCTCCATCCATTCATTCATTCATCCATTCACCCATCCATTCATTCATTCATGCCAGACATGTGCAGTGAGTGTCTCTCTATACCAGTCTCCCACTGTTCTGAACACTGAAGGCACCAGGGGTGATGTTTCTGCTTCAAGAGTCTTCCATTTGAAAAGGGAAGCCAGAAAGTAGAGAAACACATCTTTTTTTTTGAGTAAACAAGCACGTCTTATTGATTTGATCTCTTAAAGATATATGAACTAACTCATCTTTCCCCTCCCCATTGCCAGAACCATGGTCCCAGCCACTGTTACCTCTAGCTAGGTGGGCAGCCCCAAGCTGGTCTTCCTGCTTCACTTCTATTCCTTCAGCCCACCCTGCCCCTGACCATTCTCCAGACATCAGTCAGGTCACATCACTCCCAGCCGAGAGCCGCCTCACTAGAAATCAATTTTAGATTCCTTACCTTGTTCTGGAAGGCTTCACATGATCTCGTCTCTATTCATTTCACTTCCATTCTCCCCATCCTCATATCTCCCACACTGTGCCTCTACTCTACTCCTTGAACATTTCCCACGGCATTCTCAGCTCAGGGACTTCCCTTCCCTTCCTTTCTAGAATGTTCTTCCCCTAAATCATGGCAAGGCAGGCACAACTGGACACAGCCAATCTGTAGCCCCCCTCTCATTACCCTGTCCTTCTTTAGAATATTTATCACTATCTACCATGATCTTATTTGCTTGTTTATGTGCCCATTTTCCTCCGTAGAATGTCAGCCCCACTGCAGTAGGCACCTCATGCACCTGCTCACCACCGTGTCCGTCATCTTCCAGAACAGTGATGACTGGCACATAGTAAGCACTCACTGCTGAAAATGAATGAATGGATTTATGAGAAACCCTTCCAAAGGAAAGTAAGAAGACTGGATACTAAGTTAAACCTGTAGTATTACTCAGTTACTCAACTCTTACTCAGGAAATGGTCTATTTCTCTTAGCTTATGATCCCATCATTTCTGCTCATCTCTCTAGCTGCTTTCATGGTGGTCCTTGCCCATGCTGGATGTTTTAAAGCACAGAGCAGCTCTTTCCTGAAGTAAAGGGAGAGGGAAGATAATCCAGTCAGCACATCAAGGGCCCCAGCCACGGGGCATGAATATTTACACTCCAGGTGAAGTCCATGCAGATGTTTCAGCCTTAGGGAGCCTTTCAGGCCAGTTCTAATGAGAAGGATTAACCAGGATTCACCTATCACTTGCTTGCTAATTGGAATTTCACTATACATAATTAGATAATGCAGAGGTAGTCTGAGGTACCTATTCGCCTCAGAATCCTCAACTGGGCTCCAAAGGGACAATACTTCATTTTAAAGAAGCTCCTCGTACCACTAACCTCTCTGGAAGTAAAATATATCTCTTCCTAAGTCGGGGATCTTTAGGTCCAGAAACGTAAATTTAAGCCATTAATTTCAAACTCCTACACATTATGGATGACCAAATAAAACCAAATCCCTCTCAGAAAACTGTTGAGACAGAAGAACCTTCCCAGAGGATGCCTCTTTGATCTCTGCTGGGTAAGAAGAATGAAGCATCACACAAGACAGGCAAGACAGCGTCTCCATGGTCCAGTATGAGGACATAAGAAAGCAAACAGAAACGGCACTGTTGTCCCTGAAAAAAAAATACTGTTCATAGCTCCAAAAGCTTCTTCTGAAAATGCTGACTCACTGGAAACTGGTGCCACTTAATAAATAAGAAGGAGGTTATTGTCGTCATTTGCCAACCTTTCCCCAACATTTCTGAAATATATCCTTTAATAGCTCAAAAACATTGGGGAGCACTAGAGACCAGCCACATTCATCTAAAAAGGAAAGCCTGGATTTCTGCCTGGCCCGAGAAACATCTGAGTTCAGGGGTATGCCAAGCCAAGAGGAATGGAGAAGGCTATCACCTGGCCACTGGATATCACCCTAAATCCAGCCGCTAAGAAGGGCACTTCTTTCCTGGGCAGCTTCCAGGAACATGGGATACATTTTGGGGGATAAATGCCAGGGCTGGGAGGGACCTTACCCCAAGAGGCGCAAACCCTGCTGCAGGACACCAGAGACTGCCAGAAGTTCTGCCGTTCCTCCTTCTCAGGGGTGGCGGGTCCAGACCTCACCCGGTAGCCATTATGGAACAAGTCCCCCAGAGACTTTCTGCGGCGCCTGATGGGTTTGTAAGCCTCTGTGGTGGTGCTGTTGGGTGAGTGATGGTAGACCAGAATCTTACTGGGGATCATGGTGGAAGCAGAGAGCTGGGCTGGGCTCCAGGTCCCCTTCAATTCATGTCTTGCACAAGCTAATGTTCTGCAAGGACCTGGAGGAGTCTGTTTCTCGGACCCGCGCTGCAAACAGGTCCTCCTGTCTAGCACAGTGTGGCTCACCAGCATTTATGTCCTGGTGGAGAGTCCCTCCTCCCTCACTCACCAGCACCCTTGCAAAAATCCTAGCACACTCGGGGTCCTCAGAAAGGCAGTTGGGGAGGGAGAGGGAGCACTCTCATCCAGTATGTCCTACAAGCTGATCAATCAGCTTCACTCTGTAAATTACCACATAAGCTCCTTTGGACATGGTTTAGGGGGATGGGAGAAGAAAAGGCTATAATTCCTCAAATCAAGGAGCACAGGAAGTGGTGTGGGGGTGGGGGGAGCCGCAGTTTGCATCTTACTGGGCCATTTCTTTTATTTTGGTGATCCTGTCTGATGATTGAGGGTTCTTAGGGAAGACTCCCTTATAGAATATGATGCCCAACTAGAGAGAAAAATTGAATGGTCCCACTCCTTCTGTCCCACCTCCCACTACCAACATAACCCAGATACATCAATTCTCTGCTAATCTCACGTGTAGGACTGAGGCAGAGGAGGGATTTTAGACTTTCCAGAAGACAGGAGGAGACACTCATTAGAGCTCCTGCCCCTATACTTCCCTACATTGTGGTTCTCAGCATTTCCTCTCATTACTAACACCAATCCCCTCTTTCCCCTAGGGCACTGAGTGTAAACAAAAATACAGCAGGGACAGAGAAAGTATTAAAAATATAGACAGAGAAATATCTATATTCATAAATTGTTAGTCAAGGCTTCCCATAATCTGGCCCCAACCTCTTTTTCCAGGCTTTACACTGCCTTCTAGCAAAGCTAAAATGATCAGATGGAATTTTCAGTGAGAGCAACTTATTTCTCCTCAGTATAGATTAGTTCGTCCCCCCAACCATGAAGTATTAAGTATCTATCATGTGCCAAGCATTGTGACGAGTATGGGTGTTCAGCAATTGACAGGAACAGTACAAGTTCAGCCATGATGGAGTTTATAGTGTAGTAGGAGAGAGAAGCAATATAAAATTTCTATCAGAAATTCATTTAATTAATAGTTTGAGTAAAGTGTTGCAAAGGAAAGCCTAAGTAGCTATCTATATGAGTGTGTGTGTGTTTATGTGTATGTGTGCATGTGCACATGTGTGGTGCATATTTGTGTATCTGGATGGATATGTGTGGAAAATGTTGTGATGTGTATATCAGAAAGGGCTTCATATTGATTAGGAGTCCTAGCAGTTGAGTAGCAGACAGACAGCTGAAAAGAAAACAAGTTGTAGTGAGGGGAATTTTTTGTGGCTGAGGAATCTGCATGACAAATATCCCAAAGAGGGAAGAAAATGGACTGTTCCTGACTTGAAAGGAACTCAATGTGTCTAAAATGAAACAACTGATGGGAGACTAACTTTTTAAAACTTACAGTTCTCTCGAAAGGATCAATGTAACTATAGGTCCTACAGACATCAAGAGGATAATGAAGGAATATTATAAACAATAGTATGTCTACAAATTTGAAAAGTAAATGAAATAGATAAATTTTGTTACAAATACAACTTTTTCAAAATGACACAAGGAGAAATGAAAAATCTAAACAGCCATGTAGCTGTTAAAGAAATGAAACTTCAATGCCACAAAGAAAATTTCAGGTCTAAATGATTTCCATTGGAGAATTCTACCAAACATTTAAGAAGGCAGTAATACCTATCTTATAGAGAAAAAGGAAACATTCCCCAAATTGTTTTATGATGTCAGACTAGCAATGACACCAAAATCTGACAAAAGCATTACAAGAAGAAGGAGAAGAAGGAGGAGGAGGTGGAGAAGGAAGCAGAGGAAGATGGGGGAAGGAGGCAGAGAAGAAGAAGGTGGGGGGGAGAGAAGAAGGAAGAGGAGGAGGTGGAGGGGAGGAGTAGGGGGGAAAGAAGGAGAAGGAAGAGGAAGAGAAGAAGAAGGAGAAGGAGGAGGAGAAATTATAGGCCAATATACCTCATCAACATAGGCACAGCAATCCTTAAATACATACTAGTAAAGTTAATCTGTAATAATACATCATGACTAAAGGAGTTTATCCTCAGAATACAAGATTAGCTTAACAAATGAAAACCAATAATATTATTCACCACATTAACAAATTAAAAGAGAAAAATCATACAACCATTTTAACAGACATCAGAAAAAAATTTGACAAAATACAACACCCACATTATAATAAAGACTATAAAGCTACCTGTGATAAGAGTTTGAGACAGTGTGTTATGACCTAAACAAAGACAAACTGATTAATGAAAGAGAACAGACTCCAGAAATAGACTCATATATACATATGGGATGATATACATATATATGGGGTGGGGAGAGAAAGAGAGTTAATTGATTTACAACAAAAGCACCAATACAACTGCATAGGGAAAGGAAGGAATCTCAACAACTGTTGATGGAAAATCAAGATCTCTGTAACAGAAAAGAAATGAACCTCAACTCTCACTTAACATTATATACAAAATCAGTTTGAAAGGGATCACGGACTTAAATGTAGAAGCTAAACATAAAGCTTCTAAAAAGGAACACTGGAGAGTTTCTTGAGGACACTATGTTCTTATGACACAAAAGGCACTGACCGTTAAACACTTGCTAAATTAAATACAATTAAAATTAAAAACTTCAAAAGGCATTTCGTGACTTTAAAATAGAAGCTACAGATTGGAAGAAAATATTTTTAATACCCTTACCTGATAAAGAACTTAAGGAAATGCAAATTAAAACCTCAATAAAATATCACCCCATTAGAATGGTTACAAGGAAAAAGTTGACAGTACCAACTGTTGGCAGGGAAACAGAGCAACTGCAGTTCTTATACATTAATGGGAGGGCTATAAAGTGCTATAACCTCTTGAAAACTGTTTGTCAGCTCCTTAAAAGTTAAGTATACATCTATCCTATAACCCAGAAATTCCATTTCTGAGTATTTATTCAAGAAAAATCAAAACACATGTCCACAAAATCACTTGTACAGGATGATCATAAAAATTGTATTCAAGATCACCAAAAGTCAGAAACCACCTAAGTGTCCATCAACAGGTGAGTAGATAAACAAATTGTGCCACATCTACGTAATGGAACCATATTAGCAATCAAAAGGAACAATCTACTGAGATATATATAGATAGCACCATGCATGAATCCTGAAAGCCTAACTTTGAGTGAAAGGAGGTAGACACAGAAAGAATACCCTGACTAATCCCATTTATATGAAGTTCAAAAGCAGACAAAACTAACCTATGGTGATAGGAATCAGGACAGTGATTACCTATGACTAAGGGAAGAGGGCAGTTATTGGCTAGAAATGGCAGAAGGAAACTTTTCAGGATAATGGAAATGTTCTGTATCTTGCTATGGGTGATTGACTATTTCATACAAGTGCATACATCAAAACTCATCGAACTGCACCATTAAAATCTGTGCATTTTATTGTATGTCTCATACACTTCACTAAAAATATTGACATGGACTCCTTCCTGATGACAGTGACCTCCTGGTCACCAGAGGTATTCAAAAAGTGGCTGCTTGTACCAACCTGGGGAACATGGAAATTGAGCTTGATGTCTCAGCAGAGATCATCTGCTCTAACCCATCAATTCCCTCCCAACAGTAGGGTTGACAGTAGGTCATGAAAGTCCAGCAAATCAGAGAGAGGACTGGCTTAACAGAAAGAGCAAAGGACTTATATATTCAGGCTCTGCCATTACAGCTGTGGGGCTGAACAGGTTATGTGTTTCCTCAGTTTCCCCATCTCTCAGTTTCCCCACCTCTCAAATAGAGATTTTAATATCTACTTCACAGATGACAATCCAGATTAAATAATGTATGCGAAGCCCTGCACGGGTACTGACACAAGGTTGTCCTCAGCAAATTCCCCTCCATCAACCTACCCAAGTTCTAGGGCCCAGCTGAACTGGTATGTCTTCTGCTCATGGAACACCCCATCATTGATGGGCAACCCGGCCACCAGATGTCAATAACCCAATCCCTTCCTATATCCTCAGAGCAGGCCTGACAGCTGTTTAATAAGACTCCACTGATGTGGTCATGACAAGTATGGCTTCTGGAGCCAGATGGCTGGGATTTGGGGTCCTGGCATCTCTATTTATGAGCCACGTGATCTTGGAAAAGCTATTCAAACCCTGCCTCAAGTCCCTGGCTCTTAAAATGGTAGAAACTTCTCAAAATAACCCTCCTTCAGTAGAAGAAAGAGTTTCTTATAATAATTTTTAGAACTTTAGAGAGAATTCTACCCAAACATATGCAGAAACTCAAATACATTGGGGCTTATTGCTCTGGACAGGTGTGTATTGCAAAAAATTGTCCTAAATTGCATCCACATTTTCCACACCCTTCAGTGTGTCCCACAGTTGCTGCCCTATATCATCTGCCCCAAGGAATTTAATGAGGGTTTTATTTGTCCCCCAGAGCCCAGTGTTGCCAACATGAAGTACTGTCCTTCATCCACAATCGCTGCAAAAAAGTCCTGCTCCTTCTCTACAATAGGCTTGTTTCTCTCGAGGTGGAGGGGTGGTGAGGAAAGAACATGAGAATATTAATCCATTCTTTTAAAAGTATCGACCAAGAGATTAATTCTGATGCAATTAAACTCTTCAATGAAACCAACAGATATTCAATTCCCTAGATCCTATAGTTATTCAACTAATCCTATACATTTATTCAACTAAGCACCTATCTAGAGGAGAGGCAAGATTCTGGAACCCAGAATTATGGGATTCAAATCCCAATTCTGCCATTACTAGGGAATGAACACTGGCAAGTTCCTTCAACTCATCATGTCTCGGTTTCCCTAACTATAAAATGGGAGTAGTAATGGTAACCTACCTCATAGGGTGGTCGTAAGGAATAAATCACTGTATCTATGTTAAAATTGTCCTCAGTACATAGTAAGCACCACTGAGTGTTTGCTGTTATTATTACTATGAGCCAGATACTGAGCTAGGCACACTGGGGATACAAACATGATTAGCTATAAGCCCACCCTCAAAGAATTTAGGGTATTATGGAGCAGCTTACGATCTATAATTGTATTTAGCTCAATGGGAAAGAGGACTACCTACATCATTTTATTTTAGGAGAAGACCCCCTAATTTGGTGCTAATTTGCACTTTTCTCTCACTTGCTCCTTGATGCCTGAACATCCACTGGAAGAGTAACAGCGATGCATAGTAAGAAAGACCTGTGCTTCTGGTATCAGATAGATGTGGCTCTGAACCCTAGCTCCCCCCTCCTTATGCAATGTGAGGACTCGGGTTGGTTATTTGAAACCTGCTAACCTACCACCACACATTCCCCATAAAGGTAATAATTATGCCTCTAAGGTGGACACACAGAAGGTTCTACACAAACACTCACTCCCGGTCTCCTCCGAAGCCCCTGCTCTTGGTCCTTCTTCCTAGGGTCTGATGGTCTGGTCCCTATTAAAATGCACATTTGCCTAGGAGTCTCTGATCCCCCGGTGAGGAAGAAGGGGTTGTTGGTGCTCTTGGTTGCAGGAAAACTATGAAGCCACCTGGGCATGGGAGAGGGGAGCAGGTGCAGGGTATGGGGCTCGAAAGGGGCAAACTGTGGACCAAATTGAGAACTGAACCTATTCTACTTGCTGGCAAGTCATGACCCTGTTTTTAGGTGATGGAAGAGTACTTCAATGTCTGTGATTCGAAATAGGGAAGATAAAATGTCAAGGCTGAGTCTATGATTGGGCACATACTACTGTTTATTCCCCAAATCCCAGACCATTTGAATTAAGTGCCCCAGATTACCTCCCAACACCCTTAACTCTTTTTAAAATTGGAGACCAGAGCCTGCCACCTTTGCACAGACCTCCAGGCACAAGGGGAAAGGATGCTTTGCTTTGGTCCCTGGTTTGTCTATTCAAGAAAATATTGCCTAATCTCCAGTTAATCTGCCTCCTCCTACGCCACTCCATCTTCTTCCCTCTTTCTCCCTCCCTCCCTCCTGAGAACGAATCCATCTGAAGGGTGAAGTCTGTAACTGGGCCCATTTCCCTCTGCCCCTCTTCACCAGCTAGTGCTGAACATCACTAACTTCTCGGTCCCGGTATTTTCCTCTCCTTTCCAAAGTAACAGCCTCTGCCTGTCCTGACACATCATATGTGATGTCGGAGACAAATGAATCGAACTACATCCAATATCCTCTCCTCTTCCCCAAAATGAAAACCTGAGCTCAATGATGAAAACTGGAATAATCCTCCCTAATCCCACTTCCCACGCTGAGCCCCAGCTGGAAAGCTTACACGTGACCCCGAGCTTCCCTCCTGCCTGACATTTGGACCCACAGGAGACAGATGGCAGTCCCCAGTCACTGAAGTGCCCACAGGTTTGATGTGTGAGATTTGCACCCCCATCTACTGCAGGGAGGACCTGAATCAGTTCGCGTGGTCAAGAAATCAAATCAAAACAAAACAAAATGCATACCTAGGAATAAACTAGGACAGGGCTCCCGCCAGCTGGCAGAAGAGGGGCTGAATGTTATGCACCTGGAGCCTCAGGACAAGAGTGAGGCAAGAGAGGCACCTAGCGCAAAAACTTTAAGGAGGCACCCTTTTTTAAGGCCAACCCTGCCCTTGCCTTGCCCTGAGAGTCAGTCACTAAATTTGTACCCCACGCCCCTCTCCTGCCTCACCCTAGTCCCCTCCCTGGCTCCTGCAATGAGTCTATTGCCAAGTTCACCTTTGAACATGGCTCTGCATTTTCTGTCACCTGGGGCAAAGAAGAAACATACGGGGTTATGATGGTTGTGAACTCGGCAAACCTATAAAGTCAATGCAGAGATCAGCGTTATCCTAAAATTAATCTCAAGCAGAATTTTTGCACCAGCGCTTTGAATAAAGACTGAGGAACACAGTGAATTATATCTTCAATTACAGTTTACAAAGAACAGAGGCATTCCTTCCAAACGGGTGCTCTTGATTTAGCTCTCTATAAAGGCAGAAAGCAGAACGCTGAATCTTAGGTCAGTAAAAACATTTTCACAAGGGCCTCAGGTGCCACAGGATTTAGCTGTGTTTAATTCTGATGCTCAAAATTAATTTACAGTAAACTCAGAGGATGGAAACAAAGTGTTTGTTTTGGGGAGGATTAATCTACCACCTCAGGTGCACCTCAGTTATGTTTTGTTCTAATGCCTTCAATTAACACCAGGATAAACCTGGATAATCGAACTCAGGGGTCAGCAAATGTTTTGCCATCGAGGGCCAATACTAAATATCTCAGGGTTTGGGAGCCATACAATTTCTATTGAAACCACTCAATTTGGCCACTGTAGTGTGAAAGCTAGCCAGAGACAATAGGTAAGAAAATGAGCTTGGCTACATTCCAATAAAACTTTATTTCCAGAAATAGGTGATGAACCAAATTTAACCTACAGGCCAAACTTGCCAACCCTGATCTACTGACACTCTGGAGAGAGGAAGGAATGGTTAATTTGCCAACAGGTTCTTTTTCAAGTTAGTAATACTTGGTCGTTCCTTCTGTTTCCCCATAACACTCATTCTAACACCTGAGATGCTCTTTCTGTTTTCCTAGCTTAATTCAGGTATTTATATACCATTTCAGACTATGAACTCCTGGAGGTCAGGGTCTCTGTCCCTCTTCTTTGTGTATAATTTGCAACATTTAGCACAGCTTGGCACGCTGCACCTGCTTAAGATTCTTCTCTTTCGGGACAAGGGTGATTCACATCTCTGGTTTTGATATGTGAGGACTTGGAGATATGTTAACCTAACAGGTGAAAGAGTTTCTTCCAAAGGATGGATTGTCACTCCCTCCCCAAATGCATCCTTTTTTCTAATAAGTCCTGAATAAAGCTACGTTAAAGGCATAAACCAATTTGTTCTGACCAAAAACAAGTTAGCAAGTCCCACTTTGTGATTCCCAAATCCTCGGCCCAGGTGCTTATTTCAGTCTTCTTCCCTATACATATATGGCGACATGACTTCTGCCTCCTTCTGTTCATATCCCCAATGTCCAGCATATAGTAGCGTTCAATAAATACGTGTGGAAGGAATGAGGAAGTGAGTACGATACGGGTTGAGCTCATAAACGCTTTGTTATGCGAGAGGCCTTTGCCAACTAGTTCAGGCAACAGTATCTGTGAGGCTAGACTTTGTACTGTTGTGCTGCTTAGTAGAAACCTACCTTTAGCACTGCTTAGTGAACTAACCCAGCTTCCATCTCAGCCTGCACCTAACCCCAATTTGTCCCCGACTACACGAGGTCTCTGATCTGAGTTTGAATCGCAGGCTTCATGGACCTGCCAGTTCTGCTGGTCTCATCCATTTCTGCATCCGACTCTGAGTGACAGGGGATAAGCACTAAAATCCCTATCCGTTCATGGAACCAGAGCAGGAGGCACAAAACTATCTGCTTATTGGTCACGTGGCCACAGATCATGTCTGGAAAGTCCTTACAGCATATTACTTCACTGATGAAGATGGATCACACTGAAGCAGGGATTCTTGATCTCTATGAAATAGTTCCTACAGCACAGAACAATCTCACAGATAAGACAAACTGTGGCAAGCTCGTCTCTGGCTCTGAAAATGCCTGCCAAGACATGATTTATGTGAAAATAAATAAGGTGGGTCACTGCTATATCATTAGCAATAAGTGGATTCTTTCTTCCTGCCACAGAGTGGGGATGTAAATGAACATGACACTCATATTGTTGCTTATGCTGGTTTTCTTTGCCAACTGCCTGAGGTGTGGGTTTGCAAATGAAATCAACCTGCCATGATTTTGGACTGATTATTTTATGAGGGGGTAAGATAGGCCAACTCTTTCCTCTTCTGCCATCAGATGCCTTCCTTGTGACCATTGCACTAACTGCATGAGGGGACAGGAGAGAAGATAAACGGGCTCAAGTTGCAAAGCCAGCAAACAAAGGGGAAGGATATATATAGTCATCGATAAGTCACTGTGTCCCCATGGCACGTTTGGTCCTTTTCTGGGAGGTGTTAGGGCCAGAAACACTAAGCGACATGGTCTCTATCCTAAAGAAACACAAACAATAACAAAAACTTAAATCAAAAATCAAAAATAGCACATAACTAATCACAACGACTTATTGGAACAGGTTGAGATTTTGAGTACTGAGAGCATGATCCACGAATACTGCAAAACCTATGTTGTTTGGCAAATTAAACTTCCTTTCCTAATTCTTCTATCAAAACTGCTGAGAGGGACAAAAAGGACAATAAAAATAAAAATGACTTAAGATTTCTTGTGGTTGTGAAAAGGACACCTACATGACAATTTGAAAAAACTAAGTGGGTTCTAGTTTAGAGAGCATTCCAACACACCATGTTACCTTAGACAAGTCATGCTCCCTCTTTGTGCCCTAATGGGTTTCTCATGGGAAGGAAGGAGGGAGGGAAGGAGGGAAGGAAGGAAGGAAGGAGGGAAGGAGGGAAGGAGGGAAGGAGGGAGGGAAGGAAGGAGGGAGGGAAGGAAGTAAGGACGGAAGGAAGGAAGGAAGGATGGAAGGAAGGAAGGAAGGATGGAAGGATGGAAGGAAGGAAGGAAGGAAGGAAGGAAGGAAGGAAGGAAGGAAGGAAGGAGAGGAGAGAGGGAGGGTGAGTGTTTATGAGTAGATAATCTTTAATGTCCCTTTCAAATCAAATTTCTATAACTATGTGGCTCTGTGCTTCTAGAGGTCATTCATGAACAAAGAAATAATACTTTAAAAATAGCCAAAAGAGAAAAAATAAAAATTCTCATAAATCTGTAATTTCTGTAGCTACTTTGTAACCAGAACCAAATGCTCCTGCATATGGACGCCTGACTCACCCCAGTAAACTCCCCTTGCCTTCCGCTTAGCCCGCCTGCCCAGCTGGACCACAGTCATTTGAATGCTGGAGTGCTGGGCTTATTGAGATGCTAATTTCTGAATGATCCCACTCACACCAGGAGGACAGCTTTGGAACAAGATGTTACATCTCAGTGGCCTCACCTTGTAGAATGATTTCTTTTTATAAATGCTAATTGCAACTCGTTAGTTAAGAGAGATGTTATACTGGGCAGGAAAATCATAGAGTCAGCAAATCCTGCAATTTTCTCCAGCATTTATCACAAACCAAAATCTCTATCTGACGCATTTCTGTATGGCCTAGAGGGCAGCACAGGAGCTGAATATTACAGCTTCTGACTTGGAGGTCACCATGGGTCTGGTATAGAAAGAGTCTTTTGGTTTAGAAGGGGTCAAGCGTCCAACCTCAGTGAATTTGTAGAGTTCTGTAGTTGAAGTTGGAGACTTGGAAGACAGGCCTAATTTATTTCTGTCTATTGTTCAAGACAAAGAGGGTTTTTTGTTTTTTTTTTCATCTTGTCATCTCATCACCTAGCTTAGTGCTGGACACACCGTGGGTGCTCAGTAAAAGTGCTGATTAAATTTAAATCATGGCTTTACCATTGGTGAACTGTGACCAGGGTGACTTCTATAGCCTCGTGGAGACTCTGGGGGATCTTTTGGGTTTTTTTGTTTGTTTTTCTAAAACGAAATATCTCAGTGTAAATTATCTACGAAGCGGAATGTGAGCAAAAGATTCTGTTGTGAATGGTTTATTTGGGAGGTGATCTCAGGGAACACAAGTAGGGGAGTGAGGACATAAGAAAGGGATAGGAAAGCAGGCAGCAATAAACAGTTCACCAAGCAAGTATCACTGGGGACGACTGGAGTAGAACCCCCCTGGGGGACCAGGCAGCCACTGGGGAAGGTGCAAGGAGAGCTCTCTCACTGAGGGTTGGGGGACCAGAGTACTGGTCTATCACGTCTAGTAGGTCACTGGTTGAGGGGAGCATTAAGATCTGAGCCCAGGTGTTCTGGAGGCCGGCCAGCAAGCAGACTTCAGTGACAGGAGAGGAGCCTCAGGCAAAGAAATGCTGATGCTGGCGATTCAAAATGCAGCCACCTCCACACAGGGGAGGGCAGGGGATACAGGTGGGGAACCAGAAGGGCCTGCCTCACCAGAATAATAAAACCTACCTCTTAGGTTGTCATGAGGCTTAAATGAAATAGTATAGGGAAGTTCTTGTCATTATGACTACTCTCTGCCCAGAGCCCCCCCTTGACTGAGGGCTTCCTGCTGGGAGGCCATGGCCAGTGGCAAAACACCACCCCAAGCGTGTCTGAAGACACCACAGGTCCAAAGAGATGCCACATCCTGTCCCCCTGGACACTGATAATGTGTACCAGCATACTAAAGGCTCTGGGAATTCTTGCAGTGAAGAAACCCTCTAATTAAACTAGGATCTCCCAAACTTACTTGACCGTAGAGCTCTCTTTCCAGAATGCCTACTAACTTTCTGGGTAATCCACAATTCCATAAAACTCATGTTGGAAAAAGAAGGCCTGAGGCTGGTGGATTTTACCTAGGAAAGCATTCCATAATTTCCAGCTCAGCTCCAAAATTCTGCTGCCAAATATGTTTTCCTAGTGCCATCCAAATCTTCTGATTTCACCTTCTTTCTTGAAGAACTCAAACCCACACTGATGATTCCCTCACTTTTCATTTCTCAGGCTCATGGCTGGCACTAGCTTGCAATATAAAATTACTCTTTCTGGGACCCATATGTACAGCTTATATCTCCAAAGGAAAGACTCCTTGCAGTCTGCCTAGAGTTGGCTAGCGCCTGCCATGTCACACTTCTTTAATAGGAAGGATTCCCTGATGGACGGGAGTCTCCAGTTCCGGCTCTACCACTTACTAACTTTGACAGATTAAATTAACTTTCCCACCATCATTTGTAAAATGGGGAAATGAGTCTAGCTCACAATTTGCTATAAAGGTTGAGTAAAAGACAGCACAAAGCATCCAATACTGTGCAGCATACAGCTGGTACTCAATGAATGCACCTGCCCCTCAAATCTCTTCCTCTAGCCACTCCCACAAGAACCCTGATTCAAGTTCTCATTGACTTAGAGAATTGTCATTGGAAGAGAGAATGGAATGATGAGAATAATTGGCCAGAATAATTCAAGCCCCTTAGTGAGTATATCTGTATCAAGTCTGCCGGCTACTTTCTGATCTCCAAAATGTGTGTGTGTGTGTGTGTGTCCCTGTGTACCTGTAGATAGGTAGCTATACAGGAAGAGAGAGAAAGAGAAATTGATAGATCAATCTATCAATACCCATGTAGCTACCCTTCCACAGATACATAAATAACTCATTCCATCCCCACAAAACCCCATATGAGGTGGCTCTAGGTTGCCCCCATGTTACACATGCAGCAATTGAGGCACAGAGAGGTGACACAGCTTGCCCAAGCTCACCCAGCACGGCAGGGGGGACATGCAGGAAGGCAGGGAGGATGGACAGAGCTGGGCTTCCTAGCAGCCTGAAAGCAGTTTCTCCACTGTTACTCTCTGAGCTTACAGTGAAAGCTAAACAAAGAAAGTACCTGGGTGAGGACTTCACACTTTAAAATACGTAACTAAGGGGCACCTGGGTGGCTCAGTTGGTTAAGGGTCTGCCTTCGGCTCAGGTCGTGATCCCGGGATCCTGGGATGGAGCTTAGCAGGGACTCTTCTTCTTCCTCTCCCTCTACCCCCACCCAACTCATTCTCTCTCTCTCTCTCAAATGAATAAATAAAATCTTTAAAAAAATACTTAACTAAGACTAAATGTAAATGAAAACTCTAGTTCCAGAAGAGAGTGTTATAAAGCCTTAAATGAAATGAAAATAAACGCGAGGTGGGGGGGAGGTGGAGGATATGGCGGAAATGTACACGTGATCATTTTCTCTTTTCACAGCAGAAAGTTCACCCATCTTACGTCACATTTTAAAATAGAGTTAAAAGAAAACATGACTCCACCTTCCCCACTTTTGTGAATTGTTTTCTCATAATCAGACCAGCATGTCTTAGGAACTAAAAGTTACAAAGTTCAGCAATTCCTGCATTTTTCTTCAAAGTTCTTCCTGTCACCTTCAAATAAACTTAATTTAACATTTTAATTTTAAGAACAGTATGGATAATACTAGCTCGTTTTATATAAATTTCTGTTTATCTAACATTCATATACCTCACGCATAGAGAGATGGCTAACATGATCTTCATCTAGTTATCAAAATTTGTATGTTGTCTGTTTTAGTTTGTTTGATGTATTCTTTGCATTTTCTGGGTTGTTCCATTTCTTTTAAAATGAGAATGTGTCAATTTTATAAAAATTATAAAAGAATGACTTTGAAAATCCATAATTAAGATGTTCAGACTTCTCTTACTCTGCCCCATAAAATAGAACCTTCTTGTGTTGGAATAAAAGAAGAGCTTCCTTATCTTAGAGGGACTGAAAGCATTTTTGTGGTTTCTGGGATACAACGTGCCACACAAAAAACAAATCCCCTCATCCCGCCTTGGGGCTTGGCAAAGTTCATCAGTGTGGCCAAAGTCAGGGAGGTTCTGAGCTTGGGGCTGTAGTGTCCTCTAAGCCCCACTGATTTTAATGGGAACAGAGTCCCCGCACCTCCTTGGGGACCACTGCAGTGAGGTCTGGCCTCCGGTTACCCGCATCACAAATGCCCCAGCAAGGTCCTTCTGCTCGGCACTGACATACCTTCCTTCTTGTTGCTTTGGTGCCCTGTGGGTTGGGGCCAGGCAGGAAATGAACCAGGAGCATTAAGACTCTGACCTCCAAAAGCATGTGGTCACATCAAAGAAAGAGTATAAACAGGTCCTACACAGGGAAGTGATCAGATTTCTAACAGACTCAGGGAAAACAATCAGGAATAACTGAAAAGATAGAAATGGGATGGAACAAAAGAAAATACATTTAGAGAGAGGGAAGCCTGAGGTCATCATCGTCAAGAGTCTTCTTTGAGGTAAAAGGGTTGAATGCAATGAGAGGGAAATGAGACAGGCAGAGCAAAGGAAAAATAGGGATCCTGGCCACTGGCTTAGGATTAAAAGATGTAATATTTCCTTTGATCTTCACAATAACTCCTTTAGGTAGCCAAAGCAAGAGCTCATCTCCTTTTTACAGGTGAGTTGTTCAAGGTCAACCAGAACCAGACCGGCAGGGCTCCTACCTGGACCACAGCTGGGTCTCTGGACTCACATCTGGGGCTTTTCTCGCCTGATCACTGGGCTGTGGGGTGTCCTCTCTTACTCCCTCCACCTTCTCACAGAAGTGAGAGTTGTAGGAATCTGATATTCCCCACAGTCCAGTATTACCATCCCCAAGCCTGCCCCAGCCCTGTCCCTCACTAGCTCCATAACAGGGCTCAAAATCATGCTGACTTGTCCTGCAGAGCCCCTTCTTTTCCCAGGAAGGAAGGACTCCCAGGGGAGCTCAAGTTTCTTGCTCGGGTTTAATGTGAGTCAAGGTAACGCAAGTCAGGCTTTGGTAGATGCCCAGGCATAATTTCAAGGAAAGAAGGGGTTCAAGGTGACCACTCTCTTTTGGGGAGAGGCGGGGTAGGATTGCACAGCTTGGATATCGCACTCTGGCCAGCCAGTGTGCGAGGGTAATAAGTAACCCTCACACCCCAGTCCACTGCAAGAACTGGACCAATAACCTTAACCAACAGCACACTACCCGTCCTATCAGTGCAGATTTAAGCAAAAGGCATTACACATTAAAAATAACAACACTTTATAAACTTCCTCTTGTGTGAGTTTTTTCTCCATGCTTTTTCAAAGCAACTGGCTTGGTATATAAATCACACTGTGTGCTGGAGAATATATGACACAGCTGTGAATTACAAGGTCATAATTTTACCAGCAATTTTAGATGCTGCCATAAACCATCCAAGGTCTGAAGAGAGCTCTAGTATATTTTGATTTTTTCCTAAGCCCCCAGAATGGCATTCTAGGCCAGCCATTCACAGATACTTAATTTCTTGCTTTTGTTTTAGGGGAAAAATAGCCTAGTACCATCATCCCTTCCCTTCTTTCTTTTCTTCTCTAGTGTATCACTGCCTTTTCTCTTTCATCTTAAATTGCTGGGCATCTAGCCTTAGACAGATGTTCCCTCAGCCTTCTTGGGAGAAAGATGAGTTTAGCCTTGGGCTACGACTTAGGAAACTTCTCACAGCAGTACCTTTTTTACCTAGGACTTGCCTAAGGGGATGTAGACCTGACCTTAGACCAGGTGGTCCTGTTTGGTCTGATACAGAAACATTTTTCCTGCATCGCCTGCTGGGATGTTCCTTCCCCTCTTCAGCTTGGGTTACACCTACTTTCCTGCTTTTTCTCAAATATTTAGGCCTTGGTTCATTTGCAAACACTAACTCAGTTTGGTCTGCCTCTCCTCCCCTTCTCTAGCTGCCATGGTCCAACTTCTGACTCCAAACACCACCAAAAATGCCGCTTGTCTTAGAAAGCCTTCCCTGGCCCCACGAATCGTTGCTTCTCTATCTGGTCCCAGAGCAGCGCACTGCCACATTTAACCCAAGTGGAACTCTCTTTACTTCTCTCTCTGACAAAGGAGCTCGCCAGCCCAAGTCCCATTTCTTTTCTTCATTCATTCATGTCCTGATTCACTAAGCATCGAGGGCTCCTTTCAGTCACTTCATCTACTGTGCATCTGTAGGAGGTGGTCAAAGAGAAGGACCATAACAGGGAAACACAGCAGGCTCTCCTCCAGTTCCTCGAACTTCCCCGTAGAGCTTCAACTACCCTCCCTTCCCCAGGGTAAATCCACTCCAGTTATTTTTACCATCAGCGCAGATCCATCAGCTGCCTCCACACAAACACTGAAGTATCCACACTAGTCTACTTACTGGTTCCCCAAAGCAGCATGCAAATTCTTCCCCCTGCTTACCTTCTTCTCTTGTCTGCAATGTCCTTTCTCCACTCCATTTAATCAAACCCCACCCATGCTTGAAACCTCCACTCAAACCCTATTCCTCCAGCAAGGCCCCCCTGGCACAGCATCTCCCTACTTGCAACTCACAATACCCCGCACACCATACATGTGGCTCCCAACCAGAGCATAATTCACCCCATCTGAGCATATACCTAAATTAACTGATCAGCAGTGAGAAGGCAGGGCGTGTCATAGCTCTTGGATCATAGTGGGAACATGACTGATGGAAAGACTCCTCCTTCTTGCCCTGGCCATGCTACTTACTGGTCGTGTGACACTGGACCCATCACAGACCTCTTGGAACACACTTGTCTACATCTGCCAAACAGAGACACAATAACACCTACCTCACACAGTTGATTAAATACAATAACATTCACAGAATGTTCTCACAGAATTGAACAGCTGGAGAAATGGTGTATGTCTTATAAATATACAGAAATCAACTCAAGCAGCCCCACGGGCCCCACTTTCCTTTAGGTATCAAGGCCACTCCTTTTCTAGGTTACACTCCCTTGGCACTGAGCTTCCTTTCAAATTAAGAATTGAACATTCAAGCAGGAGACTCAACAACTCATGATTTAGGTCTGCTTTCACTCTCACCATGAAATACATACAGGGAGCTGACACCCTGCTCTTGACTTATAGACTATTTTTCTAGAGGGCCCCATCCCTCCAAGGCTCTTTCATCCACTCGATATGGTCAGCCCGTTGATGGAAACATTGTCTGTCTGTGTCACAGCCCTTGCCCACGTGATGGCCTTCAAGGACAGATGTTGAATAGGGAAATAAATAACAGCTGTTTCACAGATGCCTATGTTCATTCATTGAGGGCAAGATGAGTAGGACAGGGAGGATTTGCCATTTGGGTTCACTGGTATAGTCCATGGGTTTTAGTATTGGTTACTGCATTGTGCCAGCAAGATACCCAATCTGAGAAAGGCACACCAGCTTCTATCATCCAATGACTATCCTACTCAGTTGAACTCCATTAGAGATCATGTGTATAGATAAGTGTATGTCTCATGTGATCAACACACAGACAACGTGTGAATTATGTCCAAAGTAAAGAGTGCATTTGCATGCATTCCAATGCATATCTTCTTATGTTCACTCATTAGTCTGTTTATTCATGCCTCTGTTCTATTTAGTTATCAAGGACGTCAAAGTCCCGTTGTAGACAAGGTATTTTGAATTCCCATATCCACAATTAGATTAAGCTACTCTAGGCTGAAATTGTCTTACATTTCACAATGTACCCTTCATGACAAGCACAGTGCTGTAATCAATACGTTAGCTATTGAATGAATCATTTATTCATCTCCATGTGCATCCCCAAACCCTGCTCTTTTCTCTCTCTGCCTTTTTTTTTCCAGGCCTCAAGAGGTACAGTGATTCTGCTCAAATTATTATTACTTTGGGCCCAGTTAAAAGCATGCAAAATCGGTACTCTGGGCGTCCCCGTTCCAAGCATCCTTTTATGCAAAAAGAGCTATAATCCTATGGGCAAGGAACTGGAAAACTGATGGAAGCTAAGGGAATTATTCCCCATGCAGATAATGCTGTGGTCCCAACAGTTCTCAATAAGCAAATAAAATCTCTGAAACAATTAAGTTGCTGTCTAAGGCTATTTGCTCTGGAATCCCCAAAAGTACTCTGAAAGATTGCAAAATGTTGGTGATGAAGAAATAAACTACTAGCTGGAACATAATGGATTATGGAATTAAGACAGGCCAGGGGGCACCTGGGTCGCTCAGTCGTTAAGCATCTGCCTTCAGCTCAGGTCATGATCCCAGGGTCCTGGGATCGAGCTCCGCATCAGGCTCCCTGCTCCACGGGAAGCCTGCTTCTCCCTCTCCCACTCCCCCTGCTTGTATTCCCTCTCTCGCTGTGTCTCTCTCTGTCAAATAAATAAAATCTTAAAAAAAAAAAAAAAAAGACAGGCCAGAAAAAAATGAGAAAAGTATTATGCAAAATCTTTCAAGGTTCTAATTTTACCTTGCTTCTATGTTCATTAATATTTTCCCGGATCACTTTCTATTGTCAGGAAATAAAATAGACATGGAGTTTTATTGTTTTCTGACTACAATGTAAAGATCACATCTTTGCCTCTGGTTTTGATCAAGATAAAAACTGGGAGGATCCAAGCCAAATGGGAAAAGCTGGGAATGTTTTTTTCTAAGGTTTTCTTTCTAATCTGTAAGGAAGTTATCTAAAAATCCACGGGTACTCTCCAATGGGCAAAGAATGAGAGACAGAACAAGCAGAAAGTCTTTGAGCACTAGATTGGCAAATTGACTTAGAGATAGTGGGGAAATCACTCTGTCTACATTGACTTTCCAATCTGTAAATAGGCAATATTTGAAAGAAGCTTGTGACGTTTGGAAGGTGTAGTCTAGAAGCCTCCAATTACTTTTAGAGTGTTTCACATACATTAACTAAATGGACTGTGGGGTCCTTATTTACTACACAGTCATGACTCGTCCTTCAAAGATCTGATCTGCTGAGTATAATGATCTTGTCTTTGTACAGGTGACTAATCAACATTATGACTGCCAAGAGAGGCTAGCCATACCAATTCTGTTTCCCAAAGAAGTACAGAAATAATTATTCCTGTTTGGGGACTAAGTCTCATAAGGAGAACTCTTTAAAAATCACCAAAGAAGGAAGCTCCAGATATCCAATTATCCTCTTCTAAAGCCTGCCCTCCTTCACTGTTCTCTGTGAGGAGGATGTACCATTCACGGGGAGAGAGCCAAGCCAAAAGCCAGTCATTCTAGACTTTTCTTTTTTTTTTTTTTTTTTTCAAGATTTTATTTGACAGAGAGAGAGACAACACAAGCAGGGGGAGTGGGGAGGGAGAAGCAGGCTTCCCGCAGAGCAGGGAGCCCGATGTGGGGCGCGATCCCAGGACCCTGGGATCATGACCTGAGCTGAAGGCAGATGCTTAACGACTGAGCCACCCAGGAGCCCCTCATTCTAGATTTTTATCATTCCTGCATCCTCCACATATCCATCAATCACAAAGTCTATTAGGGTCTTCTTCCTTGATATATCTCTTGATGTCCGCCTCCTCTCCATAACTCTACTGCTGCCTTAATGGCCATAAGCCCTTATGACTTCTTCCCAAGATTCTGAAGTGGTCTCAGCTAGTCCTGTCCCCTGTCTTAACCCAACTCCCTCCTAATTTCTCCCACAGGATGCTCTCCACAATCTTTCCTGCAGACTACAGAATTCTAGAGGATTTTCAAGGTGACACTTCCAAGATCAGACTTGCACATTTCAAACTCCCTCACATAATACTCAAAGTTCCGGCAGATATGGCTCCTGCCTCCTGGAGTCACCCTTCCAGGGCCTTGTCCCCATCGCATTTGGGTCTCATAGAAAAAATGGCTTCTGCACGTCTCCACACACGGCTCCTTCCCTATCGCTTACTCATCATTCGGGCCTCAATGCAAGCAACACTATCTCCATGAAGCTCTCTCATCCTTCTAGAACAGAGCTGACCACTCCCTCCCTGCCAAGCTTAGGTCACTTCACTATATTTTTATTACACTTATTTTTTTTACATGTATCTTCTTCAATTATATGCTAAACCAACTGAGGACAGATACCGTCTTATTTCTGCTGTATGTCCAGTGCCTGGTACAGAGCCCGGCTCAGAGCAGGGACTTAATAAATGCTTGAATAGATAAATGAATCACTCGATTAAAAATTTCATAAGACCTTGCACAATTCATCTACTCCTACAGCAGGGATTGGCAAACTACAGCCTATGGGACAAATCTGGCCTCTCACCTCTTCCTTTATAGCCTGCAAACTAAGAATGTTTATTTTTTACATTTTTAAATAGTTGAAAAAACGTTATAATAATATTTCATGGGCCAGGAACACTGTATGAAATGCAAGTTTCAGTATCCACGAATAAAGTTTTCCTGGGATACAGCCATACCCCTTCTTTCACGCATTGTCTATGGCTGCTTTTCTGCTACAAAGGTAGATTTGATGAGTGGTGCTAGAAACTCTATGGCCCCTAGAGCCTGAACACTTAATAGCTGACTTTGTACTGACCTTGGCTGATCCCCATTCTATAAAATGGGACATGGGTCCCCATATCATTTTGTCATTCATTCCATTGTTCATTCAATGGATATTTACTGAGTATCTACCATATGGGTCAAGTGTTTTGCCAGGTTCTGGGGATAAGACATAGAGCCAAGATAAGGTATCTGCATGATGAAACTCACAGCCTGGGTCTGCAGCAGGAGGAAAAGACTAATCAAATCATCCTACAAGTACCTTTGCAATTACAGTGCTGATGGGTGTCAAGGCACGGTCCCGGGGGTAACCTTCCACTATGCATTGATAGTTAATGTCATTATCAAAGACTGTCAAACGAGTGTTCACACTTGCAGCACTCAGTTGGTTCTCTTTTCTCCCTGCTTTCTGTTTCTGCCTTGAGACTCTTCATCCTCAACCAGGTTTTTCTTCTAAATTGACTTGGGATAAGTTTCTGTTCCCTATATGACACTCACCTCTTTACAACCCCAGCACCAGAACAAAGCCTGACCCAAGAGAGACACTCAGGCATCATCAGTGAATAAATAAAAAAAATAATTAATTAATTAGTGGAAGAAATGTAGGCAAATTCCTTGGCATCGCTGGGTCTCAGTTTTCTCCTAAGTGAAATCAAGGACAAGATGTTCCCAAGTCCTTCCAGTTTTGCGTTCTGCAATTCCTCATGTCCTCAGAGCGGGCCCCCATCTGGCTTTCTGATTCACTCATTTCCATGGACATAAGGCAGCCTCCCTCTGCTTCTGCAGCCTGATGCATCGTCTCCTGAACGACACATGAACCCTGCCCAAGGCAACGCAGCCCACACCAATCCATTCCACAGATCACTGCTGACAGTGAACGGGGAGGATACCTTGGGGTTTTAGCCAAGGTCTGCTCAAGGTCTTTGGCACGAAGGGTGGCCGGGCTGAACACACAACAACAGAGGAGAGAGATGATCCTGGCTTCATAAATTGGCCCACTCGATCTAAAAATCGTGAAGCTTTTCTTTCCACACCCATTTTTAAATTGCAGCTTCAAGATGGGTGGGCATTGTCAAGCACAAACACACATATACACACAAATCACCCCCTGTGTTGTCCATTCCCCCGACCCACATACACATGCATGCTAATGATCATTTTTTTTTGAGGGTCCTGGAACATAAGGAGCTCTGAAAACCTGATCCCAGGATTACTTGGTAGCTCTTTCCCCCTCTGGAAGCAGTTGTTTTCCTTTGGTATCTCAATCCCATGGAAGTGGTATGAACAAAGCCCATTTGCACCCACGGGTCATCTGTTTTTCCTGCCCCGTGAACTGTCTGGTGCTACAGCTGTTTCCGTGACATAACTCAAGTGCTCCCTGAACAACCACAAATACTCCCAGGATTCCTGTCAGCCCTAAAATAACAGAACCAACCATTTGAATACGTTTCCTCCTTGAAAACCCTAAACTTCCCATATGGCAACAGGACATCCAGACTTCTGTCTCTCTCTCTGTGTTGTGGCTCTCTCCTTTCTTCTGGTATCTTCCCATCATTTTTCCCCCTATCTAAAATAGTTTTTTCAATTTTGCTGAGATGAAGTCCAGCCAGAGTCAAAAAAAAAAAAAAAAAAAGACAGAAATGTCATAACATTAAAAAAAAAAAAAAACAGGCTTTCTCTTCCTTCAAAATGAGTTGATACAAGGAATGACAACTCAGGATAAAAATATACACTACTTTTTTTGGTGTCTTTTCAGATTATTCTGCATCTGCTAGGCGGCTGAAAGCATATCATATGAAAAGCTCTATTATCTTCCCCAGAAATGACCTTTGGGACCCACCCGATGGCAGTCAATGGTAATATTATGCTAACTCGCCTCCCAGCAGGAGGACTGAAGTAGGAACACAACACTAACACAGTGCAGTCCTTCCTTAAACACTGCACTCCTGGGTCATATATCAGAGCTGCTTTATGGGGATCCATGTATTATATGACCACACTCAAGTTTATTAATAAAGCTCCCATTTCTGTTTAGGTTTGACAAACATATCTATTCAGGATCTGCACATTCTGCCATTTTTCAAAGCCAGCCAGCTTTGCACGCAAGAAGGAAAGTGACAGATCCTTCAATATTTCTTTCAAACCCAAAACCAATTCAGTCAAAGGACAGAAAGAACTTATCCTACTGGGCTTAAAAGGATTATATAAACAATTGAGGTCGGGCCTTCATTTTAGGGGAACAGGTAATGTCTTCACTCTGGAGTCAGGCTAGGGCTCTCCCCTCCTCCACCTGCCTGGGAATCCACGGAGGTTTGGTTTTGTATGGGCGGTGATTTCAGTGTATGCTTAGCCTGAATACCTATGCCTACTTTTCAAACTCCTAGCTATTGGCCTAAAATTTGTCTTTTTCAGGCTTTCCCACACTATCAGGGGACCTTATGAGGGATATGCTATCTCTAAGAGTTAAAAACAGAAGCCTATTTCAACCGAGGTTAATTCACCAGGATTGAAGGAGACGGAATTCTGAGAGCTACTGTGTGTTTCATGCTCACTTCCTCCCACTAGGGGGCAGAAGGACACAACAAATCTTTTCAAAACGGTAGCCTGGAAAATGCGGTTGTACTGAAGTGAGGGACTAGGGAGGGCCTCTGAGAGCCAGGGAAGAGGACAGACATTTGGAACAGGTCACTGCAGGGAAAAAGCGTGTGACATCTGGGTTTCCCCCAGGTCCCCTTCTGCTTGCGTTGGAGCCTGGATCTCTCCTCTTCACCAGACTAAAAGCACTTTTACTAAGAGGGGGGCGGGGGTGAGCAATGGCTATTGTCCAAAGTGAATAAAAAACAAAAATAGGAATAAGAAGTCCTGAGACAATGCGCATTTTGCTCCAGACGCCCTAACAATTGAAAACGGATTCTGTCCCAGTTCATAAATTCAAGTGAAGTGTTTTAAGTCACCTAAGATATTCACCTACCACATTAAGGATATTTATTGGTTAATCTGCTATAACCTGTTCAGTGTTGTTAGCAGATGCCAAGTCACAGCGTTTGTAAGGATGCTAGACCACAGATGTGGTAAGTAGGAAAACAGTCTAGTGTGACTAGTATGACTATTTCTTGTAGAGGAGACACCAGAATTTCTGTGTCCCAAGCAGAGAAAGAATGTTGCAACCTAGACCAGTTTTTAAAGGGCAAGTCACTGGGGTCAAAAATAATTGTTCTCAAGGAGGAGAGGGAGGGGAAAGGAGAGGAGGGAGGGGGAAAGGAGAAGGCCCTACTGGACAATGAGGTGTCTACACAGCAAGAATCAGCCAAACGTGATCAACAGCGACCCTTTCAAGAGGGGTATTCGCTCCCCAGCTAGAGACAGCCTTCACCCGGCGTGTTTCCCTCATCTGTTATCTTCCTTTGCCTGTAAACATTCGGGTTTGCAACTTGTAAACATCTGGGTTTACAACCTGGGCTTTATTGACTTGCCTTTCCCACAGCTGGGGAAAGATACCTCACTCACAGTTTAAATGCCAAGCTCTGCAGGACAGCTAACACACTGTACTTGTTTTAAGGTTTGCGGAATGAATGAAGATGGGGATAGCAATAACAACGGTGACATTTAACGGAGTCTCCTAACTAGAGCTGAGATTCGGTAAGGTGAGTGAGTTACAGAGGGAACAAGCACCTAGAAAAGGCTAGGACTGAACCAGGAATACCTAGCAGTAATGAAAAGCTCAGACTCTGAGATCAGAAAGACCTGAGTTCAAATCCTTGCTGAAGTCACACAGCAAAAGAGACAGCTCACCTCTTCAAGCTCCAGCGTCTTCTATCCAGGGCTGTTAAGAGGATTAAATGAGATAGGCAGATAAAGAGCATAGTCCACTACCTGCTACAGAATACTTAGGTAGCTATAATAGTAATAGCAATAACAATAGCAAAAATCAGGTGTTATTTTATTACTAGTACATTTCTTACTGATTTCAGAGGAAAGTTCGTGCCCAGTTTATGAAACTGATAGGTAGTTTTGAGCAAAACACTGTGGCAAACATTTAAAGGAATATAAAGCTGCTATTCTAAAGCAGAAAATCAGATCCCAAACTTCCTATAAAGAGCCAGATTATAGAAATTTTAGGCTTTGTTGGTCATAGATCTTTGTCTCATTGCCAAAGATAGTATGTAAATAAATGGGTGTGGCTGTGTTCTAATAAAACTTTATTTACAAAATATTTATTTACAAAAATAGGCAAATGGGCCAGTTTTGCCAATTCCTGATCTAGTGAATCAGCCAGGACATATACTTCTAAAAATACTTTATATATTACTTATGAAAATACAGCCAACATCAGAAGAGAGGCCATGAATGATTCAGATGATAATGGTTTTAGAAGAGGCAAGATCGTAACTGGTTGAATTCAGGTGAGTAGAGAGGATGGGTGAGCACCTGCTAGACAGGGAAGCTACCAGAGTCACAGAGATGGGATATAGCCGCAGTTGGAGTGGGGATGCCTGGTAAGGAGGCTGCTTGGTGACAACAGGGAAGAAATTCACAGGAAGAGGTAGAAAGGGAGACTGGGTGAGAATATAAAGGACAAAGACTGTGAGATTGCATTGTGACAAAAAGGAAGAGTTCGTTCTGCCCCTGGTCTGGCCAGCGGGGATGTTTTGCAATCCGCCCAGGAAATAATAAATGAATGGTACCCTTTGTGAGTGGGTTGCTAAATTCTCATCTGGCCTTAAAGAGAGAAGTTGAATTTAGCAACTGTCACATGGGAGCAAAGTGTCACCATACTGGCATTTGGTATTTATTTCTAGTAATACAATGTGTTTCATAAAAAATAGAGCTTTGCTCATCATCCATCATCTGCCCTTATTTTTGCCAGCAGGCCCAGGTCCAGGCTGGGGCATCTCTGTGTCTCCAGGTAGGACAACTGGGAAAGAGTGTTT
>NC_138374.1:44804053-44857092 GCF_054177405.1 Leptonychotes weddellii | reverse complement strand
TGAGTGAAGAACCACCACTGCAGGGCTTCTCAATCCTGGCTACACATTGGAATTACCCCAGGAACTTTAAAACATTCTGATGGCTGAGTTCCACCCCAGTGATCCTGATGTACTTGATCTGAAGTATAATCTGGCCGAGGGGAGGTTTCAAAGCTGCCCAGGTGATTCTAACATACTGCCAAGGGTATTGGAATCTACATTCGTGTATTAATGTAGCTAATATGCACTTTAGCATGTGTAAGAATCACCTGGATAATTTATTAAACCAAATTCCTTAGTCCTACCCCCCAAGGAGTCTACAGGTGTGGGGTTGGGCCTGAGAATTTTCATTTCTAAGGAGCTCCTAGATGTGCTGACTCGCAGACCACACCATAGTGGCCCTGCCCCCAGGAAGAACACGCTAACTTTTTTGATACCTGCCATCTGCCCTGGGTTGGGCTGGCCGACGTTCCTCCTTCTGTTCCTCCTCTGAATTCTTATACATTGATTATTCTTCCTTATAAAGTACCCACCCAATTAAATGATCAACATCTTAAAGGCAAGATCTAGGTTTTCCCTATTAGTGAGCCACTCTTAGGAATCGGTGGCTTGCACATAGTAGGTGTTCAGTTGAGTAAGCGCAGTAGTATGATCAATACTATGATCCCTATTTCAGATTCCCTGGGATATTCATAAATTGTTTCTGTACATGCACACACATACACACACATACACACACACAAACATGTAAATCAACACATCCAACACTAGCCTGGTTATGGAAGCACTTTCTCTTTAGAGCACACACTCCGTCTCTCCCTTTCCCCACCTCCAAAGACATTTGGCTCCCAAAAGGGAAGCCACACTTCTTCTCTTATTGCTATAGAAAAAATAACTGCCCCCCCCGCCGTGTTCATTTTCTCCCTATCCAGTTTGCTGGCCAAGTCAATCCATCATGGCCCTATCTCATCGAGAAGCATCAAGGCATCTATTTTTTGAAGATGATGCAAAGGTAAATATACGTCCAGTCCTAGAAATTTAGGTTGCTTGAGCAGGCTGTTCCAATAATACCCCAGATGAAGTACAGCCATCTGGAGAGGTTTTGGTATCTATGAAAACCTACTGCTGAATTTGTTCCTTGAAGACATTCATTTTGAGGTGTTATTTCCAATTTGGCATATAACAGAGCTGTACACGTCAATGAGGATTTAGAATCCCAGCTACCTGCAGAGGGCATCTTATTTAAAGCATGTCCTGACAAAGCAATATCAAGGGAATACAACTGGAAATCTCTTATGGAGGAATAAGTTCTCTAGGAGTAGTTTCAGCCACAGCAGTGGCTACCAGGTCAGCAATTAGCTCCCCGAAAACCAGCTAAACTTGCAGCATGCCATTTTGCTGGAGCTGCCTTCCTTCAGAGTCCAGTCAAAGGGTCAGAATTCAATGAGTTCATTTCTCTTGCCACACTATAGCCATCCGGTCCCAGTGCCATTCCCAAGGTGCATGACGCCACTGAGGACCACCCACCACCGTGCCCCCCCCCGCCCCAAAATAAGCTCAGGCAAAGAGCAGAGCCCATAATCTCTATCATGACACTATTTCAGTATGGACTCATGGTGGTAACAGATTATTTTTATTTATTTGGTACTTGCAGAGAATAAACCAAGAGGCTCAGAAAACGGGGCCTGGGGAAAGGGGGAACAAATGTTTTAAGGTTAAAAAAAGTAGCTAGAAGGCTCACAAGTTATAGAAATTATATTAATTCAATTTTTCCAAAAAATGGATTGAGTTGTTTTTCTTCTTAATTTCCTTTCCTACCTTGAAGTACCAAAGAAATTCTGTTTAGGGGGTCCCTCACCTTTTGTCAGGAGACTGGAACACGGAGGAAGCAGCATTCAGTATTTGGTCTGATTAGACGGAACTGTTAGACTAATTTTTTGTACGGGTAACTATAACGGCTAGTTAATTTTATAGCTTGAGAGCCAGCATAATAGAACACTGAGGAACATAAACCTTGGAGGTAGATTGCCTGGGTCCAAAACTTGGCTCACTATGTGACCCTTGGCAAGTTACAGAACCTCTCTAGGCCTCGGTTTCCCCACCTGGAAAATGGAGCCATAAATGATCCCTATTTCATAGTATTGTTTGGAAGATTCCCTGGGATATTCATAAATTGTTTCTGTACATGCACACACATACACACACACAAACATGTAAATCAACACATCCAACACTAGCCTGGTTATGGAAGCACTTTCTCTTTAGAACACACACTCCGTCTCTCCCTTTCCCCACCTCCAAAGACATTTGGCTCCCAAAAGGGAAGCCACACTTCTTCTCTTATTGTTATTATTTTAAATTAAACCACTGACCACAGGGAGGGGTTTACTTAGAAGGCTCTGGGCTTTAGAGCATCTGTGTCCAGCCGCCTCAGGTCACTTCTGGTGGCTCTCAAAGGCCCTTCCTTCCAGACCCTGGGCAATGGAACCAGGAACCCTCTCGGGGTGGTGGGGGGTGGGGGGAGAGAATGGGGAGTTCATGGTCATAGCGGTTGACTCAAGTCAAGTTATTAGATGCTAAATACCTTATGGGCATGCAAAGTGAGCCTATCCTTACCTCTACCAACGACCAGCTACCCCTTGAGTTTGAGCCAAATTGTCTCCCTTCGCTCCTCCAGCCTACTTAATCTCACACTGATCCAGCAAAGTCCAAGACAGCCCTGTAGGGGGAACCAGAGACCTTTCTTTTCAGAGCCCAAAAGACCATTTCAGAATGCAGTAGAGTCCTGGGGAAGAAGCTAGGGCTGGAGCCAGTCCCAGGGCCTCTTTTGTGCCTTTTTTTCTTTGCCTACAGAGGCCTTAAATAATTTAATCTGAATAGGGTGGTGGGGAGTTTCCCTTCGATGATGTACTAATGATTTCTCTACATCCGTCCATTGGTTCTTCCACTAAAACTCACTTCAGGAAACATTTGTTAAGCTTCCACTGTTTATAGGAGTGTCCCAGACGTACAAAAAATAAAAATTCAGGGTAAGTTCTCTCACCAGACACACTCTAGAGCAGCGTGGTCCAGTAGAACTTCTGTGATGATGGACCTGTTCTCTATCTGTGTTGTCCGACCCCATAGCCACCAACCACATAGTGCTAATGGATACTTGAAAAGTGGCTAGTATGACGGAGAAATTTACATGTAAATAGGCCAATGTTACTAGTGGCCACCTTATTGGACAGCATGGTCCAGACTGGAAAGCCTTGCTACTTCGAATACACTCTCCAGACTGGAGGCAAGAGCATCACCTGGAAACCCATAGAAATGTAGCATCTCTGATCCCACGCACACCTCCTGAATCAGAAGCTGCATATTCCATCAAGATCTCCTGGTGCTTCCATGCACACAAAGATTAGGAAGCACTCTTCTAGGGAGAAATTACCTCCACATTCACAGTCAGAAGATGTGTACACATGGTTCTCAACCTGACTGCATTTTTGATGCAACAGGAAAGCGTTAAAAAAAATGCTGAGCCCGGGTCATTGCCTCCAACCCAGAGACTCCGATTTAATTGGTTAGAGGATTGGCCTGAACATCATGAGTTTTAAAACCTCTCTGGGGGATTCTTGTAGACAGCCAAATTTATAACCATCCCAGAATAGCCTATAACAGTGGTTCTCCAAATTGGGTGAACATCAGGATCATCAGGAAGGCATGGAAAACACAGATTGTCAGATCAAACTCTGGGAGTTTCTGATTCATTGTGTCTAGGTTGCATTCTAAGAATCCGCACTTCTAACAAATTTTCAGGTGATGTCGATTCTGCCAGACTGGGAACGACACCTTGAGAACCACTGGCCTCGTAATTTTAAAAGCATGGGCTCCAGAATCAGATTGAACCGGGCTGAGTCCTGGATCCACATTTACTACCTGAGAAAGTTACCTAACTCCCAATCCCCAGCTCTCTAAATTGTAAAATCGGACCAACCATATTTACTCATTGGGCCGCTGTGAATATTAACGCAGATAATGCCTATGAGATGCCGATCCCAGTGTCTGCTTTTAATAAGCAGTCAATAATTTTTCACTATTATCATCATGGTAAGAAAACATATTCATTCATTCAACAAGGACTAATTATGTGCCAGTCATGGTCCCAGGCACCAGGGCACAGCAAAAAAAAAAAAACCAAGACAGTGAATGTCCTTGCACAAGGCTGTCACGGACCTTGCATTCTAATTGATAATATAACCCAGATGATCATATCACTCTTATAGCACTAATCATAAGAGTAAAAGAAACAAAGTTCAGGGAATTCATTCCAAATGGAAGAATGTGAAAGCTTCACATGCGAGGTGGACTTAGGGCTGTTGCCTGAATGGGGAGAGAGGCGCCAACCAGCGAGATGGGGCAGAAACTCACTCCTGACTCAGCAGGAGGCAACATTCAGAAGAGGAGAAGCAACTAGCAGCCTGGTGGACCCAGGGGGCAGGGATTTTTAAAAAGGGTAAGGGGAGGCTGGGAGTTGAGGCTGTATGCCTGGAGTTGCCCACCAGCAGCTGCCTACCCTCTCTGGCCAAATCACATTCTGTTTTTATGTTTTTGGTTTTGTTTTGTTTTTTTGAAATTTCAATACGCTGAAAATTCCTGATGTCAGGAAACAGAAACCAGTCGAAGGCTTTCACCATTGAGTATTCTTTTTTTTTTTTTTTAAAGATTTCATTTATCTGAGAGAGAGAGAATGAGAGAGAGCATGAGAGGGAGGAGGGTCAGAGGGAGAAGCAGACTCCCCGCCGAGCAGGGAGCCCGATGCGGGACCCGATCCCGGGACTCCAGGATCATGACCCGAGCCGAAGGCAGTCGCTTAACCAACTGAGCCACCCAGGCGCCCTTGAGTATTCTTATCAAATGCAGAGGCTAGTCAACAGAAGGCTGGCTATTCACCTCACCTCAGCTGCTGTGGGTTTCTTCAAGCGAGGGAGTGGCCCTGGGGCCAGACACTGTGCAATGTAGAGGGCAACAGAAGGCCTCCTGAGACTGCAGCTGAGCCCTGAGAGAACCACCAAGTACTTGCAGAGGAAAAGCCTTGTTGTGACCCCACACGCTGCCTGCCCTGGGAAAATGGTGACATACGTCACACCTCATCACCTCAGGTGGCATTCTAAAATTCCGGTTTCTCTCCACTCTTTAAAGTAAAAAAAAAAAAAAGGCAAGAAAGCATGAATTCAAAGGAAAGGAAGCTTTTAAGCAGGGGACGTTGCAGACCTAACATGTTCCCCTCAGTTGCTGCAGCCACATAGGAAGGGGCGTCCAGAACAAATGGGTGAAGAGTGAAGAGCAGGCACGTCTGCCTAGTAGTTCTCCTGGTCCCAGGAAAAGAAGGAAAACAAAACCATTACATGGAACTGAGGAGAGGGGGAAGGTCTCAGGCTCTAATGAGATTTCTCCAAGCGTCTCCTTTCAAAACACGCTGGAAAAGTACAAGGCAAAGGCACGGAGGGCTCAGAATGCCTGCCAGAACTTTTGGACTCAGAAGACTGAGCAGAGCCACTGGCTCTATGATTTGGGGCAAGTTATTTAACTCCTCTGGGCCTCAGTTTCTTCTCTGGCGAAATGAGAATATTAATAATAATTCCCCTTTGGCAGAAAAATGGCCCCCGGAAACATTCATGGTAATCCTCAGAACCTGGGACTCTGGTAATTTACATAGCAAAAGGCAATCAAAGTAGCAGACAAATTAAGGTTGCTCATCTGCTGACCTTAATATGGGGAGATTAGCTTGGATTATCCAGGTGGCACCCCAATGTAATCACAAGGGTCCTTAGAAGTAGAAGAGGGAGACAGGAGGGAAAGTCCGAGAAAGGTAATGACAGACAGCAAGATCAGGGAGAAACAATACGAGGACCCACCCCGAGGCTGGAAGCAGGGGCCGGGAGCCAAGGAATGTGGGTGGCCTTGGAAGCTGAGAAAGGCAAGGAAATGGACCCTTCCTCCGAGCTTCCAGAAAGGAGCACAGCCCTGAACACACTTGCACCTTGGCCCAGAGATACCTATGTCGATTTCTAACCTACACAAGCCTACGAAATAAATGTGTGTTAAGGCACTCATTTGTTCCTGCCACAAGGGGAAATGAATACATCCGTCTTGCACGGTTGGGGGGCTGATGCCCGGCACGGGGAAGGGCGCTTTCTGATCTAGGACGGCATGATCATTGGTGGGCACCTGCCATCCTCCACACAGGGTAGGCTGGGCTCCTCTCCCCCAAGAAGTGCGCGTGGCTCCCGGCTCCGTCCGTTGCACCCACCCTCGGCTGGGCTGGCATCTTGCAGAAGCCTCCTTACGTTCTTCCACCCACATGAGCTCTTTCTCCTGTGAACTCCCAAGGCCCTGACAGCCTGTACCTGGCAATTTGGGACTTAATTATACAGCGGGCAGTGTTACCTGCTGTTGCTGCATGTGTGTTTATTTTGGTTCCAAATCTAGATTCAAACCTCAGTCTCAAACAGGAACTACGTTTGTCCTTTTGGTGTTGTTATTGTTGTTGTTTTTAAGGACCTCTACTTTTTTTTTTTTTACAGTCCTGTTTTTATCACCTTTTGACACAAAAAGGAACTGCCCGGCATATAGTTATAAGCAGATATCCTCAATTATTTTAATTGCCCTGTGGCTGGGCACTACTCATTTTTCTATTTTTTAGGAGCGTTTTCTATTTTGTAGTACTGTTTGCCGAAGGCACTAAAGTCTAACATGGGTTACAAGAGCAGGTAGGTTTACTGTTTACAGTTTTTCCACCCTGGGTTCAAAGTCTGGGGCTCCTTACCGTCCCCTGACTTCATTAGCCAGAGAAGAGGGACAATGCTGGAAATCATAGCAAGACTAGGAAAGAGGGTGGCCAGACATGCTCCCCTCATCTTAGTGCTGAGCACACAGTAAGCGCTCAATAAAAGCTAGTGAGATGAGTGGCCAGTAAGCGCATCATTATTTTTTTCTCTACTCTCTTCTCTTAACCACACAAAATGACCCTCAACAAAACCACATAAATCAAGACACAAAGGAGGACAGCCTGTTGACCTACCTTGCGGATACAGTTCCCCAAAGGAGACAGACAGAAGAGTTCTCCCCAGAGCATGTTATTCTACTCTCAAAATAAAATACATCTCTCATTTCAAGGTACATTTATTTTAGTTAGGTAGGATAAGGATTTTGTGAGAGAAACAAAAATGAATAAGCTGGTGTGTGGGAACAGGAATTAAAATTAGCAGCGACTTGCCGCCTGCCGACGTGGATGTCCTCACATCCCACTGCCTTATTTTTGGTTCTGTTCTGGTTTGTTTTCTTCCTCAGTACTTTAAAATATGATAGGTAGGTTAGAAAGACAAGCCAGGGATAATCATGAAGCTCGTCCTATGTACGTGGTACTTTACTGACTGCCTCACTGAATCCCCTCAACAACCCTATGAGGTGAGTACTACGATTACCCCCATTCATTGGACAGGTGGAAAACTGAGTTTAAGACAGGTAAAATGACCTTGCTCAAAGTGACCCATTGGCCAAGCCAAGCTGTGAATTGAGGTTGTAACCCAGAGCTTGGCTTGACCCACTCCGCTCCATTGACCGCATGTGTGGAAGCCCCTAGTCTCTCCCTCTCTCTCAGGTAAAGCAGATCTGATCGCCAAGGTGCTAAGGTACCTTGGGAATCAGGAGACACCACACAAGCTCTCTGTGTTTCCTGGGTCCTAGTGGCAACTCTAGAAACTGGAGGTGGACAAGGAGGAGTGGGAAGGAGAGGAGGAGGCATGAGGATGTGTGTTCTTAAATAAGATCTCTTCCCCTCCCTGCCTGCCTGAAGTGAAGCTCTCTGAGTAAGGAGAGATGGAGGGGTGCCAACAGAAATGAGCAAAACCAGCTCAGTCACACCAACCCAGTCCTCAAACCCCCCAATCTTTTAAGGGTAAGGACAGAGGCAGAAGAGCAGCATGAATATGGACATAAAGTCAGACCAAATTGGAGGCAAATCATCCCTTCTGCCACTCCCAGGCTATGCGACCTTGGACAGGAATGAACATCTCTGAGCCTGTTTCCTTATCTTCGAAATGGGGGAAAATAATTCCCAGCTCACAGGTCTGCTCTGAGAATTAAGTGAGTTCATGTGTATAAGGGGCTTATCAGAGCGCCCAGCACATAGTCGAGCTGGAATTAGCTGTTATTAGTAATATGCCGTCAGATGCACTAAGAGAATATATACCATAAAGTACATGAATACTATGCTATATAATACGCAACTATATATGATGATAAGAAATCAAGCGTGGTGGGTGTTATGCTCCAGAGAAGGTAAGGGTGGGGGTGACGGCACTCATTCTGTTTTGTACCCACATGGTTTCAGCTATGCAGGGCTCAGCAGGCGTGTGCGAGAGAAGAGAACAGACTGCAGCTTCCTCATCTTATACCAAACCTCTGCCAGTAAAGGTAGTACCTTTTCGTTTTCCAGGAGGAGGGCAGCACTTCCTGAAATGCCCCCACTTAATGGGATTATTCCTCCTACTTTGTAAGCCATACCTCGTGGGAATGTTCGTTTTATCTCTGGCAGCTCGTCGGCACAATAATTGTTTCATGATGTAATAAACCCGTGTATTAAATCAGACACGGGAGCCTCCTTGAAATATTATTATACTGAATTCTCTTCCGTAACAGGCAGCCCAGGGGTGGATCTCACCCAAGGGGCTTAGTTACTAAAGAACCCAAAGTATTTCATTGAAGGTGCCTTCTCCTATAAGAGGAGAAAGGTTATTTCCTGTTGTTATTTTTATTATTTCATAGTCCAAAAGTTTGTTGGTCTGTTTTCAGTTTCAACACACTTGTGCTTCCTAATGTACTACATATTTGCTTATTTATTAGGTTCGTTTTTTTCCTGTTCTTCCCCCACTGCAATGTCACAGGGTAGGACACTGCCTATTGTATTCACTGTTGTTTCTTTTTTTTTTTTTTTTAGTGTGGGGAGGGGCAGGGGGAGAGAGAATCTTAAGCAGGCTCCATGCCCAATGTGGAGCCCAAAGCAGAGCTTGATCCTAAGATCCTGAGATCATGACCTAAGCCAAAATCAAGAGTTGGATGCTCAACCGACTGAGCCACCCAGCACCCCATTATTCCCTGTTGTTTCTTAATCATCTGAAAAATTATCTGGCACATAGTAGGTGTTTAATAAATATTGTTCAATTAATCAACAAATTGAAGCACGCTTTAGAGCGTATTTTTTGAAGAGCAACCACAATTGATGTAAGAGTGTATCTCATTTTTCCTCCTTTTCCTTTTTCTTCTTTTCCTATTCACTCTAGTGGATTTTCACTAGACAAGAACACAACTCCAAAAATCAGGATTAAATCATTCACAAAAAGACATGAATTTTTAACATCCAAGTTCTCCTGACACAAAGACGCTTTCAGTCTCACAAGGAGACTCAGCTCCACACCCTTAGCTGGGGTGAGACCTGCTTGCTGCGCAGGAGGGGTGTCTCCACCACAGTCCTGAAGGGGTCTCCTCAATCATCTAGGACCACGAGGGACCAAGAGAGAATGGACCCTGACATAAAATTCCGATTCCTGAAATGTGAAGACTAGAAGGTATTTTAAGTCCAAACCTCCCACTTTTCAGAAGGAAAAACTGAGGGTCCAGAAAAGCAAAATGGTTGTTGTAGTGCACAGAGTAATTAGAACACAGGCGGGAAGAAAAGGCAGATTCCTTTCCTACCTTCCTTCTTCCTTTCCTTCCTCCCTCCCTCTCTCTTGCTCTCTTCTTCCCTCTTCCCCTTTCTTTTTTCCTTGTCTGTCCGGAGTTTTTCAGGGTGTGTGCATGCACATGGGTGTGTGTGCATGTGTGTGCATACTCTTCACAACAGGATGGTCTAGGACGAGCCCTGGTTAGCAGCCTATATGTAATTTTGCCTCAGAAATGTTGATGATTTGATTTCACTAACTTCCCAGTCCTTCCCCACAACCTAGATCCCAAACTTCCCATGAACAATGCAAGAGTCTTAGAGGCATCCTGAGCTGAAAGTACTGGAAAAATCAAATCATCTAACCTAACCTTTACTTTACAGATGAAAAACAACAGGCTGAATGAAGGAAAGTGAGCTCCCCAGGTCACAAAGCCAGTTAACAACCCAGCTGAGGTAGCTGGGACCCTCAGCACCAGGGCACATTCAGGTCACACTCAGAACACTTCTCAAGATTTGTGGGTGGCTCTGACAGTCCCATCATGCCGGCTGGAAAACCCAATCTAAGCCAGCATGTCTCAAATCAAGGATAAAAACTTTTCCACTGAGCGAGTGAATAGAATTCTAATGAGAAAACTCGTCAAAAATAGAATCTTTGTGGGATACACACACAGAGATACACACTGATATGTGCATACATGATTACTGCATACATCATATAGAAAGGGTGCTTCTTTTTTTAAATACTTGATACTAGGCATATAATAAATCACAGAGCTAGCAAGGACATCAAAAACATATTGCTAGAGGAAGCATATCTTGGCACAACATTTTGGAAAAATGAGCCATCAATATCTGTACGAACTAAAATATACGCATTCTTTGATCCAGCGATTCCTCTTCCAGGAACCTGGAACCATCTAGAGAAACAGAACTGTACAGATAGGTGGATGAGGGTGTTTACTAAACCATCATTTACAGCGCAAAAAGGAAACAATCAGGTGGTCCATCCTTAGGGTTATGGCCAGAGGAACCATGATATAACAATTTGTAGAATTTTGTGTAACTCCAATAAAATGAATTATTATAGAGCTGAAGGGACACCCATCATTTGTTAGTAAGAAAATCAAACTGCAGTGCAATGTGATGGACACACTTATTTTTACGAAGACCACCACCGCTCCATCATATCTATGTGCATCCACGTTTGGGGCAAAGGGACATGAAGGAAAGATGGAAGTCTGTTAACACTGAGCATCCCAGGGAGAAGGCATGATTGCAAGGAACCCAGAAATAGTCCTCTGGGTCCCTTTTCAGCCTTCCTTTTCCCCTGTATCCCTGCAGTAGCAGGAACATTCTGAGAGAACTATTCAGTGCAACCAAGAGAAGCTCGAAGCTGCCTCTTTCTGTCCCTGGCTCCCATGACCATCGTCTGAGCTAGTTATTTCTCCCAACAAAGTGTCCTGGTCCCAAGGCAAGAAGTGACCTGCTGAGCAGATACAGCAGGTGAGATGTGAACAGAGCACCAGCAAAAGCTCATCCTTTAACACAGGAAGGGGGCTCCATCTCCTTCAAGGAGAAGGTGGCTCGTGATGCTTGATGCTCCCCTGCCCCACAGAGGAACTCATAACCATAAATAAACCAGGTAGGACCCACTCTGCTTAAAACTAAGAAGCAGACAGAAGTAAGTCTGGCAGGCAGGCCTTCTAGGGCACTTGAAGCAGCTACTTGGAAATCTGGCCTCGTCCCCACGGGCTTCTCTGTCCAGTCCTAACTGCAGGTTGAATGAAAATGACAGAACCATGGAGGCAGAGGTCCCGACTAGGAGAGTGTGACTGCTAGGTTTCAATTATGATAAAACTGCCTTCCCTGAAGCCCTAACTGGGCAGCACATCCTCCTGGCTGAGTGCTCCAAAGAGAACTGTCACCACCAACTCCCAAAACTCCAAGAGTTGTGCACACGAATACATAAAACTTTCCTTCTGTGGGGACAGTGCAGGCCTCTGATCCACCACAGCTTGGGAACCAGTGGGAAGAAAGGAAGAGAGGTCGACTTACCAAGCCAACTTCTGTTTAAGTACACAGACACAAACACTGGGGGGACCGTGAAGAAATCTACCACAGAGTTCACTTCCAGCCAGAACCACAGCTTATCGTTGGCTGCAATAAACTGGGGAGAGAGGAAAGGAGAAAAACATGAGAGGCACGATGCTGGCATTCGAAGTATATGCTTTTGCCAAAGGCTATGTTTTGGTTTTTCACAGGGGCCTGGAGGGAGATGCTATGTCCTTCTCATATCTATACCAATCACAGGCTATTTCTGTCTTAGAATTCGGTTATACAGTCTCTTGTAGAGAATGACTGTAGACTATGTTAACCTTGGAGAAATATCAGGCAATCTCTTTTCCTGTGGTTTTCAATAGCATCATAGGAAAGTTTGAGTGGTCTCACTTCCATTAGACTCTAACAGAAATATGACTTAAGTAAAGCATAGATGTACGCATCCACTCACACACACATGGACACACAATCTCCGTAACACACATTCTGTACAGCTCCCCTCATAGACAGGCTCGACTACAAATCCTCCAAGCCCCCAAATTCTACCAACCTACCGCCTCGATTCAAGCCTCACAACTGTTCTCTCAGGATTCAACTAAGTGAGCCCCAATAAACATAATTTTAAGAGTTTTTTTTTTCTCCATTTAAGACAACAACGCATTTGCATTTAGAGAGATGAGAAACAGTCGGCCAGTAGAAGTATAATAGTTACTTCAATCCCTGGTCGCCTCCTTGGAACAAGATTTTAACATGCACTTCTGAAAATGTGAAGTTAAGGAAAGGACTCTCTCAGAGACTGAAAATCAGAATGTGGGTCTGTTGTCCCCCCTGGAAACACTGGGCTTCATCTCTGCAAGAGCAGATGCTCATGGGGCATGGCCCCTGGGTACAAGCGGCCCCATGATGATACTGAGTTGTGGGGATCAGACTTACCCGCAGGCCAAAGTAGAGAAGGAAGAACACGTTGAAAGCCATGTCGATCTGTAATGTGAAATCTTTGTAGAAATTCTGGCAGGATTCTATTGGGCTATTAGACAGGAAGAAAAAAAAACAAGAGGTAAATGAAAAGCATCATCACGTCTTGCACATATTGTGTGGTAGTGGTGCTTGGGGTAGAGGACAAAATGAATCTTTATTGACTAAAACATTTGGTCTTTCTACCCTCTGTGATGATCAAGCAAGCATGGCCAAGGGGTCTTTCCATTCAACCATTCAGTCTTTTATTCTTTTATTTGTTTTTGTAATTATATATTTATATATATATATATATTATTTTTATCATCATTCAACAGTTGAGCTAAGAATCTAAAAAGGATCATGCAGATACCTTGGAGGAAGGACAAGCAGGAGAGACCATCAAATTCCTTAATTTCACATTAACCCTTAAAGAACTGACTTCTTTCTTTTAGAGGACATATACCAAAGCTCAAAATAGTCCCTCACACCCTCTAGCACATTAGAAGTAGAGCCCATTTTCAGTTAAACTCAGTGGCTGTGTTTGAGACCTCTTGAAAGCCATCGGTTGATGAATAATAAAGGACCCAGGAGCATCTCAGGAAAGCTGTGGAGGAGAGGATCCTGGTTGATGTTCTGGCTAGACTAAGTACGGACTTGATGTATAGCACTCTGATCTGGAGAAAGAAGGATTGCTCAACTGGTAAAGTTCAAGACCATTAAACCAAAATGTTGAAGCAGTACTCTAAGGGTTAATTTTTTTTTTTTTTTTGGCATGCAAGTTAATTGGCTTTGTGTGTGTCAAGCAGCCAATTCGAACCCCCAGCACACTCTACTTTGTTCAAGAGTAGACAGTTTTTTAAAAGGGTACTGCTATACAAACTGGTACATGGCTTCCATGGGCTTTCCCATGTCAAACTGATCAGAGGATCAGTGTGTGAAAAGTCCCAAGTTTGGGGCTGGGTGGGAAGCAGGAAAGCCTCATAAGCATCTCAAAGCTGTGAATGAAAATTCATAGTAGACTGTTATCAGTAAGCAAATGGTAACACTCAGGCCAGAAACATAAAGAGGATGAGGTGGGGAAAGGGGAGGGAGTATGGGGAGAAGCAAAATACTTTCCCTGGATGGAAAGCAACGTGGACCTTTGGGCCAGGAGAGGGCTAGCTTGAGAAGTGCAGGATGGAGGATTTCCGAGTACCACCACTTTGGGAATTGCTATACGCAATACCAGTTAGTATAGTTGTACTTCTGCGAGGACAATGCTTGGTTGTTCAACAGGCAGGAATCTGTGCAGTATGGGAATGCAGGGCCCACATAGAGGCATGGTGGGTCGGTCTATGGGACTCTCCAATCATATTACATGCACTGAATTTATCCATTCTTCATCTCTATTACAAGTCAAACATGCCCTTTGTCATCTCCTAGATCACAAATAGGTGGGAAAACCTCCAGACAAGCATGGGGGGGAGGAGGAGCAGGTTACCTACATTTGCATTTACCAACTAAGCAGACTAAAGGAAAAGCAAATGCTGAAAAACATTTCTTTTATAAAGGAAATGACAACTCCTAGGTTTTTGCTAAGGTGGGGAAGTGGGAGGGAAGACAGCATGGAATTTGCTTAGTCCAATGCTGGAAGGAGTGATGAGCACAAAAGCTAAACCACTGCTCTTTACCTCCTCCCCTACTTGGGTATTAATTTAAATGAAAAAAGGAAAATCCAGACCTAGAGTTAATAAGAGACACTTCTGCAATCCCCAAGCCAGGATGGTGTTTTGTTTCATGTCAAAAACAAGACCCACAAGGTCCACAGGTGTCAGAGTTCTTAGCTTCTCTAGTCACAGTGAAAAGAAGTACATGAACTAGGTTGACCAGAAATCCACTACAGATTCCAAGGGAAGAGACAATGCATCTCTGTGCTACATAAGCCACTGGTATGATGTGCTACTGATAAATGAATGGTGTGTGTGTGTGTGTGTGTAAGAGAGTGATCAAGAGTGAGGGTGGGAAGCTCTGTTGGTAAATGCTGCACTCATGTTTTTACTTGTACCAGGAGTGACTTAACTGTGCATTTAAATTCATATTCATCAAGATTGAGAGTCATAGTCAAAGGGACAGAGAGAAAGTCTTGGTTCCCAAGTCTACTATGGAAAACCCACTATCACTTCACCAAGGTCAAACAATAACCTTACTATTGCCCACACAATATATTTGGATGTCCTGTGAATTTCCTAGCTCCCATTAATTCCATGGCCTTTGCAGTAAATTTTGTAGTAAACTTAAAATCTATCTAATAGGTAAAACATTTGCTAGGCTGTGGAAGGGAATGGGATAGTGGGGGAAAAGATGTTAGCTCAATGCCATTGAGGATATTTTGGTTCCGCATAAATGGCCTTTTCCTCCATATGTTCAAAAGAACGTAACGAATCAGACTGTAGCAACTTCTTCCCATTGATCCTTTCCTTCCTTGTAATTCCTGCTGTTCCCTCCTCTATTGCCCATATGCAAAGGCAGCAATGAGAGGGCTTTCTGCTAAAGGACACTGTGTTGAAAAATATACCTCAACAGCATCCCTGATTTACAGAGAACAGAGCTGAAACCATATCAAACCTTTTCCTTAATACTCTTTCAAAAATTTTGAACTGATTTAACCACTGTTTCATAGTATTCCTTGAGTCCTAGACTTTAGGCTGAAAAAAGAAAAGGAGTACACTATGCTGCTGGTGCTAGCAGATTGTCCTCTGGCTGAAGCTTGCCAATGATATGGGTACGCTCTGTTAAGATATAAGAGATGAAGAGAAGCAGAAAACTCTGGGATAAAAGAGGCCCAGCCTCTGTGACCCAGGCAGGACCAGAGTGATGGGGAAATCTGTTTTCTATCCCTTTTAGCTCTTTCCTGCTTGCCACGAGAGTCCAAGGAGAAATGTCCTGCCTAGTTTTCTCAAGTGGCAATAGAACTGTTTATCAGGATCCCCTCTGAGATAAATCTTCTGAGTGCCTGCAGTCTACAAACTCACACAATCAGAGACCACAGAGTGGAGATTCTAAAGCCCCATCATTTCATTCCCTAAATGGAAACAACCCACAGAGAAGTTCACTGATCTTATAAAAAGAAAATATATAATTCAACAATAAAAGGGCTGGCCATATCAGCCAGGATTTATTTTCCTCCCAAAGAGATTGTTATCTTAATGATTAATGCTCACTGTAGGGTAGAAAATGAAATACAAACTGCTTCTCCTTCTCATGTGCAATAAGAGAGTTCCCTGTCTAGATACACAGAAGTTTCAAGAGCTAGAAATCACTTTTTTTTAACACAAAAGAAACTGACTCCGAAGTACACACTTAAATTTGGATTGCCGTTCTTACGAGGCATGCCCACGTCCGAATAAGCTGTATGTGGATATATGTTGCCAATAGAAAAAAAAAGTGGAGTTTTAAGAACTGAAATAGGGATACTGGTTCTGATCCTGGCAGTAGTAAATGGACTTTCCCTAAATTGTTCCTGGTTAAACTAATGATTTACCAATTAGAGGACACAAGATAATTGGTTAGCTGATGGACTCCTCATTCTTAGACTCCCACAGTCCATGGGTCAAATGTGATACTAAAACCTTAGACAAGTTTAGTGTTTTCACCAGGACTCTATGATTGGGACACCTTCAAAAGAACCTCAATAAAGAGCTGCTTGTGTTTTAAATATTCAGTGTAGGAGAGTCGTCTAACTTCCTCTTGACCATCCAATAAGCGCATCTTTAGTATTTAGACATCTATAGAGGAAAAGGAGACTCACTCAGAATGGCAAATATATCTCTTTCTTCATCTATTTAACAACATAATATCCAATGAAGACCCCTGAGCGGGAAGATCCAATAGTCCTTCCTGAAACTGACCTAAGACCTTGTCTTTCCAAAGCACAGGGCAAATAATGGCTAGCCAGGTTTTCTTTCAAGGGGCAGGGACTAAGGACAAAAAAAACTCACTTCCAGCAGGTGTTCCTCTGGATATCTGCATCATCACCAAGCGGGTAGTAATTGCCCTGTCTTCTCAGCCTCTAAACTCTGGTGTTTTCTGAAGTCTGTTTTCCTAATTCCCTGAGTCTGGCTGCTCAACCTAGTGGAGATATTTCTCCAGAACAGTGGTTCTCAAACTTTAGCATGTACCTGGAAGGCTTATTAAAACATTGACAGGTCGCTTCCAGAGTTTCTGATTTAGTAGGGCTGGGGTGGGGCCCTGGGAATTTACATTTCTAACAGCTTCCCAGATACTGCTGCTTATCTGGGGACCAAATTTTGAGAACCACTGTTCCAGAAGCACTTTCTTGCAACTACACACTAATTACAGGTGTTGCTTCTCAAGAAGATTCCCATTCAGACCTGAGCAGAGATGATTAAACGTTTGAGCCCACCCCCAGATAACCAGCTGCAAACCACTTAACTAATTGCTGAGATCAAGATGTTGAACAGATATTTTCACTTCCAGGTGGGAACAAGGGGGAAAAAAATTAAGACGATACAGAGAAGTAATTACACCACCACTATGTGAGCTTCACCACCGAGATTCTAATTAACAGAGTGCCTGAGAAGCACATCTTTAGTTTAAGATTAAAAGGAAAAATGAAGTATAGATGGGGAGAGGTTACGGAGACCATCATTTATGAGACAACAAAATGTTAAGCAGTTTAGGGACATCAACAGCAGCAGCAAATATCTGAGATGATTTAATAAATAACCACATGAGAGGGAAGGGACTAACTGAGGAACAAAATAGCACTTTGTGAAATAATTTCTAACATCTGAATTCTCCTCACTCTTGTGGCTAGTCCCTTTTTAAATTGGATGGAGCCTTCTCAATTCCCACCAGGATTATGGACCACCAGATAGCACCACAGACATGAATCAATACAGTAAGTTTAATGATTCCAGACTCTTCTCCTAGTCTCACCTCTGCAATGTTGCCAGATTAATTTAATTAAAAGATGTCATTCATCTACTATCATGGCTCCCTCCTGCATCATACATCAGCTCTAACACTGACTGTGATGAACCTCTGAAACCCAGCCTCACTACATGTCCCATTTTATTTTCTACCATCTGCTCCACGCCAAGCCCTTTGCTACTATGAGCTGCTACCTTCCTTATTTCATGAATGTGACCCACATGTTCCTAATTCTAAATCTATGCTTTTGCTGTGGCCTCTTCAAATGCTCCTCCATCTTTGTGTTTAAACCTTAGGCAACCCTCAAAGCCAACAGAAAGGCACAGCTCAGTAAATTACTCGTGGCCTCACTGATCTCTCCAATCTCTGAATTCCTATAGCATTAGGAGCAAGGCATTCCAAACTGTCTTATAATACTGATTCTCATCTAATCCAATATAATAATACCTGGCATTGTATAGAGCTTGCACACACTATTGCATTTGGTCCTTACAACATGGCAAAATAAAGTAGACCGTTCGTTATAATCCTCATTTTGCAGACTTCTGAGAAGTAGAGGCTCAGAAACCTACGCAAGATCATGTAGCTAAGTGGAAGTGTTGGGACAGAGACCCAATATCCTTCCTGCCATACCACCTTACTTCTCCAGAAGAACTGCAACATCCTTGGAGAGGTAAGAAACAAAACAAAACAACAAAAAAACATATGATGTAGCATCTACTATCTACAGACCCTGGCATGGAGCTTTTTCAAAAACAATGAGGGTTGACTGATTTATAGAGGAGGTGAAACTGCCCCAGAAAAATTTAATGTGTTTGTTGAATGGTCTGGGAAAATTCAGAGGAAGCTGACCTGTCCAACTTGTATCTAACCCTGCTCTGTAAAGACGGTCATACGGGACATTACTAATCCCCAGGAGTGCTTCTGGGGCCCCTGAGGGGGTAGTGGCATCATGGAGCCTGACCCTATCTGCTGAGGGTAAGTTCCTCTGCCTGTGGAGAAATAACTCCTAGTTATCCATCTGCTTAAAGATGATAACCCTCAAGATGCCCTAATTTTCTCTTGTCCTCTCTTATTCTAAAAGAACAAGAATGGATATAGTAATGGATGATGTTTAGATACTGAGAACACTTCTAATTATGGAATAGACAGTAAAGTTTTGCATCCCATTCCATTCAACTGAAGTAAAGAAAAATGATAGCATCATATAGCCGTGGATACTACAGAACCTATCTGCAACCGAAAGGGAGGAAATCTAAATGACTGGATGTTTTTCTAATAATGTCTGGATATACTGGATAAGCAAAGTGCCTGCAAAATAGAAATAAAAGCACCTAGCTGGTCAGAATATTATGAGAGCAAAATATTTTTAAAGGGAGGCAATTCTTTGCAATATACTCCAAATTATTGGTATTATTATTATTCATATAATTTTAGGTCTCAGAAAAATACCTTCTAAGTTAATAGTAATAGTGGATTTAGTGCAAATGACAAGATAGTAATTAATCACTGAGAAAGTAATAATCTTTATATAGAACGTTGTCTTCTAACCTAGACAGCACCCCAGGTCTTGAATGGATCCAAGTTGAAAGCTTTCTATCCTTTAGCTTTCATTAGTACCCCCATTTTAACTACCTTGTCAGAGTTATGTCCTTAAGAGCTTGTCTTTCCAGTGTTGGTGCTTTTAGTGTTTATACTGAGTGGAGCATATATTCAATAACCTGTGTTGGTTTTATCTCTTTTATCAAACAGAAGCCAGCTTCTCCTGTTGACCATCATCTTGACTTTATCCCAGAACATCTGAGTAGGTATCTTCTAAGACGTTATTATTGTTGATGGGGGAGTTTGCATTCAGTCATTAATCAATACTAATGACAATGACCTCAAAAGGAGCCTTTCTAAATCTTAAGGCACTTGTTTTAGACCTTGCAATGGTTCTAATGTGAATAGAAAACATTTTTGTTACTTGATCCCAAGCCAGTTAGTTAAATGGCTTTGTTGGGAAATCTTCAGTTATGGGTTTGTATCAACAGGTCTATTAATCTTTCTGACAACATCAGACTTCCAATTCTGCCTCCACTCAGTTGACGAGATGTGAGCCAATAGCCACAAATATATGCCTCATTAGGGTCATGTTGAAATGAACTGGAACAAATGAAAAGTTGGTATATAAACCCTTACTGCTCTGGGATCCCATGTGCTCTGTCTTCTTGAGCTCTGACTGTTATAGAGAATCCTGGAAGAATGATAGCAGTAGACTTCAGAGCAGTTGTATGGCTCAGGGTATCTACCCGAATAATTGATCCTAATAATTAAGCATTCTTCAAGGAGACAAACAAAATTACATAGATTGCTGATGAAGAGAAAAAAAAATATGTCAGTTTCTTACACACTGGATTTCTTAGTGAAACACACTGATAATCTGTTTTCATGAAACTCAGATGGTGAAATCTCTGTCACTTTCTGATAGAGTTCCTCTAAATTTTCTCACATGATTTCAAGATGCTATCCGAGCTTAGGGTCTCCTTCTCATCTTCATTCTGTATGTTTTTATCCATTTAAGCACCCAAATAAGTAAATCAAAAGCAAAAATGTGGGCATCACGGGACATTACTAATCCCCAGAAGTGCTTCCAGGGCCCCTGAGGGGTAGTGGCAATATGGAATCTGACCCCATCTGCTGAGGGTAAGTTCCTCTGCTTGTTGAGAAATAACTCCTAGTTATTCGTCTGCTTAAAGATGGATGACCCACAAGATGCCCCAATTTTCTCTGATGAAGTTGAGAAGTTAACCTCAAGCTTGTATAGCAGTTAGGTAGTTTTGGAATTCAATGGAAGAGTTAAAATTCCAGCTCTATAGTTATTAGCTGTATAATCGTAGACAAATAATCTGAACTCCACAACTTGATTTTCTCATCTGTAAACTGGAGATAAGGGTACAAACCGCAAAGGTTGTTGCAAGAATGAAATCGGATATCGAGTAAAGACTAAGTGCTGAAGAGGTGATAGTTATTTTTAAAACTAAGGTAATAACAATAGTGATAGATAAGGACTGTTTGTAGAAAAATGCCAAAAAAGGCAATCATCCAAATGAACAAAAACTGATAGAATCAATTATTTCACACTTAATTTTCCATTTGTACCTGCTTTATTGCTTCCTTACCAGATGCTGTAATAGAATTCAAATGCCCAATAGGTTGTGCAGTGAGCTAACATCTGGTGTCATTCTATATATTAGAGCATTTCATTTGGGTAATATTAAAGAAGGAACACCAGGGAAATTATATTTCCATAAAGGCAGCCACATAGTCTCATAAATATTAAATAATTAACCAAGATTTCCTGACAGAGAAAGCCATGAGTCACTTTAATGAGTGGCCACAGGAGGTTGTGTATTCTTTTCCCGGGTCTTTAGCAGAAGAGAGAGTTTCATTTGCCTGGTTGGCTTACCATGAATCTGGAGGAGAGGCAGGGGGAGGAACCAGTCATATGTCTTCTAAATATCTCTTCCAATTCTACATCTGTAAGATCATGTATTTCTTCACTGTTGGACTCTTGGAATGATGTCCAAGACAACCTACCCACTAATGCTTGTTTTCTCCAATTTGTCTACAGACTACAATTATTTCAATCACAGTTGTTACCAGACTGGAATTAGTGTTCATATTTGCCAGCAACTTTTATGTAATAAATCAGAGTTAAGCTACTACATGAAACAGAGTCTTGCCAAATGAGTGCTGCTTTGGTTCTCACTGAACTGTCTGAGAACCCATGACCGATTGCTTCTTACTCTTATTTCTCTACCTCCACTGACTCCAGCCATCTCTTCTTCCGTAAACTCTTGTTTACCTAGTAGAGGGATGTGATGAAGTAGAAAATTCAAATACACACACACACACACACAAATACTACAAAACAGACTGAGAATTCTTCAAGGGCAGGGTCAATGTACAACTGTGAGTGGTACATGTGGATGGGGACACATGCGCACACACGGCACATACTGACAGCCTTCCAGCAGAAATGTATGCTCTCTATCCAACCCCAACCTCACTCTGGGACCATCCACAAAATAGGATCGCTTGGGTGAAGTGATTAGAAAGGGGGAGAAGAGGGAAGAGAGAAGAAGTTCCAGGTCTGAATGAAGAGCAGGGAACCCAGACACATTGCCTGGCAATGGGGGGAGAGGGATTGGAGAGGAGGGATTGCAGTAGCTCTGACCCCTGAAGCCAAACTACTCTCATAAATGTAGACCTACTACATTGTAGTAGACAAACTACTACAAAAATGTAGACCTGAAGAAGCAAGAAAAGAGGATTCATCCTAACATTACTGGATATTAAATGTTGCCACACATGTGCCGAGAGGCCCATAGACAATCATCTCTTGCCCATAATAACCACTAGTCAGCTCCTAGACACTGGGGGGCAATTGTCTGGTGTCGCCATTTCTTAAAGAGAGAGCAACCATGAGGAAGCAGCCTAGGGGCACAGTTTCAAGGCACTTCGGACTCAAAGCTTCCCAAATAAACTATGAAGGTCTCATAATTACATAGAGAATGGTAGGGGCTCCTAAGGTTGAGCATGTGGGTTGGGATTCCCACAGTGTAACAGTCTTCCAAATCACTGTGGGATCTCTTTGAGCTGTTATTGGGCACAGACTTCAAAATTCTCCTGTTTGAGCCTTCTTGTCCTGATGTTTGTCTTGGATTCTTCTGGGTATTCCCTGGTCATCCTACTAGTCTCCTACTTAGCTTATGCCCTATGCTCCCACCCCCATCCACCTCCCTGGCTTTAATGTAATCCTGACACACCTGAGCAGCCTGACCTTGGCAATGCCTCCTTGCTATGGGTCTACCTGCAAGGATTTAAAGTGGGAAATCCAAAACTCCCAAATCTACACAGCCAGGCCCAGCCTGCTCTGGGTCCCAGACTGAGAGCCTAATCAGATGGGGGTAATGAGGATGCAGGAGACAGATCCCTTTCCTGTTCCCTTCATGGAACTCCAGTTTCCTGCCAGCAGCCAAAGAGACCTAGATCTGTCACAGTTTCAATCTTGCTATCTGCCAGTCACATCTGGACCCAAGCAGAATAGCACACATCTCCTCGGTGGTCTCATCTGAAGAGCTTCAATGACAAAGAGTGTCAATGCTGGAGACCTGCCTCATACTGACCTGGGGAGGCTCGAGAGCATTAGGGAAAAAATAATTAGGTAAGGAAATAGTGGTTCCATTTATCTGCTTTGCTTCACTTTGAAGAATAGAAAACACTGTCACATAACATACATACTCACCACCAGGACATTGGCATTTGTTAAAAGCTACACATGAATTTATATGTGATGCTAAAGGATAATTATGATAGTTTTGTTTCTGATATCCTGAGGTTGGTTTTTTCTTTTTGGTTGAGAACTTTTTTAAGAAGACACTGAGAAAGACCTGGTACACGTTCTTCTGACATCTGGCATAGAAAACAATTACACCTTTATATTACACAAGAAAATTAAATAGCCATGTCTTAGCTCTGTCTTTGGCTGACAGCTGAGGCGTGGAAGTTTTGTAAGTATTCCTATTTAGGAGTTTTGTTGGGAGCCCAGCAGCCTCACAGCCAAAAAGGAGAGTCTGAGATGCTGCTGATTAGAAGTCATGAGTCTGCTGAGTCCAAAACAGGAGTCACGCGTTAGGAATGCCATAAAGTGACCTGGGCAGTGGGGACCAACATTACCACGGAAAACCAGAGGTGACAAGTTACCTTTAGAGACAAATTGTCATCATTAACACAGAAAATGGTAATGGCTTGTTAAGCCCTATGATTATACAATCATATCTTCAAGTATACACTCTTCTAATTTGCTCTTTAACTACTTCATGGAAATAACTTCTTACCTCCAGGAACATTTCTTTTCCTTCACTTTTTCTTTCCCATTTGCTTCTGGTTAGCACTGGAAATCACTTATTATCAAAACTGTCCTGCTCGTACCTCAGAAATAATAGCTCCTTCCACCATATTAATGGTGTCCACTTGACTTCTGTATCCATTCAGAAAGTAATATCATGAATTGTGTGCTCATTGGGGTAAAGTTTCTTTTTCCTTGCTTCTTTCTGCAGTTCCCCTTTTTAATTCTATTGCCATATCCTTGATTTTCTCTAGAGTCATTTTCCCCCCTCACTGTAAAAATAAAAGGTCTGTGAGGGACCCAGGATGCCCCTAGGAAGCTGACTTCTTATGATTCTCTCTTTTGTCTCCATAAATGGATCCATTTAACCCCTCTCTATGTTGGGTTTCAGAAATCCTTTCATTTTATCTGGAAGCACTGTGTTTTTCTGAGAAAAAGGAGTGGGTCCCTTTACTGAAGAACCCCAAAGAGAAGAATCAGTTGTTTCCTTCACCAAACCCCCAGATGAAGGAAAGCTCTGGTAAAGTGAGAGCATGTCATCATGCTGGTCAGGATCACCTGCTCTGCATAGGTCTATAATTCCATCTAAGCTTTCAAAAAGGGAAATGCTTCCATTCAAAGGGCCTTTGTACTGGTAACCAAAAGAACATGTTATGAAATTCTAAGCAAAGTCTATTTCTATAGGGCGAATAGGATATGTTTCACAGAATAAGGGAAAAAACATTGTGGAAAGAGCTTCAATCTACTAAATCCCCTGGATATGAGGAACTCAGGATTCATGAGGAAAAATAAAACACAAGATATGAAGCTTCCAATTTTGTGTCATTATGACTGCTTAGTGCAGAGTTTTAATCTAAGAGGCTCTAGCAAGCTGGTTCCACCAAGAATTCTCTAGGAATTCTTATTCCTGCCATAGGATTATTAGAGTTTGGTAATGCCCACCTGTCATCGTTCTCAAATGACAGCCAAGGTATGTATTAAAATGTAAAGCATCTATTTATGGGAAATAACAAAAAATCCAGTTCAAAAAAAGAGCCTAACAATTATTTTTGTAACAGTTTATTCTGAGAATAAAACAGAGGAAAAAAAAAGAGCAGGAAAAAAAAGTGTTAAAAAAAAAAAAGAAAAGCAGTTTTAAAAGGAGTCATTAGACACCCCTAAGGCAAAAATATATCTCAATGAGAGAAAATGATCACGATTACTACTCAGTAATATTGAATGCAATGCCAACATGTTTTGATGAATATGGTATTCCTTTATTGTACTACCATTGACATCTTTTAAAGTTGAATTGGCACTCCTGTTTGCACAATAAACTAAGACAAAGGCCAATGATTGTATTTTTCAGGACAGTTAGCCTAAGAGATTTTTTTTAATATACACATTTATTAATCTCATTAGCTCTAAACAAAACCAAACTAGGTAACAGTGTTCAGAAAGATGTGATAAGGCACCATAATAATTTGTAATTTGGAGCACATCCACACAGAGTTGGGAATTTGCAGGACTGATTGTCAGGTAAATGGTTACTTGGAAAATTGGCCCTTGCTTCTAAATTCCATGTTGTTAGCCTTTGCTCAGCATACATCTAAAAACAGGAGATTTATTTTTCTCTTTCCCATTGTTTTAGTCTTGCGTTTTCAAGGGACAGGGTGGCCTTCGTGGCATCACAGCAAATTGGGGGCCCATGAAGATGTCCAAAGAAAACCCTAAATCCCAGCACTTCAGTGTATTCTAACACTTACTGCTTCAATCCCACACATGCGCCCAGTGCTCATTACATTCAGGTCCGGGCCTGGGGGGAAAGCTCGCAGCATGCACGGGCAATGCAGGAAAAGGATCTGGTTAACCTGGAGGCAACAACCGAAAGGGTGAGCTTGCAGCATGCAATGAAAACCACAGCTTGGCCTTAGCTGCCATGCAGAAAAGACCTACATCAAAGAGTCTGCAGTGCGGCTCCTGGGTAAGAGTCGATATGAGAGAGGTGAGTTACTTCAGCAATGAAAGACACGGGCAGAAAAATGTTCCAACCACTCTAAACAGAACACTGTACAGAGCCCTGGCATTACACACAAGAAGAGGCAGTGTAGGGGATGGGGAGGGGAGAGACAGAGGAGGGAAGGCGAGGACAGAACTGGTCGTCATGTTGATGAGATGGTTTCCCTGGCCATCCTTTCGAATGCATGTCTTATTAGAATGTATGTTGCTTCAACAAATAACCTCTAGAGTCTTTAACATTAACCATAATTTTTTAAGATGTTCTGAAAATTCAGGAGAAGCAAGGCATGAGTTACATAAAGATACACACCATGATTTCTTGTGGTTACAGTTCGTTACACAAGCAGAGCTGAGCCAGTCAGATAAATAAGAGACAGTTGAGTGCCAACATCCTTAACACTTTGGTTACAGAACTCATGGTAATTCCCAAGGTATAACACGGCAGTGAAGCCACCCAACACGGTCGTGAAAGCTCGGGGCAGCGCAGAGTAGGTAACTCTATGCAACTACCACCCCAGGAAGGAACTTATGACCCTGAATTTAAACCCACTCCCAAGGGGCGCCATCTTTTCTTCATCCCAGCATGCATGGCAGGTCAGAAGTGAGTTCATCCACATATACCTTGACCATTCCACAAAACCTTAGTTACAGGTGAGACTCCCCGAAAGTGTTTTTATCAAAATCGACTGATCAGGAGAAAAAAAAAAAAAAGTTTTTCCTAAAGGAATAAAAATAGTACAGATTCAGCAGGAGACCATCAAGTGCCCCTCTGATGTCAAGGCCACATGGGGTCTCTGAGAACTGCCTTATTGTGAACTGCCTGCTTCACATCTGCTTTCTTTTCTCCTCCCCCTTTGCCTCTTGTGATCTCTGACACATTGAACACAACGCAAAGGATGGTGTGGTCTAGCCCTAACTCACAATTTCTCCCTCCTGGCTCTGATTGGAGGAACGGGCACTCCTCTTAAAATGGGCTCCTGGAGCTCAGCCTTCTCCCCTGCAGGTGTGATCACAGCCCCGAGGGGGGACACAGGGATAGCAGGGTGCTATCTCAGCCTCACATGCTCTCTGAGAGCTGGCCATCCACCAAGACTCGGGCGCCGCCGTGTCGTGTGGCTGGATGTGTGTAACAAAGGAGCCGCTCCCTGTCCCAGCCTCCACACGCCTCAAGATACAGCTGCTTCCACTTGGTTACAACTCATTCCTTCTGATTGGAAACCTAAAGGCTTAAGGTGAATGACAGGTTTTCAAAGAGATTATAGTTTGGAACAAAACCGTAACAGTCTGTACATTGATTCAACAAATTTCTCCGAGGTTCTTTTGAGACAGGCACTATGCTAGTTTGGGGGACATAAAATTCAATCAAACATGGTTCCTGTTCTTCGGTCATTTTCCATTTAGTAGAGGAGTCTACCCAGATTTTAATTTCTGGAAGCATATATGGAACAGTGCCTTGCTTCCAAATTCTACCATAGGACCTTAGGCATGTTACTTAATCTCTCTGGGCCTCAGACTCCTCATGTATAAAATGCAAAGAATACCCGCCTCCTCAGATTGTTGAGAGGAATAAATGAGTTAGTAAATGTTAATTGTTTTGTTAGTGGCTGGCACATGGAAAATGCTGTGTCATTTTAGCTATTACGATCATTAGTAGCCAAATACAGATAAGAAACTGGGATAAGACACAAAGGGCTCCGAAAAAGGTGGCCTCTGCTTAACTTTTGAAGTAGGTTATGAGTGATGAGTAAAATCTGTCAGGGACAGAGGCAGGATAAGGTACTGAAGCAGAGGGATAAGCGTGGGCAGAAACCTGGAGGCACCAGAGTGCACAGTATACTCTGAGAATGGAGGGAGGGGGCGCCATATGACTGGAGCCTAAGTAGACTGTAGGATCGACAAGAAATGGGGTCAGACGGAGACTGTGAGGCATCTGTGCACCTCAGTGGCAACATGTCTAGTCTTTTTTTTTTTTTGAAAAAAGATTTTATTTATTTATTTGACAGAGAGGGAACACAAGCAGGGGGAGTAGGGGAGGGAGAAGCAGGCTTCCCGCGGAGCAGGGAGCCCGATGCGGGGCTCGATCCCAGGACCCGGGGATCATGACCTGAGCCGAAGGCAGACGCTTAACAACTGAGCCACCCAGGCGCCCCATGTCTAGTCTTTATCCTATAGGAAACAGGGAGTTGACAGAAGCTTAAATGCAGGAGAATAAGGCCATTATGTTTTGTAGGAAGTTAACTCTGATAATGCTATGGAGAAGGAATCAGAAGCAGGAGCATGTGGAAGCAAAGAGGTTAATTAGTCAAATTAAATTCCAAAGGGAAAAAAAGCCACCAACGCAGGTAATAAGATAAAAACTATTGTCGCAGCACAAAGTATCCTAAGATCCTGCAAAACGCCCCTTCTTCAGGGCAGGATGCTGCCAGGGCTCCCTAGGGAAAGGGATTACCCACAGTCTTGCTATAGCAGCCACCTAACCACGTGGCTACTTCTCCTACCCCGACCCCCCCTATCATTACAGTCTTCGTGTCACAGAGCATGCCTCTCTTCATCTTTGGAAAGGACCTACCCTATTAAGAAGCCATTCTCTCTGCTTTTTGGACAGCAGTCTCTAAATTAGACTTAGAATCTATATACAGTGGACAAATTTCAGTACCTTGAAGGGAGGGTACATACTAGACACTTGCGAACAATGACAGACAAATTACATGTGAACACACGTAGGCACGTACAGGAGTTACAACTAACACCTTCTCTGCTCACTGTCTAAAGACCTTGGTTAGCAGTATTACCAAGCATCATACTCCACTACCTCTTAAATGTCCTATCAAACCCTATGTGCATCTAGGCTTCTATAAGCATGATGAACTGGTTGTTCTTTAGAGACTTAGATTTCCTCAGATCCCAGAGGGCTGCTGAGAATATGAATTTTGAGGGGTGCAGCCTTCTTTTGGTTGGAGTCAAGACAGCAAGAGGGAGCGGGCCATTTGTGAGAATGTGCTCTACCTTTAAATGTTATTAAGTGTGGTGCTCCCTGAGCCCAACTTTCAAGGACAAATGTGGTGGGAACTCTGTACGCTCAACTGCCGAGACAGGAACAGGAAAGGTCTGTATACTGCTGTGACCATGTGATCATACTTCTTTGGTGGGTTCTCAATTGTTCTAAGTGCATTCTAGTTGGAAGCTAGGACCAGAGTACAAATGTTGACCTGGGGTGGGGGAGCATGAACCCTCTGCACTTGGGACTTGAGAAGAAGAAAACATGATGAGCTGAAATCATGGCAGAAGCCCAGACTGGTACTGTCTACGGTGACGGCCGCTGTGTAATTAGCAGACACACGAGGAACCGGGCAGCTCAGCAGGAAAACTTTGTGGGGCAGCTGCTGCCGCAGGGCCGATTTCAAAGGAGAGGGGGATAGGTCTTAACTAAAGCTAAAATAAAAGGTCCCACCTCGGTGGCAGTTGCCTCTGAAGACAGAGGAAGGAGTATGTCTTGTCTGGGAAGAGGGTGAATGTTTCTCAGCTCCCTAATGCCTCTCCTTTACTCTCCCAGCTGGGTAAAAAGATGGATACCCAACAAAAGCTTTTCCCTCCCTACTGCTGCCCTAGTAGGTGAAAAAACCATAGATGCACAGAGCTCCAAAGAGATGACATCAAGCAGCATCAGGACCTCATCACCTCCCCCCGGTTATTCTCCTGGTACTTATTGGACAGAAACCGACTGGGAATTTGCAAGAGCTAAGAGTGCTTGTCCGTGTCCCTGACGTCTTTCCCAGCGACTCAGTAAGTAGATCTGCTTCACCTGCTCCTTTCAAAGCCTGTGCTTCTGCCAAGAATAGGGATGACTTCTTGGTGTGCACCTTCATATGTATGCATCAGTGTGCAATTTTAGATGAGCATGTTGAAGTGAGAAGAACTTTTCAGTAGGTAACAAGTTTACAGTTTGATCAACAGAACCGACCAAGCTTCAAGGATGCTGATATTTGGAAAGGCTAAAAAAAGAAAATAGATGATTTTTAAAAAAAAAAAAAAAAAAGCCCACACATACTGTATTTACAAGTACTTTACTGAATAACAGTTGGTTTTTAGTTGATTTCAAACCTCAGTTGAAGTCATTCTGAAATTAATGCCATTTTTAAAATTCATTCAATGTGACCTTATAAAAAGTTTGGTGTATACTTTTCCATTTGTTTTTTTCTCTTTTAAAAATTTAGTTTCTCACAAGGGAGTTTCTTTGTGCTGATGGAAGGTATCAATCTTCTGATTGGGAAGGGAAAAACACAAATCCAAATGATAAGACGCCCTCAAACAGTACAGGAAAAAAAAGTGCCTCTAAAAATGGGCAAAGACCTAAAAAATGTCTGTACCTGAGTACTGTGTTGTGCTCACATCAATCTCCTGGTTTTGATAATGTGCTATGGCTATGTAACCTACAATAGTATGGTTGGAGGAAGGGTACACAGAAACTCTCTATTGTTTCTGCAACTTCTTGAGAATCTTAAACTATTTCAAAATAAAGTTATAAGAATAAAATAATCAGTTACTTTGCCTGCTTGGTTTTACTTTAGTTGGGTGTCAGGTTAGAGGTGATTCAGAGCCTCAAAAAAATATACAAACGCATTTCTTTAAAAAGTGTTTATTTGGCACCTGTTACATAAGTAGTACTGTGTTCAATCCAAAAAGATATAAAAGAGGCATAAGGTAGACTGGAAATACCAATCAATATTATTAACTATCCTCCTTCCTTCTCAGAGGAACACTAATTGAGGCAGAGAATGTGGTTTATTAACTTTGCAAATTATCATAGACAATCTCTCAAGATAGAAAGAACTGTCAATAAACATAGGTTATTAATGTGATAAGAAAGCTCCTAGAATTCACCCACAGCAGTCTCCTCAGGTAAGCAGATGTCAGGTGACAAGCTGTGTTGAGTAATGCTACCGATGTTATAATGACCATGTAACATAAAGCTGGTCCTGGATGAAGCTATTCTTTATCTTGTTTTTCCCATCTCTTTCCCTTCCCAGAGTTCCGTGCTTGCCTTACTAAGGAGCGAATAACCAATACCTGCAGAGTTAAGGTACAAGGGGGTACTAAAAATTACTGAGATTTTTAAAGACAACCAAAAAGGCTTCAAGAATGAATTTATAATTGTAGATTTTCAGATAAGTTGCAAGTAAGAAAGAGAAAGATTTTGGAGTATAGGGGTCTTTGCAGCACGCCCAAATCACCCAAGGGTAGCCATCCACTCCACCTACTAAAATAAGGCTTGTTCGTGGCAATTCTATTGAAAATAAAGTCAAGACCAAAATGAGGCAGTTAAGATGGATCCTTAGAATGCCAAAGACTTCACAAGGAATATGTCCACTGCTTTATCTTTCTGAGAAGCTTCCTCTACTAGGAACAAAAGAAAATTGGAGAAATGTGCAAAGAATAAAATCTCCTAGAACTGAAGCCTCACAAATGAAAACCCAGGAAGAACCACTTCAATCCTTCCTGAAATAGAAGATGGCGCAATGCTGTTAACCTAACACTGTTATTACCTGCAGGTGGTTTGGGTTTGTAAGGAGTCTGGAACCTCCACCTTCCTCTAGCTGTTTAAAGGATAAACAAGCAGATCTGCTCACCCTGGAAACAAATGAGTTATATCCCCAAAGAGCTGGGAAAATCCTACTATGCAGAAGGATCCTATCCTAACTGCAATAATTTTCTTTAGGAATTTCTTAACCAGGGGAAGACAGAAACTCACAGAATGACCCACTGGCATCTGTAAGAATGTATACCAGCTAAGGAAGAATGGGCTGCTGAACTCTTCTGTTTCACACCCATGCTATTCCCTTGAAAACTCTTCTTTATCCACCTTTGAACACCCAGCTCAGTAGTTACCTCCTCCAGGAAGACTTCCCTGATCCTCCCCTCACCTGGAGGTAACTAAGCCCTTTCCTGGGTTTTCCCTTTCTTTATGAGTGCTTCTGTTGTGGCATTCATCATTCATGCAGTGGTCATTTATCTGTTTGCCCACCCCCTTCCCTTCCCTGCTAGACTGTGAGCTCCCTAAGGGGACAGGCTTTGTTCTTTATGTCTGTGTTTCCATTAGCACCATGTCTGTGGCAAGAGGTCCTCAACAAATGTTTAGGGAAGAGGAGAAAAATAAAAGGATGGAGGGAAGAAATGGAAGGATCTGGGCAAAACTGATTATTAATCCAACAGTATCAAGATGAGGTGCCAAGCCTCCTAAAGAAATTCCATCTTCTGACATGACTTTAAATGAACCCAGAATCCTGTAGGGATTGAGAACTTAAATCATTTGACAATTATATCAGCTATAATATTACTACAATCCTAACGGATGTAGTATCTTCAATGGACTGATATGCGGACTCCTCCTGTGTCCCAGGAGAGTTACAGGTTATCTCACCTAGATGTGATTCTCACCTACGAGAAGATTCTAAGCCCTAAATGGGGATGGTCTTGTAGATAGCAAGATTCACTACTCAGTGAAGCCATCTGACCTAGTAGCCATGAAAAACCAAAGCCCCTAGAGGGTTGTGGGAGATTCTCTGTGTCATTAGACATCACAAAAATAAATGCCTAAAACCAAATTAAAACTCATTTCTCTTAAACTAATGGATGTGTTATTTTTATTCTTAGTATGAGGATTTTTTCTATCACTGGAAGGCCAGGATGGAAATAATATATACAGATAACTAGAGTCTCAATTCATTCTTCTCTCTTTTCTCAAATAATATATGTTTGTGCTATAGATCAGAAAGCTTGGTCCCAACTTGACATGAAGCATATTAGCAACATAAACCAAAACTCTAGAGATGTCTGCCAATCAAAGGTTAGGACTCTCTCTTGCTGATCTACTTCTCCAGGAACCAACCCAAAGAATCAAGTGTTGAAGTAACAATAGAAAGAAACAAATTAAAGGGTCCTCATAAAAACCAGGGGGCGGGAGTTTAGATGAGCATTTGAACCTAAAAGTTCTTTTTACAAACAGACTAGTCTTACTGGATATGGACCAACATGCTTCATTGTTCAAGTAATGCTGAATATAATACATTCTAACCTTCAAAAATTACAGTAATGTTTAATGCAATCTTACATCAGCGAAGATGGGTCCATCACAGTTTTTACCCCATGATGCATATGTGATGAAGGTGCTATTTGAGACTATCTCTGAACCAAGCATTTAAATCACTTAATACTGACTTTCCTTTCATTTGTCCTCTCAAATCAGCACATATTTTGATGGACAGCTCCTTCCAGTCATCATTCTCCGTAAATATTAAGTGGATAAAAAAAACCAGTACTGGGTGCCTGGGTGGCTCAGTCGTTAAGCATCTGTCTTCGGCTCAGGTCATTTTCTCAGGGTCCTGGGATCGAGCCCCGCATCGGGCTCTCCGCTCCGCGGGAAGCCTGCTTCTCCCTCTCCCACTCCCCCTGCTTGTGTTCCCTCTCTCGCTGTCTCTCTCTGTCAAATAAATAAAATCTTTTTAAAAAATCAGTATTATTTTCTAAAATGGTGTGAAATTGTAATAATTTTCTAAGTTGCCACAAGCTTCTGAAACACCATGCTCTGTGTAATTCTAAAGAGACTATCTGGGGCGCCTGGGTGGCTCAGTCAGTTAAGCGTCTGCCTTCAGCTCAGGTCATGATCTCAGGGTCCTGGGATCGAGCCCCACATCGGGCTCCCTGCTCAGCAGGGAGTCTGCTTCTCCCTCTCCCTCTGCTGCTCCCCCTGTTTGTGCTGTCCCTCTCTCTCTGTCAAATAAATGAATAAAATTAAAAAAAAAGAGAGACTATCTGTAGTTCTGTATGAGCTAACTTACAGTAGAGAAGCAAAGATGTAATAATATTTGTTTATTATGAGTGCCAACAAAATTGTAGGCATCAGAACACCACTTTTGCTCAGATGAAACTATGAACAACCATAGTGTGAACAGAGCAAACTAAAGCTATTCGGTGGACCCATTTGCTAATGAGCCAGTTTCATCAAAAGGAGGGAGAACACTAGGCACATTTAAAGTTTAACATTAATCCCATCAAATATAAAATACCTCTCCTCCATTAAAGAATTGTCTATTAGTGCTAATGCAATTAAATTAGAACATCATCACTGAAACTGGGGAAAAAAAAACAATTTAATGTCATTGTGTCCTAACTCACTGTATAGTTAAAGAGTTTTTATAATTATCAACCTGACATTGACTTCATTGTTTTTCAACTTAGTAGAGGTGTTTTAAAATTCCTGGAGTGGAGTTGTGATGTTTAAATGATGTTTAAATACGACAGATGCTTAGGCGTGGTTGCTGGCACCTTTTAAGGGCTCATTAACTGCTACCTGCTGATGTTGTTGTTAAAGGTAATGCCATAGACCAAGCTTCTGTCTGTTCTTGAGTAGGTCTCACTGCAATCTGGACCTCTTTTGCTTCTAGAGAAGTCCCCTATACTGCACATCGCTCTCCCTCTTGCCCACCCAGCTCCAACCACACTCACCTTTGTTCTGTTCCTCCAAACCCCGCCCCCAAGTTTTTATCCATCTCTACTGGAAGGCAAGTTCCATGAAAGCAGAAAACTTACGTGTCTTGTTTATTTTTTTTTAAGATTATTTATTTATTTATTTGACGGAGAGAGGGAACACAAGCAGGGGGAGTGGGAAAGGGAGAAGCAGGCTTCCCGCGGAGCAGGGAGCCTGATGTGGGGCTCGATCCCAGGACCCTGGGATCATGACCTGAGCCAAAGGCAGACGCTTAACAACTGAGCCACCCAGGCGCCCCAACGTGTCTTGTTTATTGTTCACCAGAGCCTAACCTGGTGCCGGGAACATGGTAGGTATTCAATAATCTTTGCTGAATGAATTTATAGAATAAAAGGAGGATCAAGGAAAGGAATAAAAGCAAACTCGTGTGCCTTGTTTCTCTCATCAAACCATGATCATTCTCTCATCAAACCACCTCAGTTCCTACATATATATGACTTCTGTACCCACATCAAGGGATTTTCATCTCTTATTCCAAAAGGAGTCCCTTGATAATTTAATATGTTCTAATAAATGCACCTGGAAGGAGGTTTAACATCTAATTTTTGATTTACACTTAACCACATACTTCCAGTCTCACTTGAAGGCAAAACAGAACATTTTCTTGCCAATTGTTTTTCTAGGTCATGTGAATAAGAAACTGACAGCCTGTTCTGTATTAATCCAAAGCTCTTCTTATTACGTATATTAATAAAGGAATGCCCCTAAATAAATTTGAGCCCACTTATGCAAATCTCCCACACTTCAAGTGTGTTGAAAATGAGGAAATTGTCCAGGGCTCCATACATATTGGCATATAACAGGATGTATAATTTTGGATTAAGAAAAACTGCTCTGGATTCAGGCCAGGGGCTTAAATTCTGATCCCAATTAGTAACCATGTGACCTCCGGCAAGTTACTGAAACTTTCTGAGGCTCCCTTTCTTCATCAGCCAAAAGGAGAAAAACACAGTACTACCACTGGGTAGAATAATCAGATAAGTTTGTAAAGGGCTTATCTTTGCACATAGTAAGTTCTCAATAAATATAGAAACTGCTTATAGGCCTAGAGAGAGCAAACCAGAACTAAAGTCAGAATCCCTTAATAATAGCTAGCTAAGCCAGGACCTGACCTCATGAACATCTGATAAATATTGGCTGAATGAATGAAACGTGGCGGCCCTCCTCCCCCATCTTTGCGGAGAACTCTCCAAGTTGTGTGGTGCTCCATAGACTTAGGAGACACATTTTGTAGAATCTCTTTCCTTGAGCCTCTTACAGCCAGGATTGCATGCATACCATAGATGCTTAAGTGGGGAAGTGCCCCTGAAATACTGATGTCAGTTCCAGCTCATGGAACTTTATACCTAAGTCCATTCCATTTTCATCTTTGCATTGGCATTTCTATTTAAAAGGGCAAGCCAGGAATGGTCAGCTCTGGGCTAAGAATCTGGAATGCAGATGATCGCAGCTCAGCGAGTTGACTTGTTTAACTGCTTATGCTTCTTTCGCTCGCATTTAGAAAACAGCTCTGGCTGCACATCTTCCGTTTTACATGCTCCAAGTTTCTGACGAGAGAACTGGAGAGCGAAATGCAACGCTTTTGCAAACCTGCTGATAAGCATCGGCTTAAGCTTACTTGATTTGGTGGATTTGGGGAGACGAGGAAAGAAATATTTGGGCTACGGAGTTCCAGCCCAACTCTTCTCTCTTAGTTCCAATGTCACAGGATTCACTTGCTCAAATTCCCAACATAACTGCACCACCCAATCTTAGGCCCCCCCTCCCATAGCGGCAGGTTGACCGCAATAGGCATTGAATCTCCATGCCGAAATGAATGCCCAACATCACAGAGCAAACATGAAACACAGTCCTGGAGCTATGGAGGAACTGAAGGACAGGTGCATGCCTTTAGATTAAGATCCTTTAGCTTCCACTGTCCATCTCGGGGGCTTCCATAGACAAACCCACAGGAGAAGAGAAGGCATTAACATGCCTTCATTTTAGACTTAAAAGCACATTCTTCCTCATTTGTTTATTGTGGTGATGCACTTTGTTCATTTTTAATGTACAGGAAAAAGCTAACCAAGTACACTGAACCTCCAACCTGACCCTCAATAGCATCGAGACTTATTTTTATAGCAGTGTTAAGTACTCACACCAGCCATTATGTGTACTTTTGAAGTAATCCTCATCCTGTCAACTGCTGTAGGATCCTGGGGCAGATGCTGAGCAATTCTGGTGCTCAGTGGTTACTCAGCCAGGCCCAATGGGTAATTTTCCCTAAGTATATATGGGCTTAAATGGCACCTACCAATTATATCTCTTTGTAAGAGCACGCATGCGGTGGGCCCACTCTCCCAGATGCACGCACGGTCCCACCTCCCCAGAAACACTAGGGCAGCCCTTCTCTGAGGCAGAGAAGAGCTAAAAAAAACCAACTGGTGCAGTCACCACTGGTCTCTACTCTGGCTCTGCAACCTGAGCCAGAGAAAATGTGCTCCCAGACAAGACCACCCCTCTGGGATGTCTCCCTAGAAACAACTGGTCCCTGTGAAACAGCCCCACCTGTTCACAGGCACTCCGGCTCACAGCTACCCACCACCCAAGGACAAGGCACATGAGGGGCCATGACAAGGATGGCACTTCTTCCCTGTTCCAAATACTGGGTTTCCCTCCTATTAAGTTTTGGTCTCACAGATTTAGTCTTGAAGCTGACAGGTGACTGGTCCTAAAGTTCCAGCTTCAGGTAACGTCCTCAGAAGGAGTTTGGGGAACTAAACTAAGGGGGAAGGACAGAAAAAGTCAGAGTGGGTCAGATAAGGACTAAAGTTTAAATAATAAATCTGAATTCTCTTAGCACTGATTCTATGCCCCACATTAAATGATACTGTACTATTTTATTTTTTTAGAGAGAGAGAGAAAGAGAGAGCATGAGCGGGAGGGGCAGAGAGAGGGAGAGAGAATCTCAAGCAGGCTCCACACCCAGCACAGAGCCCAACGTGGGGCTCGATCCCACGACCCTGAGATCACAACCTGAGCCAAAAACAAAAGTTGGACACTTAACTGACTATGCCACCCAGGCACACTGATACAATAATATTTTTAATTACTAAATGTCTAATTTGTTCTCTTACTCCCCTCTCCTCTCTGTCCCCCTCCTCCCCGCCCCCCGTCCACTTCCCTCTTTCCCTCCCTCTCCCATCAGTATCTCTTGCTCTTTGCTCACTCTTTCTCTCTCCCCTTCCGTATTAAAGAAATAGGAGCAATCTGTTCTTCCAGGCATAACAACAGTGCATCAGTATTCTTGACTTTGATGACCTCAGTTCTTACCACCACACTCTGTTGGAGAGGAAAATGACAGGAAACTTCCAGATCTCCTGCCATGATCCTTAAAGATCTGTCCAGATCACGCCATTCCTTTCACTTGCTAATTGGTTTCATAAGCCTTCCTCCTTTCTTGTTTCCTATTCTTGTTTTCAGGGCAATTGCCAACATATGCACAGTTCTGGATTTTATTTTAAGTAATTCATAGTTGACTATCGTTTATTTGTGCAATTGGTATAATTAAATCTAATTACATAATTGGTGAAAGACTGAGTAATCACATAATTAGAATGTGCAATAATAACTGTTGAAATCCCATTGTTATGACGTGCAATGATACAATTATGATGTGTAACAATGTGGTATAATTCACAGGAAACCCTGCAAAAAGGAAGAACAGCTTTAGTCCTGCATGTGGGAAATGCAGCTAAGGTTGAAGACCTGGAAAGTAGTTGTCAGCATCTAGGCTTGGACTTCTTATTCATCTTCATCTCATTAATCTAACCCTCCATGTCTATGCTCTGTGCTAATCCAAGGCTGCAACAGAGTAAGCATGAAGAAAGTACTTGTGAGAGCAGAAGCACCCACATCTTCAAGGACCAGGTTGCTGAAATGATCATCCTTAAAAATAAAGCAGAAGAATTGGGGAGCCTGGGTGGTGCATTCAGTTAGGCATCCGACTCTTGGTTTCGGCTCAGGTCCTGATCTCAGGGTCGTGAGACTGAGCCCTGCATCGGGCTCCATGCTCAGCACGGAGTCTACTTGAGATTCTCTCTCTCTCTCTCTGCCCCTCCTGCCCATGCTTTCTCTCTCTCAAATGAATAAATAAATCTTAAAAAAAAAAAAAACATAAAGCAGAAGCTGCAAGGGATCAACTTGAAATTCTGACACTTTCACTCCCACAGGTCAATTTTAAGTTCAAAATTGTAATCAGGACATAAGAACTACACAGATAATTAGAAGTGGGGCCAGTGATTATGGCTGGGGCCACAGCTCCCAGTTCACAGTCTTCCCCATCCTCTCTACCTCCTATCATCTTTTTGATAATTATGACATCGATGAACCATGGGAATGCTGGCCTCTTGGTTCCTTGCTCTGCTCACTGTCCATGACCTATCCCTCCACTACACGTCACCCATCCACTTCCACGGTCATGCTCTGGACCTGGTCAGCAGCAGCAACCATCTCTTGCTATAGCAAGCATCTGCTACCTCCATCACAAACACCTCGTCCTTCAACCACAGCCTCTCACTCTGTGGGCTCACCTATTCAGGAGTTCCCCTCTGGCATCCTTCTTCAGCTTCCAAGAAACCTCCAAATCACTAAGTTGCCAACCACCCCGCCAGCCATTTGCTCCCTGCCCTGCATCATGACCCTCCTTGTCCATCCTGATTCCCCCGCCCAGCACTATCACCACCCCTCTGTTGCCACCCTCCATCCCTAACAAAGGCTTCCTCATGATGGACTGGATTCTTCTTCTACTCCAACCAGCCCCTGAGCAGCTAAAACCCCCAGATAAAACCACACAACTGAAATGACTGCTTTTACTCTAAATTCATGATCTCACACTGCAAACTGACACTCAGTATTGACAGGCCAACTGCTATTTTTCTTGAATTGGTTTGCTTTCCAATTCCCCAAGGCCACTATTTCATAGTTTCTCTTCTCCTCTGGCCTCCCATGCCCTTTTGTGCACCATAGTGCTCAGCCCATGGCCTCGCTTCATAATGTCATTAGAAGGAATACTACATGGAATAAGATCAAGTTTCACCCTTTTCTCTACCAGCAGCCCTCCAAGCCTGCACTCACATACACCAGCTCCTCCTCGGTGCCTCCTCATTTCTTGGTGCCAGTTTCCCTCCTCCCACAAAGGGCATGCTTATCAGCTCTGGCCGGTCTCTGAGCTCTTGCCATCTCTTTCCCACTACTGGAAGGCTGGCATCCAAATATATACTTGCTCAGCCATCTCCCATTATACAAAACAAAAACATTCCTTGATCTCACATCCCAGTTAGACACTCGACTCTTATTTTCTTCATAGCCAGCCAAATTTCCAGAAGCGCTCCTTCCCTCAGTCCACCTCACTGTGGCCTACCTCTATCACTTGCTAAGTCTGCACTTAGCCAGGACATGAGCAATGCCCATGTAGCAAACTCCACACATGACTCTGGGCCCTTATCCTTCCTGATGTGCACTGGGCAGTGGACTAGCTCGTCCTCCCTGAAACACTCTCCTCTCCAGGCTCCCCATCCTGGTGGTGTTATTTCTGTTTCCCAGCCAGGTTGCTCCTGCTTTACCCAGCCTCTGCATGGGGATGCTCCTCCCTCCCCCCGGCCACCTTCTCCTCTATCTCCTAAATAATGCAATCCATTCCCATGAGTTCAAAATCATCTTTATATTTCCTGAATGTATAACTCCAGCCCAGACTTTCGTCCAAGTTCTGGCCTCTCACATCTAACTTCCTCTTGACATCTCCTCTTCCATGTCTCACAGACTTCTCAAATGTAACACCTCCGTGACACCCTAATTCCTCACCAATGCAGCCCTTCCCTTCTCAGTAAGTGGCAGCACCCTTAACCTGTTATTCAAACCAAACACCTACAAGCTCCCATGATTCCTCCTTTTCCCTCACTTCACTTCTAGCCCCCCAGGGAGTCCCACCCCAAATACCTTTCTCATTAACTCCTCTGCTCTCCCACCCATTCAGTCAAGCCATCACCATCTTTGTCTCATGTTCTTTCTTTTTTTTTTTTTTTTAAATTTTTTATTTATTTATTTTAGAGAGAGAGCGAGAGCACAAGAAGGGGGAGCGGGAGAGGGAGAAGCAGACTCCCTGCTGAGCAGGGAGCCCGATGCGGGACTCGATCCCGGGACTCCAGGATCATGACCTGAGCCGAAAGCAGTCGCCCAACCAACTGAGCCACCCAGGCGCCCTGTCTCATGTTCTTTCTTATCTTCAGAGCATGATTACAAATTAAAATTGGCTTCTAATATTCATCTGTTTTATTTTGGTCTTTTTTTTTTGCATGTCTCCCTTACTAGGTTATAAGCATCCCCTGATTATGTTTATTGGCTTGCTGATTTATAGCATCCAGCACTGATCAGATAATTAAGTTTCCACTGAGTGAATAAATGAATGGCCACAGTGTTTGCATCTATAAGCATCGGAGTCACTACCTCATAGCAAACTCATTAGGATCACTATAAAAGCTGGGGGCAAAACAGAGTTCATAATAAAAGAAGCTAAAAGTTATTTCAAATGTTAAGCATAGAGATACCACACCACGGACTGACTTGTGACTCCCCAAAACTCATATGTTCAAGCCCTAAACTCCACTGTGATGATGGTATTTGGATGGGGCCTTTGGGAGATAATTAGGTTTAGATGAGGTCATGAGGGTGGGGCTGTCATGAGGGGATCGGTGCCCTTATAAGAACAGACACAAGAGAGTTTGCCATGAGAAGGTGTGCAAGCCAAAAAGAGGGCTCTCACTAGAAGTCCACTATGTTGGCACCTTGATCTTTGACTTCCCAGCCTCCAGACATATAAGAAATAAATGTGCTATTTAAGCCACCCAGTCAATATAAGGTATTTTGTTACGGCAGCTGGTGCTGACTAAAACATCATATGACCCAGTAATTTCACTACTAGGTATAAACTCAAAAGAAATAAAAACATACATCCACACAAAATCCTGTACACAAATGTTCAGAGAAACATTATCCATAATAGACAAAAAAGTGGAATCACCCTAAATGTCCATCAACTGATGGATGGAGAGACAAACTTTGGCATATCCATACAGTGGAATATTATTTGGAGGAGGTACTAATATGTGGTAAAACATGGATGAACCTTGGGAACATTATGTTAAATGAAAGAAGCCAGTCATAAAAGGCCCTGTATTCTAAGATTCTGTTTATGTGAAATGTCCAGAAGAGGCAAATCCATAGAGACAGAAAGTAGATTAGTGGTTGCCTCGCCCTGGGAGGATTGTGGGCGGGACGTGGGGAGTGACTGATGATGGATATATGGTTTCTCTTGGGGGAGTTGAAAATATTCTAGAATTAGACTGTGGTGATGGTTGCACAATTCTGTGACTATACTACAAACCACTGAACAATTTAAATTGGTAAATTTTAAGGTATATGAGATATGTATCAATCAAGCTGTTAATAAGAACAAAAAGAGGAAGAAGAGGACAGAAGAGGAAGACAAGGAAGAAGAGAAGGAAAAGAGGGAGGAGGAGAAATTATACCTTACACATGTAACGTCTAACAGGCTCACCTTTAAAAGTATAAATACTCCATTTTATCTAAGTTGTCATCAATAAGAGGGACACTGTTTTATGTATCACCGAGAAGGAAAACAAACTCCATCAATTATAGCCTTAAGAAGCTATCAATTGTAAAGACATCTCTTGATTTTGGAAATGTTAAAATATCATTTTAATTTTTGTATCTTAAAATGAACTATGGTAGCTTTATTAAGGTCTAAGCATCAGCTCCTGGTGTCTTCTAAATAGGCATGAATTCACTTATTAAAAAAAAAAAGAACTAACATTTATCAAATGAGTACTATAAGGTGGATACTGGCTTTGCATGTGACTTTGGCTTTGTGTACATCATTCATTTAGTCCTCAACAACTGTACATCATTCATTTAGTCCTCAACAACTGTCTTTCAAGACAAGCATAATGCTCCCATTTTATAGACAAGGCAATGGGCTGCAGTTAGTAAGCAGCAGAGCCAAGACTCTAAGCCATGTCTCTCACTCTACCACATTATGGATGAAAAGCTCAGGTGAGAAAAAGCTATTGAGCAGAGGCCTTCATTATGGGCTTTTTAATGAACCCTATTTTTTCCTGTATCAGCTATAGAGATGTAGATCCCAGAGCTATCCCATCATCCCCCACTATTTCTTGGTCACTTCCTCCCGACATCAACTGGTGTCTATTAAAGGAATGGGCATTATGATCCATTTGTGGAGAATGTTTTGGGGCCACCCCTGAGCTCCCTACCTTCAATATGTGGGTTTGCTGTGAAGTCTCCAAGAGTTGCAAGAATGAAAACCCAGAGATCCTTAAAGATGACACAGACAGAACAAAGTGGAAAATGAAAAACACACTGAGAAAAAAAATGGTATTAAGTGCAGGTGCACCTCAATTTATGCTGCAGATGTTTTCCTGAAAATTATGTGTAGATCAAATTGATTTATAAACTAAATCCTATTGTAAATTCAACCAGAACACTGTGATGAAAGCTTGCAGTGGAAACTTTTATAATGAGAAAACTCCTTTTGTGCTGAGAGCAGTCAATTTCCAATCTCTGTTTTGAATTCAGGTTTCTTTTTTTTTTTTTATTCTTTAAGTGGGACCCACCTATATATACATCCGTAACCCCCTTGGACCTTTGGTGGACAGGAATGTCATGAAACTAAAAGACTGTTTAAAGACTTTAAAAATGTGCCCGGATTCTACCCTTTGTATAACAGTCATTTCTATAATGCTTTAAATATCTATTTCAACACAATAGGAGAGCCAGAGGATGCTTCCTAGAAGAGATGTTCAGGAATGGAATTCTAGGACCACCATTGGGGGGGGCAGAAGGCTTAGAGGAGAAAAGTATGTCCCTGGAGTCCCCAAAAGCTGTGAGCCCTTCTCTCTTGACAACTGAGGGGGGTGGCCAGAGTTGAAGGAGTCCAGCACCCCATTGCCAGTCCTCTGGCTGTCTTGCCCATACAAAGCAAGTAGCTCCCTGGTCTTCTTCTACAGTCAAAAGTTGCAAAATGGCCACCCACACGGTTTTTGAAAATCAGAAGTGTTACATTAAAACAAAACATGGATTTCCAGAATCACTTGAATAAATAGAAGACCTGAATGACCTGCTCCATGTTCCCACTGGGGAATAATTCATTAAAGTTGACCCCACAACTCCTTGTTGCTTATGTCCAGCCTGACTCCTGTGGGCATTTTCACTGGAACCCCTGAAGGGGGTGCTGCAGGGCTAAGCCCCACCACATGGTTCAACCACTTCAGCCCAGAACCAGTTCCACCTCATGCCAATCCCAAGAACGGCCCACAAATATCCACGACTTCAAGAAGGTCCTTTCTCTACTGCTGGGTCAGTTTTCAACATTTATGAGACTATCTCTTTTTCCTCTTTAAAAAAAATGTATTAAATTTTCTATTTTGGGGGGATGGGGGATCCATCTCAAATTCTTTCAGATCCCCTGGGCTCAAAGTACCTATTTGCCTGTTCACCTTGTCTAGTGACAATCAGTACTCTCTATCACTGCTGTCCCCAGAATCAACACTGGAGTCACGCCCCCAGAACTTTTACTTCACAGACATACTTAATAAATTAATTTTACCCTTTTAGACCACAGGGCCTAGAGAGAAGCACTGATTTCTTTTCTGCTTTCCATCAGCATAATACAATCTTGATGCCATTCTTCTAAGAAGAGCCTAATACCTTCATTTCTTCGAAGCACTATTAGCAGTAAGCTGGTACCAGAAACTTAATATACAAAGGCCCAAGCACTCAGGTTCACTGTGCTCAAATGGAAGAAGGACAAATCCCAAACCCAGGCAGTCCTGGCATCTTGGGTACCAAGCAGTGTATTGCTCTGGGCCTTATACACTTTGACACTGACGGAAGCTACATAGGACATGGTACTCTGAGAAGCCTCTAGCAGCCACTGACCTGGCCACCAGCAACTGCGTTTTACTAATAATGGCCCCAGGGAGCTCAATAAAATTGTCAGTCACTCACCTCCACTGATCTTAATAGAGAGTGGATAGGTGGAAGGTTTATAAATCAGGATGAGTCATTTGGTTCACCAAGGGAAAAGATAAATAAACCAACACTCCAATTAATTTTAACCTGAAAAGAAAATGCTTGTAAATAGTGCTTCAACCAAGTCCGTAGGGTCTGAACAGCCTTAATTATTCACAATGCAAATTGCTTTTACTGCTTGCTGGATAATTTCTTAATGCCTTCCATCCTGCTTCCTCTTCTCACTCATCTCCTCTCCATCTTCCTGTCCTCATCCCCGTTCTTTATTCCTGAAGAGCCAGAAGGAAATTTCTGGAAATGGCCTTCCAATCACCCAATCTTTTTCTTTAAAAATGTTTAATGAATCTTTTACTTTTAATAAATCTTCCCAAGATCTTAATTAGCTTAACCTGGGATCCTGAGACTCCCCTAGGTCTAAATAATCCCCAGATAGGCTTCAGAGGCCCCATGGACTCCCAAAAATTGTATGCAAAATTGTGAAGTTGGGATTATCTCCCAGCCCTCTGCCCACCCAGAGGTGCAGATTTTTCATAAAATTCTCAAGGAGGTCTATGCCCTCACCACCCTCCAAAAAAAGAGCATTATGCATTAAAGAACTAATCTGTACCTGCCTAACCACTGTATCAAACGGACTTTTATGATGTAGGGTGGGAAAGCCTGGACTTCAGAGCCAGATTCAGGTTTGAATTGCAGCTCTGTCACTTACATGCTCTTAGACAAGTGTCTTAACTTTCCTGAGCCCCTGTTTCCTCATCTGTACCATGATGATCCTAAAAACAACTTCATTACAGGATTACTGGTGATTAACAAAATAATACATGAAAGCATGTGGCATTCATATACAAAAGGGGCAAAATGAAAATCCTCTCCACAGGAGAGAGAAAAAGGTAAGATCTAGACTCATTAGTAATGACCTTGCTCTCCAGTCTTCGGGAGGTGTGTCTTAGGCTTTGTTACAAGTGAAGCTCAGGGTTCTACAAGAGTCTTCAGCTTTGTTACAGGTGAAGCTCACAGTCCCTGGGAAATCAACAAGAATTAGATAATAGGAGCATTCTTTTTTGAGCATCATATTGAAATGTCCAATCTGAATTAAATAACATTAAATTAAAATAAACCTCTAACATTCCACTTCCCCACCCACTTTATCCACTGCCCCCTACTCCCAACGTAATATGACAAGCAAGGTCTAAATCTTTCAGTCATATAAAATGTGGAGTTGCATCACTGTCAGGTTACTAACATGACCTGAGGGAGCCTACACAGCCACCAAGTGTCCTGCTGCAAGATCCACACCTTCTCCATCCCAACAGCAGCCTGGTTCTACTTGGGCTAGTTGGCTGCTCTGGGGTAAATACCAATGGGATGACTCTAGAAGCTTTGGCTGCTGAAGCTTCCAGGACAGCAGTAATGATTCCAGGAACATCTTGATTAGCTGGCTCCTGTTTTATTGGCCAGATTCCAGATTTCAGGGAGATAGGGCCAGGAAAATACTGGGGAAAAGAGGACCCCACTCTCTGCTTTTCTGTTTCCCAAGGCAAAGTTGCCCCAACCCCCAGGGGTAAAAAAAAAAAGGACTTTAGCCTAATTAGCTGAGACTAGGTCAGGGATTGGAGCTGATAGCCATTCTCTAGATATCCAATTTTACATTATAAACTGGACTGTGGGGTATACTACTGCAGGACTGAACTTCATTTAAGTAATTATGCCATTTCTCTTCAGCTTGAAAGAACTATATAATTCAGAAGCCATTTAGAGTGGTCATAGTTTTTCTCATCAGACCATGTTGTAACAGAGAATGTGTTGGTTTTTCAGATGGCATTGACCCAGCCACTTGCTCAACTTGCTCTTCTCTGGTGATCTTTGCCCATCTATACTGTCATCCAGAGAAGCTATCTGTCCCCAAAACGAATTTAAAAGAGAGTGCAAGAAAGCTAGAACATGCCTAGGATGAACCAAAAATGAGAACCACATAATAGTGGTGGCCTGTTGGGATACCTTCTTGATTGGACTTGCAGACATGGTGGCAGGAAACCCAGAAGGGAGGAAGACTGGGCCGATGGCTCCAAGAGCCACTTCCAGAGCTAATGAAGATCACTAGGCCACAAGTCCATTTTCTCAAATGTGGGTATTTTGCCCTTTCTCCTGGTTCTGAGTGGTTGTTATACCTCCTTCCCTTCCTCAGTTCTGGGGGGTGGTCCCCTGACCAAGGATAGCTTCTCTAGGCAACACAGTTTCAGACAGGACAGGTTCCAGGAGGGGGAGCTCAGGCCACAGATGTGGTCACCTGGCAGAGGTCATTAGCAACATGCAGAGGGAGGTGAAGAGTCTCAGTGGTGCTGGTTCACTTGCAGAACCAAAGAGCTCAATAAACCAGAGATCTGGGGCAGTAAGGAAGTGTGTGGGAGTCTCCACTACTTGGAATATTGCCTGACATCAGAGAAGTTCCAGAATAGAGCAGTCTCTGAGCAAGCTGACTGTGCCTCTCCCAGCATGAATCTGATGGCTACAGAAGGGTTTGGGAATTTCCCTGCCACATTTCTGCTATTGGTTTGCTGCTTAAGTCAGGGCACGGAGCAAGGGATACTTTCCATCAGTCCACTGATCTTAATCCCTGCCTCTGTCTCTCTCCTTTTGCCAAATTTACTGAATATCTGGGATGTTACAGTTCCATGGACTCAGACACACCTGGGGTTTGGCTGATCTAATTAGCCCTAGATGTGTCTGCTCCCAAATAGAGAGTTAATTATTCTAATTTCTGCTCTAACCAACAAGACATGGCCTGAGCCCATGGCTCAAAGACTCAAATTGGAAGAGAAGCCACATTCCTTCTGAATGGTTCCCAAAACGTATTTTATCCCACATGACTGTAATTTGAAAGCTGAAGCTCCATCTGAAGGTGGAGCTGAGCACATAGATCTATGTACGTATCTTCTTTCCTTTGCATATAGGTCCCAAATTCCTGGATCCAAATGGAGAGCACTGGTGAACTTGCCTCCTTTGCGAAGGTCCTCGCACTGCAGGAAAGGGCTGTGGGGCAAACCCAATACCTGGAGACTGAGCCCAGAGATCAGGAAAGCAGGGTTGCTTCTCACTGATGCTGAAGACCAGGATGCCTTGAGAAGAATTGGGACCCAGCTCAAGCATCACCTCCCTAGAGCAGCTTTCCCTTAGTCCATGGAGGTGCTGAGCGCTCCTTCAGCTCACATCCACCTTGCCCTAGACTCAGCCCCACTGTAGCACCAGGTTCAGAACATCTATCCCTGGAGCTACAGCTCCCAGGATTCAGATCTCGGTGGTACCACCCATTACCTGTGTGACTCTGGGGGAGCTCCTTAGCTTCTATGAAGCCCAGTTTCCTCATCTATAAAATGAGGATGATGATAACAGTAAGGTTCAGTTGAGTTAATAAGAGGAAAAAGCCTAGAACGTGAACTAGAACATACTAGAACATAGGAAGCACTCAATATACGGGTTGCTGCTGTTGTTGCCACTATTACTACTTGTCAGATTCCACGTAAGACTGAGCTCCTTGAGGGCAGAAAACTTTTTCTGTTTCCGTCTGTGGCCACAACACCCAGCACAAAGCATGGTGCGTGAGGTTCAGTAAATGTCTGATGGATGAATGAATCTAGTAGGCAGTGCTGGGCTCTTGACACTCAGCTTTACTAGGCAAGGGTTGCCTTACTGAGTCCTCCTCTGAAATATCCTGAGTGAAGGGAGGATGTCATGGGGCATACCAGGCAGACAGGATCTGAGCAAGGTGAGGACAGACCAGGGGAATGAATGTGGCAGCACTGAAGTTGACCAACTGTGTGTTCTTGGGCACATGCATTTTCTCTCAGGCCTCAGTCCGTCCATCTGCTGGTGTGCCTAAACAGAGGCTGAAACTATTAGGAAGATGGGATTATTATTTCAGGAAGAACAAAGTAGGGAGGAGGAGCATGACCCATCTTTCTCCACCTGCCCCAGAAGACTCCACGGTGACTAGGAAAACCAGCAAACTCTCAAGAGACCCTGCTTCTGAAGTCACGGTGGAAGCCAACTGGTATACCCAGCCATTCTCAAGGGTATGCTGTTGCTCGTGCTACCAACCCAAGGGCCAGTTTGTCCCCATGGCAGGCACTGGGCATTCAGTGTCACACTCTGCCTCTCCCCAGATCCATGCAGCAGGAAGTCTGTGACACTCCCGCAGCTGCTCACGGGCAACTCACAGAGGTAGCCTGGGTAAGCATCACTGAAGAGGCATTTGTGGCCTTCCTCCTGGGCCCTTAAGAGGAGGCAGGAGCTGGCACCCGGCAAGCAGTCAAAGAGCCATGGAGGCCACAGGCCCAAATGTAGGAGAGCAACAATCCCTTTTGAAACTGAATCTGCTGAGGTCCCATCTGCAGCTCAGACAGCACTGTGGGCCCCTCTTTCAGGCTCATCATCTCACCCGGGCTCTGACTAAACAGGCTGTGATGCTGCAGGCTCAGCCTCCAGATTCTGGCCCTAGAGGTATCCTCCTGCCAACGCCCTGGCGGCCTCTGTTGCTAAGCCCTGTAAGACTGCCAGGCAGGAGGCCCCCGCTCTCCCAGAATCTAGAGGACGAAGGGGGTACCTATACAGCTGGAAAAGGTGTGTTCTAACAGTCCGTTGTGACTTTAGACATGGTATTCAATCTCTTTGGAAATGCCAAATAATATTGAAAGAGAGAATGCTATTTTTGTGATTTTTTTCAGGAGGGGTCATGAACTAGTAAGAGTTTGGGAACGTGGCCTGGAGGGTTCCTGCCCCTGCTGTGTGTACATATCACTATTCTATTTATGACTGGCATTAGCCTCCTCACACTAACAGTTACATATAGAAACAACACAATAATCCAGGACTAACAGATGTACACATCCCTTTCCCCTACCTACTTCCTCCCTCAGATCTGGAATATTCTGGACTTGCAGCAATAGCTGAAAGGAGCTGACCAAACACACCGCCCAGAAACAAAGGTCCCCATCCCTCTTTGTCTGCATCCAGGAGACACCCTATCTGACCCATCCCAGTCTCCCACCTCCCCACCCTTCCCTGAGCATGAAATGGCAAGGAGAAGGCTCCCCGCCACCAGAAACATTTGTCAGGGTGATTTGGTGAGGTTCAGCACTGAAAGCAATTTCTTACTCGGAAAATCATTTATCATGGACAGTCTGTCGAAAACAATCTCATTTTAAACCTTTCCCAGGGAAAAAAGAACTGACAACTGGCACTAAGTAATCTACAACACGGCCACTGGGACTCATTTATCTTTCCCTCGCCCAGCCCAGGACTGGATGCTTTCAGGAGAGAAGAGGAATAAATCATATGGGCTCTGAGGAAACCTGTTCACCCCACAAGGAGGGGCTTCAGGTGAAAGAAGGAGCTCTCGGGACGGACGGCCATGAACTCCTGGGTGTGTAACTGGAGATTCTTCGTGGTCTCCATTTTACTAAGCCAATGTTCCAAAAAAAAAAATAACTTCGTATTCGAAGAGAGAGGTGCACCTCCCCCATTACAAAATATGCCCTTTTTGTACTTTTAGTTCATCTTCAAAGCCAGAATTCTCCTTCTTCAGGAGTAACGAAGGAAAGGCTTATTGTTTTTTTTATATAATCCGAGTTCCCCTTTGCCTGGAGCAGTAAGTAATTCCTTTGCCAGACCATTGCGTGGAGTTTATGGCATATTAGATAATTATTCTGTGCATGCCGTTTCCACTGACGTCAACAGCCTGGAAACAGCCAGAATATCAAGCAATTTGAGGTCCATGGAGAAAAGGAGAAGATGGAAAAATTTCCCTGTGAAGTTCTGGGCATTTTTTTACAATTAGTTACAGATAGGAAAAGCAATCAATCAACTTCCCTTACTGAGCATCTGACTAAACCCAGGTTCTGATTCTGAGGTTCACCAGGCCCCAGAAGATGCCTGTGAACTCCAAAGTTCCATCATTCTAAAGCTTCAGCCCGTCAGTGACTTGGAAGGTACTGACAAATGCAAATTATGGCATAAATGCTATACTTCCTGGGAACCAAATTAAAACAGAGCCACCTTCAAAGATGGGTAACTCCTTCCAGTTCTCAGAAAGATTTACATTACAGATACTTATACTTCATGATTATAACAATTTTGATTCTGAAATAAATCACTAGCGTTGGTACGTGTGATGTTCTAGTATCAAATTGTCCCCAAATGGCTTTCATTTTGCCTTTGTCATTATCAGGGGTCTGAAATCCTGACTTTGAAAGAAATAATACATGATTTTGCCTAAGGAAAATATAGGAGTTAAAGTTAAAGGTATGGATTCAAATCCTCCTTCTGCCTCCTCCTCGCTTCACCGTAAGTAAGTCACTTTCAATACCCTGTGCATTGGTTTCCTCACCTGTTCAATGTGGATGGCACAGATACATACCTTATTGACTGTTGGGAGGGATCAGTGAGGTGATACTTACAAGGGGCTTAGCACAATGCCTGTCAAAGAGTAAGCATTTAATTCAAAATTTTTTATTAAACTCTCAGCCAGAGGTGAATTAGGGAGTGGCCCAACTGGGCAGTCTCCTGGGTGACAGTCTATATGGCGCTCAAGAGATCACTGGAAAAGTAACAAGATAGAAAAATGGGATTTTCAGGGAGAGTAGTTAGTTATTATACATGAGCAGGAAGAATATTTGGAAAAGTCACTTGTGAGAAGATGAGACTCTGCAAGAACACATTCCAACATCAGAGGGTCTCTGAACTACTAAGGCAGCTGACCAGGGCCTCCGAGGCATCTCTAACATCATTTTCTTCCACCTCTTCTTTATCTTCACCCACACAAAGCTCAGTCTCTCCACTATTTAATAAATATGTAAAGAACACTGATTTGAAGGGATACAAAATTATTAGCCTGCCGAGGCATCTCCTTGGTCCACCATTCCCTGAGCTAAGTTGGCATTGGGCCCAAACACTCACTGTTTTTCTCATTCTCTCTCATTATTTAAGTAGCTTGGGCAACTTGTAGTCACACAGTGACCCCTCATGAGTCACTTCCAATGGGACCAGTCCAAAACCCTCATTATCATCGGGACCAAACCCCAAGGGAGGAGTGGCCCTCAGTGCTCGCTGTGTGAGGACCTACACCATTTGAGACCAACAAAAGAACAGTCCATCATGAAAACTGCACCACTGGGACTTATCAGTGGATGTTATTTGGGAGATGTAGCTGAACTTTGAATGTAGGGATCATCTTACACCCTAAGTCATATACATAGTTGTTGACTCCTCCAAAGTTAATGAGGCAATTTGTGGCCAATATTTGCTCATTTTTAAAAAAATGATAAGCAGGGCACCTGGGTGGCTCAGTTGGTTAAGCGACTGCCTTCGGCTCAGGTCATGATCCTGGAGTCCCTGGATCGAGTCCCGCATCGGGCTCCCTGCTCGGCAGGGAGTCTGCTTCTCCCTCTGACCCTCCCCCCTCTCATGTACTCGCTCTCTCTCATTCTCTCTCTCTCAAATAAATAAATAAAATCTTTAAAAAAAATTTTTTTCACTATTAATTTAATCAAGCATGATTCAGCAGGAAATCCACTACAAAGAAAACATTCTATGATAAGGTCCAATAGCAAAAATAATAAGAAGAAGAACTTAAAAGCAGACTGTTTAAAACCCACCTCTTTCACTCTACCTGTATTCATCATTGAGAAGGAAGAGCATTTATTCAGCCTACCTATCTGTCAGGCATGTGCTGGGAAGTTATTCATCCCTTCACCCCAATGTTAAGGCAGGTGGTATCATGGCCATTGTAAAGACAAAAGATTCATAGAGATTATAACTTGCCCAAGGTTATATTCCTAGAAAGATGCAGACCTAGACCTGAATCACAACTCTGTCTGAGTTCAAAGTCTGTGGGAAACAATTTGGTGATTCCTCAGAAAGTTAAACATAGAATAATCAGATGACCCGGCAATTCTAAGAATTGAAATAGGAATTCAAACAAATTCTTGTGCAGAAATGTTCATAGCAGCATTATTCAAAATAACCAAAAAGTAGAAACAACCCAAATGCACATCAACTGACAGATGGATAAATAAAATGTGACAAATCCATACAATGGAATATTATTCAGTCATAAAAAGGAATGAAGTACTGATACATGCTACAACATGGATGAACCTTGAAAATATAATGCTGCATGAAAGAAGCCAGACACAGATGTATGATTCCATTTAAGTGAAACATCCAGAAAAGGTAAACCCGTAGAGACAGGATGCAGACTATTGGTTGCTAAGGGCAGGGAAGTGACTGTTTATGGGTATGAGGTTTCCTTAATTTCTCTTTCTTTTTTTTTTTTTAAGATTTATTTGAAAGAGAGAGAATGAGAGAGAGAGAGCACATGAGAGGGGGGAGGGTCAGAGGGAGAAGCAGACCCCCCGCCGAGCAGGGAGCCCAATGCGGGACTCGATCCCGGGACTCCAGGATCATGACCTGAGCCGAAGGCAGTAGCTCAACCAACCGAGCCACCCAGGCACCCCAATTTCTCTTTCTTCTGTCTTGTTGTTGGTGTATATAAATGCAACTGATTTCTGTGCATTGATTTTATATCCTGCCACTTTACTGAATTCCTGTATGAGTTCTAACAGTTTTGGGGTGCAGTCTTTTGGGTTTTCCACATAAAGTATCATATCACCTGCAAAGAGTGAGAGTTTGACTTCTTCTTTGCCGATTCGGATGCCTTTTATTTCTTTTTGTTGTCTGCTTGCTGTGGCTAGGACTTCTAATACTATGTTGAATAGCAGTGGTGATAGTGGACATCCCTGCCGTGTTCCTGACCTTAGGGGGAAAGCTCTCAGTTTTTCCCCATTGAGAATGATATTTGTTGTGGGTTTTTTGTAGAT